>NC_142336.1:734166-1090000 GCF_054954075.1 Amborella trichopoda
TTCTTCTCGGCTTAGATCACTTACACTAAGTAGTCTTTTTACAACAAAATAAGTTCAAATAAAATAAAGAAAAGAATACAGCTAAGATATCAAGAACTTAAAGCCATTCAAAACATTTCTTTCAATAACAAAGAAAAGATACAACCAATGCATGAGAATAAAAGATATAATAAATAAATATGAAACAAACAAAAGAGGGTGACGGTGATTACCTCAAACAGGCTTTTTATACCCCACACAGAGTCACTACCTTCCGATGGCGTGGGATCTATTTGTCAACCTTCAATTTCACTTGAGAAAGCAAGTTTGGACAAGCCACACTAATGAAACATGAACCCCTTTGATCACAAAACTCAAACCTTAAGTAAATCCCCTTAGCAACCTAGTTTGAGAGAGAGATGCTTCTCTTTTCTACCACAACCCTATAATCTAAACTCCAAAGAGAGATTAGAGATCATGAGAGATACTATGAGGAAACCCTAAGATGAGAGAGAGTGGGGCGTGCCCCCTTTAAGGCTTTCAAAAGAGAGAGAGAGAGAGAGAGAGAGAGGGGCATGCCCCTTTTGGTAGGTTAAGAGAGAGAAAGATAGAAACTATGTGTAAGAGATAAGGTGTAGAGATTTGGGTAGGGTTCAATCCCTTTTTATAGTGCTTTAAACAAGATTAGGGTTTTTGAGGGTTTTCCTTAGCTTGCCACTCATGTGAGATTGAATATGCAACATTGATCTCGGATGACTTATGGGGTGAGAGATATGAGCACTTTGAAAAAACAAATAAAACAATTAAGAAATAAATAAAACAAATTTTGCTCAAAATCATGGGGGAAACAAAGACCAAATGCTATATTTTTTTTTGCTACCAGACCATTATTTCAAAATTCAAATGGTAATGCGCCTAAAAAATATCAATTTTTCTCTCTCACATCACAACAACATCAAATACATGACAATTGAGATCATAAGAGCAAAGCTCAAACCCACCTCTAAACCAATATTTCCTCCCTCATCATCTCTAGAGAGAGAAAAAAATCCCAATAAAATAATGGGCAGAAACACAACCAGAATGTGATCAACATACATTCAAACAGGAAACGACATCTCAGTATTCCCATATTTTGTAAGATAATGAAAATTTATAATGTATTACCCATATTTTTTCTTAAAAACTCAAATAACATTACTTATACTGGTTTTTTTAAAATTGTGTTGGGCTGAAACCTGCTGATCCACTTGATTCTCTGATCCCGATCGCCGATCAGTCGATCCGACATAATTTTTAGGGTAGCCGATCCAAGTCACCAATCTATTTTTCCAACCCTTGGTTGCAATCTTATTCACAGAAATAATATTGTGATACTCTACATCATCCATCTTATTTGGACCGTATAGATTAAACATATCTTTTAAGACAATGTCAACATATGGCACACCTATTAAGATAATACCCAATCTACATTGTCCAAATAAAATAGACGGTGGATATTTGCAACCTTATTTCTTAAAATAATGTTATAACCCTATATAAACTATGAAATTGTGCGTGCATGTAAAAGAAAGATTTTGTCAACCTACATGTTGATGCAATAGTGTACATGTAACGGCCTAGATGCAATTTGAGTCTGATGGCCACAATTGTGTTTTACCTTTGAATTTATTTTTTTATACAAATCCAATTATACAAAAATTTTAGTGAATACTCTTGAAAAATATATACACCTAAAAAAATATTAAAATATAATTTATAAAAATAAATTAACCAAAATTGCCCTTAATATTTCTGAAATATATGGGGTCAAAATATTTCTTTACGAATTTGATCTAAGAAGGGTGAGGAGCTTAAACCTTCCATTAACATGTCCCAAGTTCGGGTAAAGGAGGTGAGTTGTGTTAGGTACGTAGCCAACACAAACTTCGCCAAAATTTTTCATGAATTTAGAATATATGTTATTTGTTTATGCTAGGACGTTCCCCATAAGTAACGCATTGTACCAAGACATAGGTATAGTGAGAAATGCGCAAGGGTTAGATAGGCCGTTTTTTCAAAGTGACACGCCGCAATCCTGCTCCATTATAGTGAAAAATAGGCAAAGGTTCCCGCGACATTTAGACAAGTGTGAGTAAATAAGCTAGTCCAAGATAATAGGATTTGCCTAGCTACATGAGTATAAGAACACTTGACAAGTAAGAGTAAGGAGTTAGTGGATGCAATGAGCCAAAGAAAAGTAAACATAGTTTGTCTACAAGAAACTAAATAGAAAAGAGAAAATACTAACGAAATAAATGGATATAAATTTTAGTATACAGGAAAGGATAATAACATATGCATAGTAGTAAACAAAGATTTAAAAGAGAAAGTAGTTAATGTCAAGAGAGTATGTGATAGGCTGCTATTAATTAAACTTGTACTAGGGGAAAAGATAACTAATGTAATTAACGATTATACACCACAGGTAGGACTAGAGGATCAAATTAAGAGACAATTTTGGGAGGACGTGAATGGACTAGTTTAATACATGCTAGATGGAAATAGGACTTTTTTAGGAAGGGACTTAAATAGACATGTAGAAAAGGATAATAGTGGATATGAAGGAGTACATAGGGGATATGTATTTGATGAAAGAAATGAGGTGGGTGAGGCTATCCTAGATTCTGCAATGGCCTATAATCTATATAGCAAATATAAAACAAGAAATGTGAAAAAAATGTCGTCAAATTTTTTAAAAAAGAAGAGAAAATAAGTATGGGGATCAAAAGGTTTTGGTGAAGGATGAAGAGGTAAAAAAAAGGTGCAGAGTTTATTTATTTTAAAAATCATTAATTGATGAATACAATGAGAGCTTGGCATTGACTGGCTAATCAAGTTGTTCAACAAGGTGTTGAGAACAAGAAAATGACAGATAAATGGAGAAAAAGTATTGCGATACCCATTTATAAGAACAAATAAGACATACATAATTGTGTAATCACCGATAGATCAATCGTATAATCCATACTATGAAGTAGTGGGAGAGAGTAATTGAGCCACAATTAAGGCATGAAACAGTGTATCAAAAAACCAAATTGATAATGCCAGGGAGGTCAACAACTAAGGCAATTTTTATGATTAGGTAACTGATTGAAAAGTTTAGGGCAAGGGAAAATGACCTCCACATGGTATTTATTGATCTAGAACAAACTTATGTAGAGTACCTCGAGATTTGATTTCATAGGTGTTGGAAAAGAAAGGAATCTCTAGACACTATATTGACTTGGTGAAAGATATGTACGAGAGAACGCTAACTAGTGAATGAACAACTATAGAAGAGACATGTGAGTATTTAGTGACAATAGGTCTACATTAGGGGTCAGCATTGAGCCAATGCCTCTTTCTATTAGTTATAGACAACTTAACTAAACACATTCAAGATGAGGTACCGTGACGCATGTTGTTCGCATATGACATAGTTTTGATCAATGAGACCTGAAATAACATCAATACAAAGTTAGAATTTTGGAGGGGGGCTCTAGAATCTAAAGGTTTTAAAATTAGCCGGACTAAAACAGAGTATATGGAATTCAAGTTTAATAATAATAGGAATAGAGGCATGGAAGTAGTTAAGATTGCCGACCAAGAAATACCAAAAAAAACACATTTTTGATATCTTGGGTCAATAATCCAGAAAAATGGAGATATTGAGGAAGATGTTCCATAAAGAATTAGAGCTGGGAGGGCGAGGTAGAGATGTGTAACCATAGTTTTATGTGATCGACGCATACCAATGAAGCTGAAGGGCAAGTTCTATAGGGATAGTTATGAGACCATCTTCACTTAATGGTGTAGAATGTAAAGCAGTCAAGAAATATACCCATAGAATAAGTGTAGCTAACATGAAGATGTTGAGATGAATGAGTGGTGAGACAAAAACAAATATAACTTAGAATGAATACAATCAAAATGATTTGGACGTGGTACCAATAGGTAATAAGGAGAAAGAAAATAAACTTAGGTAGACTGACCATATCTTGCACAGACCCAATACAACACCTATTATGATGTATGAGTTATGACTTTACTTAGGGTATGACTTTTAATAGAGTAAAATGAAAGACCAATATTCGTATAGCCGACTCCAATTAGTTGGAAAAAAATTCTGATGATGATGATGATATTTCTTTACGGATTATTTTTAATATCTATTATATATTAAGCGAGTTGAGGTCATCCTTAATTATTTTCACAAGTGACTTTTTAAATTCTAAATTTTCCCATTTGATTTTTATTTGTACTATATCGGTCCATTAATCTTTCTATAAATCTCTTCCTCAATTAATATGCATCTCATTACATATGTATTAATCTATCTCTCTCCCACAACTAATCCCCAGTAAATTTGACTTGAATTGATATTGCCAAATTGATCATTAACTAATGTAGACACTCCTTTTTTTTGGAATTGGTTAACCTTTTTTGAATTCCTGAACCCTAAGGACCACAACAACTTAGTAAACCGTAGTCACCTTTTTATACATAAAACCCAAATTTTAGACCTATTCAAGCCCTAAAATAATCATCGTAGATAGGCCTAAGCGTAATAGACATAGTAAACCAACCCAAATATCAATCCAACAACTCAAAACCTATAACCAACACCTGAAAGTTTTTTATCCCTTTGGATCCCTCTAAAATCAACCAAATTCTTGAATTCCTAAACACCAAGGACCACAACAGCCTAGTAGACCCTAGTTACCTTTTAAGATATAAAACCTAAATTTTAGACCTATTCAAGCCCTAAAATAATCATCCTAGATAGCCCTAAGCGTAATAGACATAGTAAACCAACCCGGGCATCGATCCAATACCCAAAAACTTATAATCAATATATAAAAGTCTTGTCCTTTAGTCCCCTCTAAAATCAACCAAATTGGGCTAAATTGAAGAAGAGATCATAATATTTCTAACGGTACAAGAATCGTCTGGATCTGATTCACTGTTTGAAAGTTATGTTCCGAACGAAATTGTTTACCAGAAATTTCATAATAGTCCCTGCAAACATTTCAGAATGCCTCATAATTTTTTGGAGGCTGTTGTGGTTGGTTTTGGCTTATTATTATTATTATTATTTTGGAGCCCCTACCCGTTTTGGAAAGTTAATAGTTTTCAAATGTATTAGTGGAAATAGAAACTTAGACTGGTAGTTGTTGCTCAGGTGGTGCTACCACCACAACCTCAACCTCATTCTCGGTTTTTGCTTTTGATAAGCATGCTTTTTGCCCAAATTTCTGATAATTAAAAATATTTTTAGGATAACTAAAAGCATTTTTTAGAATTCTTCAAAATTACCATTGACCTACTTCTATTTAAAGGCCTTCAAACAAATACCAAACTATAGAAAAATATCAAAAATAATTCCAAAAATTCCCTAAAGATTTAGAGAAAACCCAAAGATTATAAATGCACGTAAAATCTTATGAAAATACCTAAAAATCCCCTAGGCTAGCAACAACCTCTAAAACCCTAACCTCTTAGATCTAGGAAACCCTAGCCCTAGGTGCAAGAAACCTTAGCCTTAGGTGCAAAAAACCCTAGCCAATTCTCTTCAAACTCAAACTCCTAATTTTCATTGTTAAACCCAAACCCTAGAAAGCTAGACCTAGGTATCTTCAAGAAAAAAAATGAAGGAGCATGGTGTAAACAAACCGTGTCATATTACGGCCCCAACTCTAGGTTCTCAGGTAAGTCCTTTAATTTTTTTAGATTAATTTAATTTTATTTTCATATTAATTTAAATTAATTAGTGCAATTTAATTTATTTGTAGTTTTAGGGTTTTCGGATAGGATTTTCGTGATCTTGAGCTGAATCTTCCACCAGTTGTTAAATAACCTTGATCTCCCCTGGGTTTTTTTTTGAATCGTAGTTTGACGGATCCTACTCATCTCTACTTATCTTTATTTTTGACTTGTTGAAAACATAATTCTGTGAGGTTTCATCAGAGATCTCACCGGATATGGCTGTGAACAAGTATTATATTAGTAAAGATAATAAAAAAGTTAGTATTTCAAGAAAAGATAATCATATATTAAATATGTATAAATAAAATCATATGATAAAAATGCAAATGCATAGATGTTTTCATAATAACATTTACTTAGAAGTAAATAAAATATATTTACTAGTACAATTGAAAATAATTTCAATTATTTAAAAAATGAAAATACAGAAAAGAGCTAATTCTATTTATACAATTTGATTCTCACTATCATTTTGTTACTATTTTTTATAATAAAAAAATTGTTATAATGTCCAAAATCATGATAGTCAAAAAATTAAAAGTAACAGAAATTATGTAATATCTATTTATCTCTAGTTATTATATATTAAACGAGAAGACGTTTCCCTTTTTATTTTGACAAGTGCACTTTCAAATTTCAAATTTCAAATTTCCCCCCTTAGTTTCAATTTATAGCACATTGATCCTTTAAAAATGAGGATTCACTAATTTATTTGAGTAGTCGCTATCTCTCTCTAAAGTAAGATAAGCATCTCTCTCTCGCACATCACCTAAAGATAATTTATCATTAACTAATCATACTATCACAAACCTATAAGTATAATTAAATATTAAAATTAGTTTAGTCAACTATTTTACGTTTTTACAACTAATCTATTTTTATTACAACTATTCTATTTTTTTTACGATGTAATTTATTAATAAATATTTAAATTTTTTATTATAATAACTAAGTAAAAGTAATTGTTATAATGTTAAAAATTGTGATAAATATAAAGAAAGAGTTTATATAAGGATGCAACCTTATAATGTTGAATTACGGATGCCCCTTAAAAATACATCGAAATAGGTAGTTTTAATGTTGAAAAGCCCTTTGATTGATCCCCTCGATATCGAGATATATAACTATGAAAAATAAAAAGATTTTAAGTTGAAATAATGTGTTTTACAACATATTATCTGCACCATCCATTTTCAAGATCTTCATATGTTTATAGATCTACTTGATTTTAACCATTTTTGAAATTTAAAATTTTATAATTAGATAGAAAAATATATTTTGAGATAATCCTAAGGACATTTTACATCAAAATTATATACATGAAAAAATTTGAAGGTGCACCTTACCTCTACACCTATGGATGCATCCGTATGCCAACTGCACCCTAAATATAAGTACCATTAATGACATTAACAATAGGGATTGTATACAATGAGACCATTTACCTTTGGTATAGGGAACTCACAATTACTTACAACCATCTGATGTAAAATATGATAGTCTGGTGTGCCATAGAGTGCAAAAAAAGTTCTTTTGAACTTTGAACTCGGTGAATGAAATAAATGCAGTTACCCAATTTCACATCCAATGGTCAAAATTAATTGTGACCATCTTGTACCAAATGTAAATGGTATCATTATATATTTTCCCTTAACAATATAACCTTTATACATGTTCTAATAATCACAAAAATAATTAAAATTCTAATTAAATATTATTTATTAATAGTAAACAAATCCTAATTAATTTTATGGAACGAAGTATAATCATAATAATATCATCTCGAAGTGACTTAGTTGGTTACATTAAATTTATATGTTATTTTAAATAGGAAAAAGTTTATATGGAGCCTAGGCTCTAAACAACTAAATTAGAGCCTACCTCAAAATTTTGACTATAAGATGTTGTTTTGATGTCCAAATATTACTAAATTGATCATCTCGACATCAAGATGCATGGACATGAGAAAAAAATAGATTTCAAAATTTGAAAATAGTGCATCTTGTAATGCATTTTTGGACCGTCAATTTTCAAGATTTTCAAGTTTTCATATATCGACTGGATTTACACTGTTTTTTAAGCTTTACATTTTATAACTAAAGATGAAAATATAATTTAAGGCTATCACAAAACTTTTCAGTATTGAAACCACATTTCTTGACACTATTTGAAGGTGGGCTCTAATTTGATTGTTTAGAGTCTCGGCTCTATAAAAACCGCACCCTTTTAAATATCATATAAATAATATACTCAATTTGCTAAACTTATAGAATATTCAATTATATAGTGTGAAAGAGACATAGTCATATTTTCTAAACATATTGTCCCATAATATTTGTGTCAATTAACACATTAGTAATAAAACATTTGGATGAGGCCTACCAAGCAGGTGCATCTCACTAGAAACTATGTAATCTATCTATTATACTTAGGACAATTGGTTCATGCGGGTTGGACCGCATTTCAACATATGCAGTCTAAATAGTGTAAAGAATCCATTTAAAGATTCATGCAAGTAGGTGTTTCATCTAAAAACAATATAAACTAATGGTCTAAATTTTTTCTTACTAGAATTATTATTTTTAGTTTTTAAAATTTATTTCTTTATTCATTTGCAAGATCTCCATGTTAGAGATTACATGTCCTTCAAAATGAAGTCTTAAAATCCATCTCAAAAATAGATTTATTAAGAGGCCCGCATTTTTACATATGTGGGCTTGGCCGCATAAAAATTGGGTCTTTATATTTATACTATATTATTAAGCCATAGTTAATGGATGGGCAGATGTACCAAAAATAAAGAGGGACCCTATCTCTAGAGTGTATGTAGGGCACATAACTTTTAGATAAAAAAAACCTTGGGTGCCAAATCCTTATCTTTAAGTAATAGAAACGAGAGAGAAAGAGGGAGAGAGACATGAGTGTGTATGTGTGCGAGAGAGAAAGGCAGAGAGTACTTAGAGAGAAAATTATAAGAGAAAGACGAAGAGACAATCAAAAGGAAAATAGGTTTCCATATTTAGGAGAGACTAAGAGAGATGAGTTCGTGAGAAAAAGAGATAGGGAGAAAATCAAGATGAGAGATAACTAAAAATTTATCTTGCTTAAATGTGTAGGTTCCTTCTAATTTTAGATAAAGATGATATTTTCCTTTATGGTAATCTATTCTTCTATTCCAAAGGAATAGATATTATAGGAGATATCATTTACTAGATATCTATAAATCTTTGGAGCTATAAGAAGCTCCCCTAGAGCCTCCTAAAATTCGTGTATGTTAATATATCTTGCAAGAAGCAAGGGCTAGCCTAGCGCGGCACATCGCATCGTTCCATTTTCGCTTCTAAAGCGAGGGCTACTCTTGCTTTGTCAATGGTAGCAAGGTCTAACTATTGGTTGGGCATTTTGCTCTTGTTTTTTTCGCTTCTAAAGCAAGGGCTTTTTATTCTTGCTTTGTCAGTGGTAGCAAGGTCTAACTATTGGCTGGGCTTTTTGCTCTTACGAAGAACTCTCAAGCTTGTGCTTTGCTTCACTTGTAAAGCACTCTCAAGCAAGTGCTTTTTTTTATTTTTGCAAAGCCAGCCCTCTAAGTAGCGATTTTATGTCTATCCTATGCGAAACAAGCCAGTGGAGGCAACGTCAAAGCACTCGTTGTTGAGGGCTTGACATTGCTAGGGAGAGAGGTTGGAAGAGGTGAGCGCTCTACTAGAAAGTTCTTTGCCGCATAAAAGACAGGAGCCAATGGCTAAAGGGTGATATTAGAGTGATGGAACTTCATCTCCAAGCGGTGAGCGTGAAAGGCATCCGGGAGGTTGAATCCTTCTCGA
Source organism: Amborella trichopoda (assembly GCF_054954075.1). Classification (NCBI taxonomy): domain Eukaryota; kingdom Viridiplantae; phylum Streptophyta; class Magnoliopsida; order Amborellales; family Amborellaceae; genus Amborella; species Amborella trichopoda. Next base: position 743,760 of record NC_142336.1, read on the forward strand.
GGAATAACCTAATGTGAAGAAAAACCAAGTAGTTTCTCCAATTACCGCATCGTGGTATCCATTCCTACCACTGACGCCCAATTAACACTTTCAAAATGTAACTCCCTAATTTATTGAAAAAACTTCAAAATATAACTCCCTAATTTATTGAAAAAACGGGTAGGGGCGTATCTTCCCCACTAAATTACCCAAAAAATAAACAAAAAAAAGAGAGCTATATTTTTAGTTATAATTATTTTTTGTATGTTATAATATATAATATTTTATTACAATTTATTTTGTAATATTATATCATGTATTATTATTATTATTATTATTATTATTATTATTATTATTATTATTATTATTATTATTATTTATGTAATGTTATATAGTATTTGCATATTTAGTTACGTTATTTTCTATTGAATACTACAATATTTTAGAAACATCTTTTACTAGATATTTTGTGATATTATTTACATGTTATACTTCAAAACTCATTAGTAGAAGTCCATGTTAATATATACTTTTATCTTTGTGTTTTTCATTTTCTATAGTCCTGTTTTGCGATATTCAAAATCCACCCCGAAATAGGGAAAAAAAAAATTAAAGAGAGAGAGAGAGGTCTTTGCTACCATGAAATGAAGAAAAATAAGTAATACCAACATTAGGATTACTTTTAATTGCACTAGATATATCTTTATTATCTGTTATTTATTATATGTATCATTTTGCATGTTTTTGTATTTTTATTTTCTCTAATTTTGCATGATACTATTTATTTATAAATAAATAATATTTTTACTAATTTAATTGAAAATAAATTTTAATTATTTTTTAAAAATAATATAATTGTAATATAAAAATAAAATAGAAAATGATTACCCAAAAATACAAATTATATAGGTTAGTAATATATAACTATATAAAAAAAATGTTAATACTTATATTGGGAAATATAATAAATAAAAAGATAATTGGTTCTCTATCAAGGAGTTATATACTCAGTTAGACCATAGGTAACAATATCTCTTATCAGAAGTTCCATGCTAGTAATATAATTGAAATTATTTTAGAAAAATAATTAGCTCACAATGCAATTATAAATAGATCTATAGTTGTATTTTAAAGTTTATATAGTATTGTTATATGGGTCAATTTTGACGTACTTGTATCCTCGATACGAATAAGAAGAGAGTCAGTAGAAACATGGTCCTGCCAATACCCAAGACACCCGCAGACCACGGGAATACTACAACAATAAGCCTAAAACTAGACGACCTCTAAAGAAGTGATATAATGGCTTCAAAATTGCACGAGAGGGTAGTTTAGGATACCTATAAAGTTTCATCGTGTTCTGATAAGTCTTGACATGATCAGGACGAAACTTGGTTTTCAAATCCATATTCTATCGTGCTAAAAATAGACCCTACAACTACATCCCTATTTTTTGGGTCTCAAAACAGGACCAGACCACCGCCATTAGATCCATAATGTCAAAAAACCTTCGGGTACCAAATTTTGGCTCAATTGGACCCTCCGGGACCATTCTAGGCCTAGCTTATCGTAGAAGGGTGGGTTTTACATTATTACAGTGCAGCCTCAATGAACCAGTTTTCATTTATAAAAATTGTGTTTTCTCATTTCAGGATGATTTTTAAATGATCATAACTTGCTCGTTTTGAGTTTAATTAAGCCCAAATTTGGACACGAGCTAGATCTCAACGACCCTATCATTTTGACTTAAGGCACGCATCGTGGCGTGGTTCGAAACGAGATAATTTTTAGAGAGAAAATGGGCTCAAAAACATGAAAATTCAGATTTTATATAAGAGAACATCTAGCTTTTGGAAAGGCCATAGCTCAAGATCTCAATGTCAGATCGTCGCAAGTACAGGTCCATTGTGATCGTGCTTCGAAGAGTTACAGGCCATATGACTTGAATTTTGAGTTTGAAAATGACATACATTTTCGGTCGACAGAATGCCATTTTTCGGTGACTTCCCAAATTTTGGAATATGCTCAAATGAAGACCAAAACGGAAGAAATTTATTGTAAAATGATTGACACTGTCCTCTTTGATTTATGATAAAAATGAAGACTTGGAACATAATAGATCATATCACATTGCTGGTTGAAGAATTGAAAAGTTAGACTTGGCCGGATTTTGGGTTCTTCCTAAAAAGTCTATTTCAATACGATCAAAGGGTATAAAACGTTCACAAAAGTTCATGCATCGACTCTACGACGATTGATCGTCTGAATTAAAGCTCCCGAAGACTAGCAATGGCAAGAGGCCCCTCATGGAGGGATGATTTCGTCATTTGTTGAAAAGTGCTTAGCGATATTTTGGTCCTTTCGTCCAAATATAGGATTATTATTTTAATCATTAAATGTGTATTTTTTTAGGTGCTTTTGAGCATTCCACCCTTGTTTAGTGGTTGCTCTATATAAGGAGACCCAAGTCATTTGTAAGAGGGCCTTTTTTTGAACTCTTGATCACTTGGTAATACTTGAGCATTTGGAGTAAATTTTAGCTTGTTCCTTTTGCTTTGCTTTGATTTGCTCGTGAGTTCAAGACCAAGAAGAGAGGAGAGCAATAGAGAGAGAAAATATCCCTAAACCATCTCTTTTTCTCCAAAACTATCTCCTCCCACTTGCCATCTCTCTCTAAGTAGCCAGAAAACTTGATTGAAAAACCAACAAAGTTCTTCCTCAACTGCCTCTTCTTCTCCCTGCAAAAAATCCCCCGGCATTTTGGTTATTCCATGAAAGGATATATGTTAATCTCTTTTCAGTCCCTTTGAATTTGCTCGGTTCTTTCAATTCCAAATTTCCTAGATGGTGGCAAGAGTCGTGAGGTGATTTTCCAGCAACGAGATAAAAGAGAGAAGGAAAGTGCTAGCCTCTTCAATGGTGAGACGAAACTGAAGGTTGGGTGTTCTCGATGGGTAATGAGTTAGGGTTTGGCCCTGACAAACTGTTTGGGGAAGACAGTGGCTATAATGCTATTGCCATTGTGAAGATGAAGTTCCTGTAATGGAGTTGCCGCCTAAAGCGCTTGTGGAGAGTAATTTTGTTGATGACACTAGGTCTCGGACTAGCTCTGTAGTGGTGGGGTCTTTTTCTCCACCATCAAATGATGTTTTTTGCTTGGGAGACTGGGCGAAGAGGGGATGGGACCTCTCTTATCCGCCGAAAGTTCATCCGCTGTGAGTTAATAAAGTTCTCTATTTTTCTCAAATCTGCAGATGAGGTAAAGTTTGTACTTTCTCTCTCTAGATTCGTCCGGGTTCGTGGAAAGCTTCTATTGTTGAACTCTTGGTGTCCTTCTATTCATGGCTCCCTCGTGGAAAAGGAATGTGTGTGGGTTCGTTTAAGAGGTAACCCTTTACATGCTATGAAACTGGTCATTTTCCAAAAATTGGCAAATGTTTGTGGGTCTTATTGTGATGTCGATTGGATCCTACTGAAAATGGGTGCACTAGACTATGTTTGTGTTAAACTTTGGTGTTTGGTGAAGTACCCCTTTCCTTCTAGGATTCACCTGGTGATTGGTTCTGATAGGTTTCTCATTGAATATGTGTTAAAAGATAATGGTCACTCCCCTGATAAGCAAGCTCCCCCTCCTAAAGTAGTAAACTCTACTAGTGATGAGGGCTGGACCGTTGTTGGCAATAGAAAGCATAAGAAGAACCAGAACCGTGTCAATGGCAATAGTTTGTCTCTGCATGTTTACTGCCAGCTCTAGCTTAGGTGGTTGAAGAAGACACATGGACTTCCATTGGAATCTAAGAATTTGAAATTCAAAAAACGATGGATATCGGTGGGCCACTTTCCTAGCAATTACTTGATTATTTTTCATCCACACCCAATGTTGTGTTCAATTCGATAGATACAGATTTCGGTGATGATCCTAAGGGTCCACCAAAAAAGGTGTGTTTAATAAAGGGGATAAGACGCAAGCAATGTTTCAAAAAGTGGACCGCCCAGTGCCTGGTCGGCCGCCTAGGCGGTCTAGAAGGCCTGGGCGCATCGCCCAAGCCTAGGCGACCAAATTAGGCGGGTTTCCTTAGGCGCCTACGACGCCTGGGAACCCACCTAGGTGGCCCAGGGCCTGCGCCCCGCCTAGGGGAGGAAATGCCGCTCGTTGAGGATATTTTTGGGTCATTTTTTTTAATACTAAAGGTGCAAAAATTTGGGTTTTAGGTTCCAAATGAACCTAAAACCCATTAGAGGCTATTTTAAAGAGAGAAAAACCAAAAAAAAAAAAAAAAAAATTTACTAGGTCGCCTAAGTTCTGGGCGCCCTCCTAGGCGCTGGGCTGCCTGGACCCCCCCCGACCGCCTAGGTGTCGCCCAACGATTTTTGAAACACTGGACACTACGGTGTGCAGAGGGGATCCTGAAATTTACGGTGGAGTACTACTCCCATGATGGATTGGACGTTCCCTAGTCCTCATGCTTCCCTTCGGCGGCATTTGAGCAGGGGTTACAACTCCCTATGCCAGTGGGAAGTTCATTCCGTTCGAAGCCTGTGACGGTGGACAGGTCCTATGAAAGCCCTATCACTGCTCTGCTCAAGCCTGGAAAAGCTCAGGGTTCCCCTTGTGCAATCATAACGCTTCTCTGGTGGAGCTTGCTTCTAAATATGAGGATACTCCCCTTTCGTCGGTCCACTAAGAAGAAAAGGATGTTGCAATGTGGGCCGGCCGAGCCTATCAATCCCTTGGCTCTGATTATGATTGATGAAGTAGACGACAAGGATAACTTGGAGGTGGTGGATGGTGAAACCTCTATGGAAGCTGTTAATGGTTCTATGTCGGGAGTGGAGGGCTTGGATTTGGTGGAAGTAGGATGGGAACATTTGATTGAAGTGGTTCCACAACTCAGGCCTATGCTCCTTCATTTCGTCGAGGGTGGGGATGCTGCGAGTTTCGAACCATTGGAGATGATGGTTGAGGAGGCGAAGGTTTCCGATGAGTGTGTTGGCTCGGTTACTTCTAGCCTTGCTAGGAATGTCCGGGAAGCCATGAGCATGGGACTTTTGGAGTTGATGACTAAGGAGACGAAGGCGTCCAGCGTGATGGCTGGCTCTGATGCTCTTCCCTCTGTCAGGATGTTGGACTCCCTAGAATTGCTGGACCAAATAGTTCTGGGGGAGAGCAAGAGGCTATTATTGAGGATTATTATATAGCATCGATAATTGACGATTGTGGTCTCTCGTTTGAAGTTCCTCTTGCTACGGTGGTTCAAACACCCTTTAGGCGAAGATGAGGGCCACGAAGAAAGCGAAAATGGAAGCTACGAACGTTTCCTTCTCGACGCCCTCTAAAGGAAAAAAGGTCGTGCCAGAAGCAATCGATAATTGACGATTGTGGTCTCTCGTTTGAAGTTCCTCTAGCTGCGGTGGTTCAAACACCCTGAAGGCGAAGATGAAGGCCACGAAGAAAGCGAAAATGGAGGCTACGAAAGTGTTCTTCTCGACGCCCTCTAAAGGAAAAAAGGTCGTGCCAGAAGCAATAAAAAAGGAAAAGCATTCTGTCAGATTTTCAGCATGGCTTGCTGCTAAAGGAGCGAGAATTCAGCCAATGGAGGGTATCAAAATCAAGGAAAACATTGTGATTGAGGTTAGCAATGAATCCTTTAGCTCCAGCGATGACCAGGATGAAGATGAGGCCACTGTTGCTGCTGATGACTATGGAGGGACCTTCATGGAGGGGCCAGGTTCTTCTTCTTATCCCTAATGATAATTATCTCTTGGAATGTTAAAGGTCTGGGAGACACCAGACATAGAAGTGATATTAAACTGCTTATTCAAAAATATATACCTGATAATGTTATTTTACAAGAAACTAAAATAATTGCTCCAAATTTTGCAATGGTCAAGGAGTTATGGGGTCAAAGGGCAGTTAAGTTTGAAGGTATTGATGATGTAGGGGCTTCTGGGGGTCTGTGGGTTCTCTGGGATCCATTTTCTTTTCATTGTGTGCGTGTTGAGAGAAGGGATAGAATTTTGGCTATTTTCTTTCAAGGACCATCTTCTGGAACGTCCTGGGGTATTGTTAAGGTATATGGTCTTGTGATTCCTTCTCTCAAAGAAGGCTTTCTTACTGAACTTGGAGATATTTTGCTTTCTCATAATGATGTGCCTATCTGTTTTGGTGGTGATTTTAATTTCATCTGATGACCAGATGAGACAAACTCAAATATTACAATTAACTCCATGACACATTTGGTTAATTCTTTGTTTGAGCGCTTCCAGCTTTTTGATTTGTCTCTGACAGGGGCCACTTTTACTTGGTCCAATAGCAGTGCTAATAATATGATAATGTCCAAATTGGATTGATTTTTGGTGACCCAAGATTGGATGGAAGCATTTCCTTTGGCAATTGTTAAAGCCTTGCCGAGCCTTTCATCTGATCACATTCCCCTATTACTTAATACTATCGATAGTAATAATGGGAGTAAGCCTTTCAGATTGGAGCTAGTTTGGTTAAAGGAGCCAGGGGTTGTGGACCTAATTAAGTCCACTTGGGGGAATTCTATTAGTTTTGGATCCGTCGATTTTCAGCTACATAAAAAGCTCCTCAATGTTAAGCACAAATTGCTTGTTTGGAAGTCTGAGAATTGGTCCTCGATTAAAGCAAAAATTATTATCCTTGGTGAAATCCAAATGTGGGATCAGGATATTCAACAAGCATGAATCATTTCTGAATTTGCTCTAGGTGTGAGGAATAATTTACTTTCGCCCTTGAATGCCCTTACTAGAATGGAAGAGATTTATTGGAAGCAGTGATCAAGGGTAAAGTGGTTAAAAGAATAAGATCGTAATACTAAGTTTTTTCATGCTATAGCTAGCGCTCGCAGGAGACAGAATGACCTGTTTGGTCTGGTGATTCCTAGTATTCATGAAGATGATAATATAGCATGGGAGAACAGTATTGTGTCTCATTTTCATAAGGCCTTCTCCATTGAAATCCCGTTCAAGCCTAATTTGAATGGGTTGACAATTCCCTCCTCAGTAGCAAACACTATGGAAATAAGGGTTTCAATGGAAAAATTAAAGCGGGCGGTGGAGATAAGGCCTCGGGTCCAGATGGTTTCCCCTTAACCTTCTTCCAACGGTTCTGACCATTGCTCAAATTAGAGCTGTTGGAGATGGTTAGGGATTTTATAGAGACGGGGGAATTTTTTAAAGGTGTTAATGCTACTTTTATAGTGTTAATTCCTAAGAGGTCGGTGATTTCTTCTCTTTCTGATATCAGACCAATCAGTCTCCTTACCAGCCTACATGAAATTATCACTAAAATCCTTGTTGAAAGATTGAAAACGGTCCACCCTATGCTCATTGCAGATATATAGTCGGCCTTTATTCAAAATAGGTTGATTTCAAATAGTGTAATAATTGCTCAAGAGTGTATTCACTCAAGATTGTTAAGCAGAGAACCGGTGTTGTGATTAAATTGGATTTGGAAAAAGCTTATGATAGGGTGAAATGATGCATACCTTTAAAAGTAATTAAACAAATGGGTTTTGGTCATAGGTGGATAAAATGGATTTTTGGATGCATGTCAACTGCTCATTTTTATGTTCTGATTAATGGCAGCCCGAAAGGCTTTTTCAATGCCTCTAGGGTCCGAGACAAGGTGACCCAGTATCACCTTTTCTCTTTACATTGTATGTGGAGTGCTTTAGTAAAATGATTTACAATATTGTGTCTCGTGGGTATTTTTCTGAATTTAAGGTATCTCATAATGACCTTCCAGTTACTCACCTACAATATGTTGACGACACACTCATCTTTTGTGATGCTGATAGGCAGCAAAATTGATAAGATTGAAAGATTCTTGATTTGTTGTGAGTTGTTAATGGGGTTGAAAGTTAATTTTGGAAAAACGACAATGATTTAGGTGAATTGTGATTAGGAGCTAGTTAGAGATCTTGCATTGAGATTTGGTTGTAGAGTGGACAAATTCCCTTTCAAATATTTGGGCCTGCCAATCTCCGATGGGCGCCTACCCATTGCTATGTGGGACAATGTCATACAAAAGGTGTAAGTTAAGCTAGACCTTTGGAAGCCTAAGTATTTATCTTTGAGGGGCAGAGTTACCTTGTTAAATTCTTGCTTAACAAATCTCCCTATTTACCAAATGTCCCTTCTGCGAATGCCAAGGGCAGTGACTAAGCGTATTGAATGTATGATGCACAACTTTCTATGGGGCTCATTTGGAGAGGAAAGAAAATACAACCTTATTCGGTGGGATAAGGTTTGCACACCGAAGAGAGACGAAGGCCTAGGGGTGAGAAGATTACTGCTTATGAATGTTGCACAGCTATGTAAGTGGTGGTGGCGGAGTCTCACTTACAAAGAGCAACTTTGGTATAAAGTGATGCTATCAAAGTACGGAGTGGATGTATTTGTGATGTGGTTAAAAAGAAGAGAGGGAAGGGAGAGCACCTCCCCTATTTGGAAATATATATATGCCCTCAAACAGATTTTAGACCTCAATGTCTGATGGCTGCCTGGTTCGGGATCCGTGGTTTCCTTTTGGCATCACAAATAGCTGGGTAATGGACCTTTAAAGTATGTCTATCCCCTCCTGTTTGATAAGGTTAGTCTTCTCCAAGATATGGTGGCAGACTTGTTGGAAGTCAGAAGCGAGAAGGCTTATTGGAATATCACTTTCCCTTACAACAGACTTCAAAGTTATCTCTTTCTTCTACTTCTTAATTTGCTACAACAGCTTGAGCAAACTTTCATTAGGCAGCATGATGAGGATGAACTGGTATGGGAAATTGAAAATGACGGTCAATTCTCTGCTAAGTTGTCCTATAGATTACTTTTCTTTGACAGAGTGCGCTAGTCTCTTCCTAAGATAAAGCAAATTTGGAATTGGCCTATTCCACATAAAGTGCAGGTCTTTCTTTGGTTGGCGGCCAAAGATAAAATCCTAACTGTTAACACTCTGATTAAAAGAGGGAAGTTTATCACTAATGTTTGCTTGATGTGCAAGGAAGATGGTGAGAGTGGGGCGCACCTATTTTTCCATTGTTCATTTATATCCAAAATCTGGTGGTGGTGCTTTCAATTGCTGGGGATGAACCTAACCGTATCGCAACATGTGTTGGATTTGATCACTCAATTAGAGGTGCCTTCACCGAAAATTGGGAACTCTATTTGGAAGATCCTTCGCACTGTTGTTCTATGGGAAGTATGGTTGGAGAGAAATCGAAGGCGTTTGAAGGGAAAGTCTATTGTTTTGACAGGGTACTAAATAATATTAAAATCTCCTTTTGGTCATGGCTAGCTGTCATCAAGGAAGGCAAGGGTTTATTCAATGTTGATGTTTTTATTAATCTCTCTAACCTTTTTCAGTTGGATGTGCCTAAAGTTAAACCTTGTACTAGATAGAAGCCACCTGATCCAGGAGTGCTTAAGCTGAATTTTGATGAAAGCTCGCTGGGCAATCCAGGCCTAGCTGGCTACGGTGGTGCAATACGTGATTGTAAAGGAAATTTCTTAGCTGCATATGCTGGCCTGTGTAGAATCACTACGGCAAATCATGCGGAACGTCTTGTGATTTTTCATGGCCTGAACAAAAAATACAATGGCAGGTGTTATCATTGAAGGGGATTCGATGAATGTGATAAAATGGTGCTTAAAAGAGCAACGCTTTCCTTGGCAACTTAAATCCATTGGGTTTCAAATCTTTCAACTGATGTCCTCTTTGACCTTATCATTACCTCATGTGTATAGGGAGGCCAATGATTTGGCGGATTCTTTAGCTAAAAGGGGTGATTCTCTTACTGCACCGGTGATTGCTGATGATGTATCTGCTATATTGTAACTTGCTTAGATATCAATAAATTCTAAACGTCGTCAATAAATTCTAAACCACCATACACCGTAACTTATTCCCTACACCTTACTCTACACCATAAACCCTAGACCGTCATATATCATAGTCTATTCCTTACACCATAAACCCTAGACCGCCATACATCATAGTCTATTCCCTACACCTTGCCTTATACCATACACCTTAGAGCTCCATACACCACACCCAAACCCAACTAGCCTAACCCATTTAGGACCTAACCTTGACCCATCAAACCCAAGCTTCTCTCTCTCTAATGTGCATGCAATGGGACCAATAGATGTGCACCTAAGCTCAAGATCACCCTAGGTCTTCCCTACTTTCTCTCTCTTCTTTCTTCATTCTCACCCTTCTTCCTCCCTCTTCTCTCTCTTCTCTTATTTTTTTGCTTCCCGGCTCAAGCACCTCCCTTCTTTCCCTCGTTCTTCTCCTTTCCTTTCCCCAGTCTCTCTTGTCCGAAGTCACAGACCTGTGCCTAGGGTGGGCCCGGCTCCCTTTCCCTAATTCTCCCAGGCTTCTTCTACCTCTGCTCTTTTGTTTCTCACTCTCTCTCACACTCACCCATGCCGTCATATCACATCCTTAGCCCAACACTCACCTATATCTCTTATCCCCACACCCAGGACTCTTCTATGCCTTCACTCCCTCTCACCCGCGCCTAACTTTACAATCCCCCACTTGCGCTTAACCTAGAATTCCCATCCATGCTCAACCCAAAATCCTCTGCCCGTGTCTCTCCACTTGCACACCTACCCGTGTCTATCCACTTGTACCAGCCCGCACCTATCCATTTACACTTGCCAACGCCTATCCACTTCCACTTGCCCGCGCTTATCCACTACCACTTGCTCATGTCTAACCTCATATGCGCCTCCCTACCCACGACTATCCACTTACACTTGCTGGCGCCTACCCACTCATACCTGCTCGCGCCTATCAACTCATCTCTTCAAGCACTATCAATCCACATCCCTGCCCATGCCATCACACATACACCCCTGCCCGCGCTATCATCCAACATTCACCATCTGCACCATCACTGAGCATACCTCTACCCACACTAATCCATCTCACACACCAATTCGTGCCCACCCCTAACACTTCCTAGCTTCTACCGGCACCTTCGTCCACCTTAGCACCTACACACCTCCACAAATCCCTAGCCTATACTATCCTCTATCCGCCCTTAATCTCTCATCACCCCTAACTGCCCCTTAGTATGAACATTTGTACCTACACTTTATCTTCTCTTCTCTAAACCATACTCTTTTAATCATTCATTTATTTCATTTTATCATCTTTTTATCTCCTCTTCTTCATTGGTTGCTTCATTGCCTAAATACTTGACTTAGGGTCATCCTGAGATAGTGTCTTAGGGTCCTAATTCTAGGATTGCTGCTCTAAACACCTTCTCATACAGTAAACTCTGGTCATAAGAGGCATTGATTCTCTTACACTCAGTTACTCGGGTTAGAGTCATTTTGAGACAACTTTCTTAGTATTTTTTACCCTCTCACTACTCTAACTACCAGATCACGCATTGATAGGGTCATGAGGGGCTTCCTTCTCTCATTCTTTCTTCCTTTGCTCTCTCTTCTTCAAACCATTCAACCGTTAAGCTAGAGCCACTCACCCATTAAAAGGTATATAAAAAAGGAATACATTTTATACAAACTCCATCAGGAATTTCTTGAGTGAGATTTTGAGGTGAGGTGCTGAGTTTTTGAGAGGGAGTCGTACCAAACTAAGCTGCTAAACAGCCGGAGGGCTTTAGCTTGCTGATCTAAGAGGGCATTAACCCGAGCTTATCCCATGAACTCAAATTACGGTGAGGTAAGTGCTTCAGTCTATCTCTTCATTGCTTTTAAAATCCTCTCACAGTTGGACATACCTATCCACAAAGTGACGTACGAGCCACGCAAGCGACCCACGCCAAGTCACACTGTTGTTTGAGAGGGGGTCGACCAAGAATGTTTCTACATTTTTATTTTTCTAATATTTCAGAATAATATTTACTTATGAGTAAATAATATATTCACTAATACAATAGTATATTCACTAATATAATTAATACTAATTTTAGAGTAAGTAGAAAATAATATAATTAAACACAACAAAATAATATATTTACTAATATAATTAATACTAGCCTTGGAGTAGGTAGAAATTAATATAACTAAAAACACAGTAAAATAATTATTATCTAATAGAAGCCCATATGTGAAGATGGATCATCACATTCTCTCTCTTCTATATACTCTTTCTATAAATGGATTTTATCTTTTCGAAAATTTTATTTTAAGATCGAAATTTTATTCTAGTCATTAATATTTAATACACGCAACACATGCACATCATTAGTTTTTATTATGTGCAATTTAATGAAAAAAATAGACATTTCAAATTTCAAGTGATTTAGATTTATATTAAAATATTAAAATTTAAATACCGAATGCAATTGTAGATGTCAGATCAGCAAATATTCAAAGGAAAATTATAAATACCATCCAAAATTAACTTTCTACATATCTTATCCCCCAATACTTTTTGTATTATATCTTAAACCCCAACACTATATTTCTTAATATTTACCCCGCAATAAAAAAGTAAATATTTTTTGGGACAAAATTGTCCTTTTTCTCTTTCTTCCCGTTTTATCTCTATTTTTTCCCTTTATCTCTCTTCACCCGTCCTCTCTATTTCTCTCTCTCCACTTGTTTCTCTCTTTCTCTTTACCCTTCCTCACTCTTTCTCTCTCTATCTCTCTACATTTTTTTTATTTGTTGCCGGGCCGCAAAAAAATTCTGTCTGACAAGGATTGTGCTGGATCGCATTGTGGGTAGGGGAAAAGCTATTGAAATTTATGCGGTCCGCGGTCCAACACACTACTTGTCGGACTGAAATGTTTTTGCAATCTGGCATGTTTTTTTGCCGAATTGCAAAAAAGATTTCGGTCTGGACCGCATAAAAAAATAGAAAGAGAAAGTGAGAAAGAGTGATGGGGGGTAAAGAGAGAAATGGTGAGGGAAGGTAGAGAGAAAGAGTGAGGGAAGGTAGAGAGAAATAAGTATAGAGAGAAAGAGATGATGGGTAGACAGAGGTAGAGAGAGAAAAAAGTGAGAGAAAAGGCCAATTTTATTCCAAAACTCATTGACTTTTTATTTGGGGGTATATATATGGAAAAATAGTGCTGAGGTTTAGGGTATAATACAAAAAATATTGAGGGATAAGATGTGCAGAAAGTTGATTTGAAGGATACTTATAATTTTCCTAATATTCAATCCACATTGTTAACCATATACTATTGCATGAGTGTTTGGGCATATACAAGTTACTCCCTATATTGCATCAGTGTTTGGGCATATACAAGTTATTCCCTATATATATGGCTATATATAACTGAATCGTGAGTAAGTCGACTCATACATTTTCTCAAATTTGCCAAGGATTTAAGAACCAAAGCACATCTCAAATTATTGTAATACCTTGAATCTATGAATTTCAAGCTAAAAAATAATGCATATCCAATAATATCTACATAATTAAAATGTACGGTCAACAAAGAGTAAAAAAAATAGAACCTTTCGGATATTCAATAGATGATTTTCATTAGATTCATGATCATAGTCTAAGTGATAGATTTGCATAATTTCATATGCACAGTACACTACATATGTATTTTGGGAAGGTGGACTCACTATAATAAGTACATCTCAAAGCATAACAAATCGTACCCCATATAGTGTATGAAAGGACTTTATGATAAAGCACGATATATATACTTTTTTAAAAAATTATTTACCCCTATACCTGCAAAATCATTTATAATGTCCAATTATAATTAAACCACTCTTGAAATAAATAAAATAAAAATAAAATCGGTTCTCAATTACTACCTCTTCAAATAAAATTCTTTTAAGAAATAAAACTAGATTTTTCTTTTCAAGAAATAAAACTAGATTTTATTGCTTTATGAGAAGAGAAGTAAATATGTAAAATGGTAAAATTGTCGGAGATTATCTCAATCGGGCTTAGTACACCCCACGCCGATACTCCTCCTTCCGATGGTGCTTGGGATCTATGATCAGTATGTTGATTTCCCTACTATGGCAAAAATCCACTCAATGACTTAGTCTTGATTAAGTCTCTTAGCTTGATTTTAGAGAGATGAGAGATAAATATGAGGAGAGAGAGATCTACTAGCAATGGGTTCCACCCCTTTGCCACCCACAAAAAATAGAGGTGGTGCGTGCCACCAAAACATGGTACAACTTGAAGAGAGAGATATGATGCAACTTGGAGAGAGATAAAAAATTGGGGCGTGCCTCCCCTTTCGAAGAGAACAGAATTTTAGGTAGGGAGAAAGAATGGTTCAAAAGAGAGAAGAGAATGCGTGTCTCATTGGGAGACCTTTTTTTTATAGATTTTTTATGCTATAGATTTTTTCTCAATTCGTATGGTCAAATCTCAACCGTCGATTTAAAGAGACTTGTGGGGTGAGAGATTTGAGTCAATAATCTCTTTGATCCACCATCAAGATTAAAGAGATGAGCTAGAGCATTATCCTCCCTTTCTTAAATCTATTCGCATCAAATAAGGAAAGCTTATATTTTAATATATCATTAATTATTGAATCAAGATTGTCATTAAATAAAGAAAGTTTATATTTTAATATATCCAATCATTAATTATTGGATCAACTAATCTTAATTCAAAGATTTAGTAAATATCTCAAATATTTAACTTTATCATGGCTATACCAAAAAATAAGCCAATAAGGGATAAACATTCTTCCCAAGAAGAATACGTGAATGGGTAGGGTGTGCCTCCTAATCCACATGTATTTAAATTTTTGGGCCCCATATTTTATGGAGGTCCCATGTATTTTTAAAAAATATTTTATTTCATATTTAGAAATTTTAAATCTTATATTCTATTTAAAACATTAAAAAATTAATTTCTCTTAATTTATAAATCCAAATGATAAAAATAAAATATTATAAGATTCACAAATATTCAAATAGACATTCTAAAAATCACATAGCATAAAATTAATTAATTTTGATGGGAATCAGATCCGTTAGATCTAGAAGATTATCAATATCTGGAAGCACTCTACCTTCAACTGCGAATCACGATCCGCCGAGCTTTCTCAAACTGACATAGTAGTTCCCATGACTCACAGTCCACTGCAAGGGCTCATGATTGGACCACCAAAGTCAGCTAATAGATTAAGGGATGCAATCTCAATTTATAGATTTCAGGTTCTCCTCTAGATACCAAAAAATCATGGTCTTCCAGATCATGATGCAACCATGACTCTATAGTGCATAGGGGTAATCTCTTGCACATGTACATACTTCACTCTCATTGGCGAATCTTAAAACGGCTATCTATGTACATGCCGTGCGACGATATAACGATGAAGTTTTAGCCTTGTCTCTAAAGACTATTCATCACAAGCAAGGGCCACACAGTCCATTGGCTCTCATCTGGGCATACTCCGACATCATCAAGGGATAATCCACTAAACCCTTCTTGGTACATCCTTATACCCAAGTATCTTGGGTTTTTCTAAACCTCGATTGGCCTAACTCGTCGAGCCTAGTCCGAGTATCAACAAATAACATTTAGTTAGTATGATCCACAAAAGGACCACACTCCCACTGAGTTTATGTTCCACTATATAAAATGCTCATACAAGCTCTCACAAAGCCTTTAAAAGCTACATAAACCCAACATTATAGACCAGACAACTAAGATCGTAGAAAAAGAGAAACAAACTGGACGATTGAGATCAGTAAACTAATGTGCACAAGAGGTTTATCAGGCCTCCTACTTTTCCTAAAATCCTACATGAATGCAAAAATGTCATGAGCCAGTGTGCTCATAGAATAAATTTCTCTCCATGTGTATACATATAAATGCTTGGGAATGTGTATATGCTCATGTAGACACAAATGCACATGAGATGCTATAAGCTCCACATAGCTGAGTACTTGAATAGGAAAGCAATATTTATGCTTTCCAACATACCATATTTAGTTGCTTGGACATTGACTAAACTAAGTTAGCCAAAAAATGATATTATTGACTGCATCAATCTTTGTGGGCTTAAAGGACCAATGCATTTAAGTTACTTGCACCACATTTACAAGCAACCAAGTTTTCGCCTTTTATAGAAGGTTTATTGTAAGGGTTTCTTGCCAATGACCATATATATTTCAATGTATTCTAAGGTTTAATATCACAAAATGTTGTCTGTATCTTTAACAAGAAATGCCTTTATTTGTCAAATATAAAGGGGAACCACTAACGATGATTGTGCAAAATAATTGATATTAAGTGTTTAACATCATTCCTTCATTTAAATGATTAAATTTGGATTTTTCCTTGACAAATGGTGGGATATTTCTTTATGCTAAGATATTTTACCTTCCATGAAGAATAACATTTTAAATAAAAAATATAGAAATGTAGAATAATACTAAGTAAAATTGATCGTTAGAGTCACATTAACTAAGGGACCCCATATATGTGTGTGACAGCGTGTGTTTTTTTTTTTCTTTCAAATGTTTTGGAGCCAGCTTAGCTCACCCATTTTACTAGTGCTCCCAAATGTGGCCCCAGAATTTAATGTCCAAACCACAAACTGATTCCTATCAAACCCCAACTTTTCACCAATTCACATGATCACAATGAATTCTATTTTTCTCACTGCAGCAAGGAAGTTAATTTATCTACAACTTTTTATTCATTTATTTCAATGATTTTTAATGAGTAAACTTGGGACCATGAATCTCTCTCTCTCCCCCACACCCACACATTTAAATTCTTTCATCAGAATTTGAACTTTTGAACAATAATATTAGTAATAAGGACCCACACTAATAGCACTAATGGTGATACAATGCCTTAAAAGTCCTGATTCTTGATTTCTTGAAATTGCCGTGGCAATATAATCACTTGCATCCAATGTTGTCAGATTCGCTTCGCTTCAGCCGAGAGGCCGAAGTTTTTGGATTTTCAGCCTAGATCGAAGCGAAGCAAAGTTCCAGTACATCCACTTCGGCTTGTTTCGGTTCAAGCTTCGACCCAAGCACGAAATTGTCTTTTAAAAAGATAATTTTGTGCTTCGGACCGCTTCAACAAGATTTGGCGTCTTTGGCTGAAGCTTCAGCCGAAGCATAGAATTGTCTCTTTTTTAATTGAATTTTTTATTTTAAAAATTTTCATTATTTTAATATCTATATATATATATATATATATATATATATATATTTATTTATTTATTTATTTATTTTTTATTATTATTATTTTATTTTATTTTTTTCTGATGAAGTCTTCCTGTGAATCGTCTGAAGTACCAAATTGCTGACTCCAAAAATGAATATGACAGCATATCATCCAAAGTGCTTCTTATAACTAGTGATTCTTGTGATATACAAAGTTTTTCACCTTCTCAGCTGACTTTGATCCAAGAAAATTGACTCCAGTAAGTTGAAAGTTGGATGACTCAGCATAGTAAAACATTTGTGTACTTCCCAAGTCATTTGGTATATAAACTTGGAATCAACTGCATCAAAGTCTACCATTTCAGGAGAAAACTAAAAGACAGGAGAGAGAGAGAGAGAGAGAGAGAGAGAGAGATGGGAAGGCCTCCATGCTGTGATAAGGTGGGTGTAAAGAAGGGGCCATGGACACCTGAAGAAGATGTCATACTGGTTTCTTATATTCAAGAACATGGACCTGGTAATTGGAGAGCAGTACCCACTAATACAGGTAAGGAAATAAAATTGGATTATATGAGAACCAAAAAGCCATTTCTATTTGCTTTTAGTTCTTGGGTCTTTCTTTGATTCCTGTCTCTGATTCTCTCTCTCTCTCTCTCTCTCTCTCTCTCTCTCACTAGGATTGCTGAGGTGCAGTAAGAGTTGCAGACTTAGATGGACTAATTATCTGAGACCAGGAATTAAGAGAGGAAACTTCACCCCACATGAAGAAGGGATGATAATTCGCCTTCAAGCCACGCTGGGTAACAGGTGTCTACACTATTTACATAACAAAATTCAACATCTTTTTCCGTATTTTTCTTCAAAATCACAGATGAAATCATCCTCTTTCGGGTTTAAATTTCAACAGTTTTTCTTAATTGTTTACTGTTTTTAATAAGGAAATATTGTAATTGCTCTTCCATCTTATCAATGTTTATCTTGATCCTGAACAAAAAACTTACATATTATGTACTAAAAACAATCCTTTTCCTGCTTTCTCAATTCTTTAAGGATAAAGTAAAAGGAAAGATGCAAGGAAATAAATGAAAACCCACTTTCCTCTTTACTCTCTTTTTGTGCAGATAGATCAAAACACTGCATTTAAGTATGGAAAAAGTTTATATAAAATTGCAAGCATATTTGTAGAAATAAGGTTGCAGTAATCGACATTGTTAAAATAAAATGGACAATGAAGATTATCGCAATCTTATTTCTGCAAATAAGATTGCAACCCTATACAAGCCGTACCCTTTTTAAGTATGGGTGTGGTTTGCATTAGGCTGAAGCCCTAAACAATCAAGTTAGGTGTAACTTGAAATAGTGTTGAAAGATAATTTGCAATACGGGAAATCTTTTTGATGGATTGAAAATTCATTTTTTTTTCTAATTATAAAATTTAAAGCTTAAAAAATGAGGTAGATTGAGCAGATCTTTTAATACTGAAAAATTCAAGGTTAAAAAAGGCATTACAATATGCACTATTTTCAAGATTTGAAATTCATTTTTCTCATATCTATACATCTTGAGATCATTAATTTGAGGATTTTTGTGCATCAAAACTTCTTTTACTGAATTTTTGAAGTGGGCCTTAATTTGATTGTTTAGGGCTATAAACTTTTTCTTTTAAGCATTACTAAATTTCTTAGACTGACGACTACAATTCCTTTTATTTAATGTGGATATTTTCACTTTTCTTCCTTTGTTTTTTATAATAGATGGGCTGCTATAGCCACTTACTTGCCTCAAAGGACTGATAATGATATCAAGAACTATTGGAACACACACTTGAAGAAGAAGATCAAGAAGCTCCAATCTGGTATTGAAACCCAATCTAACCCTGTTGTACTAAACAGTTGCCAACTTATTTTTCGGACGAATTGGGAGAAAAAGAGCCAAAATCTTGTAAATGCTCAGTACCCATCACACCAGAGCTCAACCTATGCATCTAGCACAGAGAACATTTCAAGACTTTTAGAAGGGTGGATGAGATCTTCCCCAAAAGCCCAAAAAATTGAGGCCACCAATGAACAAAAACCACTGATTTTCAATATCAGAGCTACGGATTCAGGAAAACATAATCGAGTGAATGATGAGAATGGGAAGAGTGATATGATCTCACATGAAGACTTGGAATCATTGCTTTCCTTTGATTCAACAGTTCTTTATGAGTCACCGCAAGCCACTATTTCTGAAGAATTGAAGGATGCAATGGAGATTAGTGCTCAGCCTCCATTGTCACTTCTTGAGAAGTGGCTCATGGATGAGGCTACAGTACAAGGGGAGGGAGAACTTGTTGAAATGTCTGATGAAGTATTCTAATGCTCTCTCTCTCTCTCTCTCTCTCTCTCTCTCATTGTATTGTTTCTTGGGTTGAAACCAATTCCAAGAAACCTAAGGTATAAGCATTCTCTTATTTGTCAAGTGTATGTCCACAAGTTTCTTCTAGGCATTAGACCAGCTATGCACTAATTGCATTGTTTCTTGGTTGAAAC
Source organism: Amborella trichopoda (assembly GCF_054954075.1). Classification (NCBI taxonomy): domain Eukaryota; kingdom Viridiplantae; phylum Streptophyta; class Magnoliopsida; order Amborellales; family Amborellaceae; genus Amborella; species Amborella trichopoda. The sequence continues at coordinate 763,388 of NC_142336.1, forward strand.
CAATTCCAAGAAACCTAAGGCATAAGTATCCTCTTAGTTGTCAAGTAAGTGATAACATGTCCATAACAAAGGAATAAAGTTGTTAACATAGTGTTTGTGTAAATAATCTTCCCTGTGTGTTTGTTCTACATAGTTACAATAATAACGTCTATGGCTTTATACCAATTTTAATTTGGAGACTTTACATTATAAGACATTTTTCATTGATATAAAAAGATCACAATCAGCTTTAGTTGTTAGAGAAAAAATTAGGTAATTAAGATGTGAACAAGACTCACGTCAATAAGTGCCAGAACCCAATTACATTTGCATTTATAGCAAAATCGAATTGAAATACAAAATTCTCTCAATCCCTCCTGCACAAGCATATGGAGTTAGGATAAAATTTCATGTAATTTAGTAAACAAAATATGTCCACCCTTTTTTGGGAACTAAGTTTGGGTAAAAAATTGGACTTTCAACAAAGTCAATAGCGCATGGCTGACAGTACACCCCTCCCTCTCTCTCAATATCTCTCTCACACACACAGCCCTTTCCTCTCTCCTCTCCTCTTTCTTCCTCTCTCTTTCATCTATTTGACAGTCCCCATTCACACACACACCCCTCTCTCTCTCTCTGTTCGTTTGAGCTCCTTGCATATGATGTTTGGGTTATTCTGTGAGAACCCTAAGGAGAGATATTTAAGAGAGAGAGAAAGAGAGAACACAAATCAGTCTCAAATGAGATATTTAAGAGAGAGAGAGAGAGAACACAAATCAGTCTCACATGAGATACTTAAGAGAGAGAGAGAGATTTCATGCATCATGCATACACCACTCCAGATGAGAATGAATGGTAGCTTAGGTAAGTTGCAGAAGAGAGAGAGAGAGAGAGAGAGGCATCACGTGTGATCTGTTGCCCATTTGTTATGACACTAAGTGCAAGAAGCAACAAGGAGGTCTATGCAAACTGTAAAGAGATGGGGTAAAGGGAAAATGAACATGTCTCATGTGAATGCTTTGGTTAAAAAGCAGCAAATTTGGAGAGACTTTTAATTTTGATGAGGGGGAAAGCCTTGCAAGGTGTGGTACACATTCATCAGAAGGAAGCTTCCTCTAGTTTTGGAAAGCTAGTCTCTCTCACAGACATTTCTTCCTCTCTCTCTCTCATACACATAAAAGCAATCCTAAACATGATCTATATAAATAAACCTCTCCCTTTATCTCATTTAAACAAACAAAATACCATAATGCTTTTGCACATGATCCATCTCTCTCACCCTTACACAGAAAGAGACATGAGAGACAATACCTTAATACTTTTTTTACACATGATCCCCTCTCTCTCTCTCATGAAAACACAAGCTCAATGACCTCTCTCTCATATTTCTTCATCTCTCTCATACACATCCACACATGCAAAGAAACACACATTCCCAAACATGATCCATAAACCTCTTCCTCCATCTCACTTGCACAAACAAAATACCATAATGCTTTTGCACATGGTCCATTCTCTCTCTCCCTCTCCCTCCCTCCCTTACCCATAGAGAAACTAGGATTCCTTGGTATTTTTATTGGAAAAATTATAGATATTTTTACAAAATGAACTTTTTAGATATCCTACCCCAATATTCAATGACTCAACAAAATTAAAACTAAAATGTCATTTTCAATACCTTCTCTTATGTTTTATAATTTTGGATTTTTACAGCATGTCCTCTCTCTTTATGCCCCAACTTTCTCTCTCTCTCTCTCTCCGTTACACATAAAGAAAACAAGAGACACTAGGATTCCTTAGTACTTTTTTGAAAAAAATATAGATACTCCCCCAAATTGAACTTTCTATACATCCTACCCCCAATATTCAAAGAGTCAGGCAAAATTAAAACTAAAATATCATTTTCAATACCTTCCCTTATGTTTTACAATTTTTTATTTTTACAGCATGTCCTCTCTTTATGCCCCAACTCTTTCTCTCTCAATCTCTCTAAGTAGAATAGTATTTCTGCTCTCTCTCTCTCTTGGGCGCGAAATCTCTATCTTTCTACTAATCACTACACTGATCTGAAGCATAATCTCAGAACCATGTGCTCTTCTCCATCCCATCTATCAGTTACTTACAGGAAAAAGTAGAGGGCTTGATGAATGTGTCTACAACATATCGGAATGGTTTGCAGGGCTTCTTTTCCACAGCACTCATTAATCACACAAGAAATTTCATTTAGAGCATGGCGTAATGTTTATGGAGCATAAAGATAGCTTGAATTTAAGAGAACTTATGCAAAATCTCTTTAGACATGGAATATGGAACCTTTCTTTTAATTTTGTAAGACCAAAGATCCTTGCAGAGCTCAAAGGTGGGAAAGTTTTAGACAGATTTAAGAGTGCAAAATAAGTGAAGGTTTTGTCCCAAGAGTCTGTTGGTTATATGCCTTTCGATGGCTCAAAACGAGGGAGGGCGTGTAGGGCATTTTGGAGTGAGAATAAAAAAATGACATTATAGCCTTAATTTTTCGTTAGCTTTTTTAATTGGGGTAAGTACAAAAAAAAAAATAGCATTGGATCTAAGTTACGATATTAAAAATATTGAGGGTTAAAATGTCTAGAAAGTTTATTTTGATAGGGTATCTATAATTTTCCCTACTTTTTTTTTTTTTTTTTTTTAACGCACGATCCTCTCTCTCCAAACATTCATTCATCAATCAATGATGGTTCCTCAATTTCTAATGGAAAAAGTTTGTAGAAGGTTGCAACCTAAACGGCAACAAAAAAGGTGCGCCAAAAAATACATAAAAAAAATGTGGCTTTGATGGTGAAAAACCTTGTAATTGACCATCTCAACTTCAAAACCATTCATATTCATATTTTTATAGATCTACTAAATCCTTACCATTTTTACAATATGAAATTTCATAATCAGAAGTGAGGTAGTTTTTCAAGCCATCATTGAGATTTCCAACACCTAATTTATATCTTTCAAAGAGGTTTGGTGGTGCTCCTTAATTCTATTGCCTAACGTTACACCTTAAAGAAACATCTTTTGTAATCAACTTTGTCAAATCACATAAATATGATGTCATCCAATCCCAATCAGCATAGCTAGATGTCACACAGACATGGTTTATGGCATTCATCACCTGTAGGTAAGAAAGCATTTAATTCATAAATGGTACGAGAACCTCTTTGGGGTCCCGGCTTTGAGCCGCCTGCCTGACCAAACGAGGTTCTCGTCGACAAATTTGCTTCGCGTCGGCTGAAGAGACCCAAGCCTAAGCCTGATGTTGTTGCTTTAGTCAGTTTTGGGCCGCTTCGGTTATATTTGGGTCACCTTCGAACTAATACTTTGGGCTGATTTGGTTGAAGCATTCAGGTTTTAGTTCTAGAATGAAGCAAAACGAAGCTTGATGTTGTTGTTTTAGTCAGTTTCGGATCGCTTCAGTTAGATTCGGGTCACCTTCGACGGAATACTTCGGGCCAATTTGGCCGAAGTTTCTCGGCCTAGGCAAAGAAATATACATATATTTTTTATTATTTTTTTGAAAATTTTGTATTTTTAATTTTTTCCATTATTTTTATATATAAATATCTAATTTATCTATATTAAATTAAAAAAAAAAATCTGAAGTCTTCTCCTAAATCGATTGAAGTACCAATTACTTCATTTTCTCACTAATTCGAAGAAGACTCCGAAGCGAATATGACAACATTGGTTCTCACTCCACAAATAATAAGAAAATGTAGACTATTTTTTTTTTATACAAAGAGGCCATGATTATCATTGACCGTTAGAATTGAAATCGAAAGGTTGAGGATGTTTCATGGTTTGCGCATAAACCCCAAAATAATTTTTTTGAATGTTGTGACACGTCCAATAAATCAGTCAAATCATTTACCTCCCTATACACATATGTTAGGGATAAAGTAAACAATAACATCAAATCAAAGATTTGCAAACAGAGAAACGTTGTCCTTTCTTACACCATTTAATAGCATTTAGTGAATCCCCTTCAATAATGAATCCACCTCCAAAATCTCTGGCCACCAATAATTTTAAACCATGAAAAATACCAAGTAATTCAGCATGATTTGCTGTACTAACTCCACACGGGCCAATATATGCAACTATTACATTTCCTTGCCAATCACAGACCACTCCACCGAATCCAGCTAGGTCTAGGTTGCCCAAAGAGCTACCATCAAAATTCAACTTGAAAACACCTTGGTCTGGTGGCTTCTATCTAGCGCATGGTCTATTTCTAGTCACATCCAATTGAAATAGATTAGAAAGATTAATCATAACATCAATCTTAGATACTATCCTTCTTTCCTTAGTAACGGACAACCAAGACCATAGAAATAGTTTGATGTTGTTTAACACCCTATCAAAGCTACAAACCACCCCTTCAAATGTTCTCCGCTTCCTCTGCAACCAAACTTCACACAAGATAACTCCCTGTAAAATCTTCTAAATAGATCCACCAATTTTCAGTAAAGGTACTTCTATTTGAGTTATCAAATCCAAAATATATTGTGGCAAAGTTAGATTTATCCCTATCATTTGAAAACACCAGCACCAAATTTTGGATATGAATGAGCAATAAATAAACAAGTGTAACCTAGTCTCGTCATCTTCCTTGCACATTAAGCACACATTCGTGATTATCTTCCCTCTCTTAATCAGATTATCAACAGTAAGAACTTTATCTTGAGCCGCTAACCTAAAGAAAACTCCCACAATATGAGAAAAACGCAATCTCCAAATATGCAAAATCTTAGGAAGATTCCACCGCACTATAAAAAAAAAAGAAGTTTGTAAACATATTTGACAGAAAACTTCCCATCATTTTCTATTTCCCACACCAATTTGTCCTCATAATGTTGCCTAATAAATGTCTGCTCAAGGTCCTACAAAATGTTGACAAGCGGCTATCATAAGGGAATGTGATACTCCAACTAACCTTATCACATCTAACTTCCACTAAATATGCTATCGTAGCTTGGGGAGAACTGATTTTTTCGAATAAAAGTGGATAAATATATTTTAAGGGTAAATCTCTCAACCACATATGGTGCCAGAATAATACCGAAGCCCCCTAACCTGCCAACCATCTAACATTGCGATCCACCACCTGTTTGAAAGCATAAATATCTTTCCACAGAAATGAAGTATTATCCCTTTCATCTTCTCTATTAATCATCATATTAAAACTATCCACGCCATATTAGACACAAGCACTTGACACCAAGGCTGTTATTTACAATGAATGCTTCTCCACTACCATTTGCACAAAAGTGCAACATTCATTAGCAACAATCTTCTCAATCCCATACCCCCTTCACCCTTTGGTGTACACACCATATCATACCTAATAATGTGATACTTCATTTCTTCTCCGAAAGAGCCCCATAAGATTGCACATCATGAATTCAATACACATCGCTACAACCCTTGGCATAAGCAGTAAGAACAAATGATATATTGGAAGATTTGCTAAGCACGAAATTAACAAGGTAACTTGGCCCCCCAAAGAGAGGTGCTTAGGCTTCCAAAGATCTAGTTTAAATTTTACTCTTTGTATAACATTGTCCCATCCAGCAATGGACATGTTCCTATCTGAGATAAGTAAATCCAAATATATGAATGAAAACACATCCACCCTATGCTCAAGCTCAAAGCTAGATCTCGAACCACCTCATCGTCACAATTCACCCCGATCATTGCTGTTTTTTCAAAATTAACCTTCAAGCCCATTAACACCTCATAGCACATCAGGAATCTCTTAATATTATTGACTTGGGCAATATTAGCATCACAAAACAGCAATGTATCATCAGCATATTGAAGATGAGAGATTCTCATACCATTCTGAACAACCTTAAAGCCTGTAAAATTTCTCATATCCACTACATTGCAAATTATTCTACTGAAACATTTTGCATACAGGGTGAAAAGAAAGGATGATAAAGGGTCTCCCTATGTAAGGCCCCTCGAAGTCCTAAGAAACCCTTTCGGGCTTCCATTAATGAGGATTGAAAAATGTGTCACCGAAAGACGGCCAAAAATCCAGCTTCCCCATCTAGAGCCAAAGCCCATGTTTTTCATAATATCTAACACGATACACCACTGAACTCTATCGTAAGCTTTCTACATATCTAACTTAATCGCCACACCCAGTTCCCTGCTTAACAACCTTGAGTGAATACACTCTTGAGCAATGAGCACACTATTATAAATCAATCTATTGTTAATAAAGGCCAACTGGGTATCATAGACAAGTAAATGAATGACAATCTTCAATGTCTCTGTTAGAATTGTAGAGATAATTTTATAAAGGCTAGTAAGGAGACTGATGGGCCTAATATCAGAAAGAGAATAAATGACAGATCTCTTAGTGATTAATATTATAAAAGTAATATTGACACCTTTAAAGAATTTCTCTGTCTCCATAAATTCCCTAACTATCTCCAATAACTCCAGCTTAACCATCGGCCAAAACCGTTGAAAAAAGAATAACGAGAAGCCATCCAGTCTAAGGGACTTATCCTTGGGAAATTTAAACACAACTCTCTTTAATTCTTCCATCGATACCCTAATTTCAAGGATATCCGCAACTACATAGAGAATAGAAGAAAAAGCTAAGCTATCCAGCATAGGCTTAAAGGAAATTTCTGTAAAAAAACTTTTTGAAAATGATAAATAATACTAGTCTCTTATGCAATATTATCATCTTCAGCAACATCAGGAATCACTAGGCTCGAAAAATCATTTTATCTCCTTCGAGCACTAATAGTTGCATAAAAAAAACTTAGTATTAGGATCCTTTTCTCTATGCCATTTCACCCTAGACCTCTGTTTCCAATAGATCTCTTCCAGCCTAAATAATTTATCCAAATAGGACAATAAATTATTTCTATTAGTCAGGTCAACTTCAAAAATGAGACCTATCTGTTGAACATCCTGATCCCAGCTTTGGATATCAAGAAAGACTTGGTCGATTTTTGTTTTAAGAGATAATCGATTCTCAGATTTTCATACTAACAATTTATGCTTAACATTTTAAGAGTTATTTATAAAGCTGAAAATTAACCGAACGAAAGCTAATTCAATTTTTTCAAGGGGATTTTATTAAATCAACCGTCACTTATTAAATTTGTATTAAACAATAATGGAATGTGATCACATGAAAGCCTTGATAATGAAATAGTCTCATAATTTACAATCCCAATAAACAAAGGTTAAGGTAAAGTATACAATGAGAAAGATTAACTTTCTTTCAAGGGCACACTCGTATCTCTTATATACGAAAGTACGCATACGAGGTTGTGCCACTCATTTATTATGCACAACTTTTTCTTGAACTTTAATGTATATACTTTTTGAACTTTAATGCAGACATGACACATGTATCATATTTGGAAAAAATTTATACAAGGTTGCAACCTTAAAATGTAGCTTAAAAATCCATCAAAAAATGTTATTTTAATGTTGAAAAACTTAGATGCATGAATATGAAAAAAAAACAAAAATAGAAAGTTTGAGTCTCAAAAAAAATGCATCTTGCAACACATTATCTAAACCGTCCATTTTCAAGATTTACATAAGTTTATAGATCTACTCGATTTTAGTCATTTTTGGAGTTTAAAATTTTATAATTAGATATGAAAATAGATTTTCAAATAATCTTAAGAATTTTTTACATCAAAATTACATATTATGATAAATTTTGGAGGCGCGCTTTAATTGGATTGTTTCAAGTTCCAACCTTAGAGAAACCACACCCTAAATTGGATGTTAGTACCTCGGAATAAAGGGAAAAGTTTATATACTACAATTTGAGGCTCTAAACAATTAAATTGGAGCCTACCACCAAAATTTCATTAAAAGAAGTTGTTTTGATACCCAACTATCCTGAAATTGATTATCTCGACATCAAGATGTATGGACAAGCGAAGAAAATAGATTTCAAGTTTTAGAAATAGTGTATTTTGTAATGTATTTTTGGACCGTCAATTTTCAATATTTTCAAGTTTTCATAAATATGTCGATCTACACTATTTTTGAAGCTTTAACCTTTAAAATATATTTTAAAGCTATCACAAAGATTTCCAGTATAGAAACCATATTTCTCTACTCTATTTAAAAGAATGCTCTAATTTGATTGTTTAGAACCTAGGCCCCATACAAACCGCACCCCAGTATAAAAGGTCCAGCTCTCATTGCATACAACCCCACGAGGGAGTACATAGTAAAAGATGTGATCTAGACCCATTTAAATGCTTGGTACAAATCCTAGAACCTACAGCTACCAGAGCGCCCTTGCACAGCTAGTTATTCTTCATTGCCCATCCCCCATTTAACCAGAATTGAATGCTTCTCTTTCAAACAGTGTTTGCAATATTTGTCGCTTCAATTCCGAATTGGGCACTAACCGGTTCTAGTTTTGGACAGTTTGAGTGATCCGGCCAAGTAATTTTAAAAAAATTTAAAAACATTTAACAAAAATTTAAAAAAATTTGACAAAAATTTAAAAAAATTCAAAAAGAATTTGTATAAAATACCATAGGGGATTGTATTTTTGAATTTTTTTTTTATTATTTCTAAAAATATATTGAAACGTATTTAGGCTATGAATACTTATTTTTATATTTTTCTATCTTTTTTTGAAAATTTCAAAAATACTCTTTGGCACAATTTTGTGCGCTAACTTTCAACTTCATTTGGATATGTTTTGTTTGATCATATTTATAAAAAAAATGTATTTCTTTTATTTTTGTTAACACTTTCTTTAACTGGCCGCCCAGTTAGACCAGTTGAATCGGCCGGCTTACCTGTTCCTCGAAACCGGCCCTTAGCTGGTTTTTAAAGCGGTTCGATTTTTCAAACACTGCTTTCAACACAATCATGGTGGCTGCACTCAAATCTAAAGCATTTAGGAGGATATCTTTTTGTGGTTTTAGAGTGGAGCATGAGAAGCCACATAATAGTGTTCCTCTCCAAATTTCTAGAATTCTCCACATTGTGAAGATAAACAATTTAAAGAAATAAATGGAGCTATACTGCACTAACCGAGGGAAACCAATATGTATTCCTACAAAGTAATTTATTTCAGGGGGGGATGGGCTTTTTAATGCACATTTTCTTTCAAAATTTAACATGATGGATCGCATTTCTACAAGATGTTGTCCCAAGGTCCATCTAAAAATAATTGAAACTAACGATTCAAATGTTTTTTTTACAAAATCATTATTTTTATTTTTTTAAAATTTATTTATTTTTCATATTCATGATCTCCATGTTAGAGATTACATGTCCTTAAAAATTGGGTCTAAAAATCCATCTCAAAAATAGATTTTTAAGACGACCCATTTCTGCATGGACTCATAGAAACCGTGTAGATGGCAAAAGTCTTTGTCAATGAGTTAAAATTAACAATCCCAATCGGAAATCGTCGATAGATGCCTAGGCAGATTCTTGCGCCTAACTAGGAATTGACCCGATTGAAAGTGACTCACCCAACTCTGCCAAAGAATTAGGTGAGTAACTAGAGAAACCCAGGGATTCTATCAGACAAACTATGAAGTTTCCACTTATTTTAGTTTTTGATTTTTTCATATTATTAAGTTTTCAAATGTAGAATATTATTTTGATTTTATTTTATTTTTATCGATTCTCACATCAGAGAATTGGCCAGCCGATGACAAGTTCTAACCACCAACTGGTCTTCATAATGTATAGGCATGTGTATAGGCATTCAAGCATTTGAATCCCAAAAAAAGCAGACTACTACTTTGCCTATGAACTTGCAGGGCTAGCAACAGTCTGGAGCTCAGCTGGGCCAGCCCTGGCCTGAGCTCGGCCCAAGTCACCTATGGTGCCAGCCTGAGCTCAGCATAGACCAAAGGGGCCTTGGCCCCTGCCCGAGCAAGGCCTGCCTTCTCAGAGCAGGGCCAGGATGCCAGGCCCACTGCCAACCTATAAACTTGGTTATCTCATTAGAGTCATGGCTGATTAGTTGAAAGATCTCTATTAATGGACTTTGGTTGGGTTCCAACTTCCATGAGGTTTAGGGGTGCAAATCAGGGGATCTAGGTTCGAACCTTGGAAATGGACACAATAAGTAGAGGCCCGATCCAACAAACCCTGACCTGTCTGTCCAAGTCCAACCCAAATCTATCCAGGTCGGTGTAGGTATGTCAGTGTCAATCTAACAAGGAACGATTTTGTTTGCCCGTCGAATGAGGTTGAAGCCGTCACTAGGAAATCCATAGCCTAATTGCTTTTAATAACTATATGCTGGCCAGAAAAGTATAGCATGCTCAGCCTGTGTCTAATATCAGGACAGCCAACCATTATCCATTCTCAGCAATGGATGGTGAACATGGACCATAACCAGGCAAATGTCTGCCTTTAGGAGCCACAATGAACTCCATATCAGTCATTGAAAATGGACATAGCATAACATGAGCATAGGAGAGGAGTGTGGAGCTTATAAGCTGCATTTTGAGCAACATATTTTTCTTCGAGTAGGTCGTAGGTCGAAGTTGGATCTTTAACATGGTGTTGTGAAGTCTGCACCATAACCAATCAAACCAGGTGTAGAATCCCACAATGTTAACACTCCTGAGACTTTTGAATTCCACCAAGTGTTTCTCTCGTTATCAATTTACCAACTAAAACCCTAATTCCAGCTAAAGCATTAATCTTAGAAGAGCTCTCAATATTAAGCTTTTGCCTGAAAACGAGGTATTATGGAAAAAGAACATAAAAATATAGGTTCTATTCTAGTGAGAAGGATTACTCATATGGAAAAAGAATAACACAGATCACATAGAAAAGAACTGCACTAGGAGGCACCATATCCCAGTGTTTAAATATTTTGATAACTAGAATAATTTTTTTTACAGAGCGAGGCCTTACGACACTCGCCTGGTGCAATTTTTCATTCTTCGATCGGGGGTGGGCTTCTTCCCTTATCTATGATGACATAGAGCCAAAATCTCTGTTCGCCTTTTTAATCTTCATAGGTTGCTTTCTCAATCTTTCTCTCCATGTAGTGGATGATCCTACCAGCTTTAGTCGGCTAAAAAGAGGTGTGTGTGACCGTCATATCTGCCTGCCCCCTCTCCCTTCTTCAAAAATCCATTTAGGTCAGAATTGTTTAGGGAACCTCAATCGGGAACAGCCCAGATTAATCAGAAACCAGCAAGTCCAGTCTCTGAAATAGAGCTTAGTCTCTCCTAACCTAAGTACTAAGTAGTAGTAGAAGGCTTAGTATCTGACTATCTTAATATTTTGTTCTTTCCATATGAGAAATCTGGTTTTCTGGGAACTTTGGCAATAAACTGGAACCCTATGACGTAGAACATGCATAGAAAAACAATTTTGATTTTCTTCTCAGAATCCCAAAGCTTCCTCATACTTTTACCAGAGATTAGGGGATGCCTATCCCTAACAAGATATCAGGTGAGTTTTTTCATTAAAATACCACCACCATCTCCGTTGATGTTTATATTTACCCTCCAAAGTTCATATACATTTTCTTCTTTCTGGCTTTACTTCTGTTTGTATAAATATCAAAATCTATGTTTATAAAATTGTGAGTTTCCCATATTACATGTGTATATTAAAGTGACATGGTTTTGGAGAGTCTACCGACTCTTGTGTCCGTCTTGGTTTTCAAGAGTTTTAAGACCCTAAACACATCCTAAAATCACTTCAAAACCATTCCCAACATCTTTCGCCTAGCCAGAACCCCTCAGTCACCATTCTCATTCTCTTTCCCTTCTCGGGGATGAGGTAACTCTCGGCCTTTATCAACCTCTAAGTCCTCTCCTCTTCCCTCCCTCTCTCTGAGGGGGAAGACAAAATCATCTGGACACCAGCCGCCCACTCAGGGTCCTTTTTCGGTCTCCTCCCTATTCCTTAAACTTAATGTAGTCCCTTCTGGGCCTGAAGCCAGCCACCCTGCTATCCCCAAAGCTTGGAATCCCTTCATTCCAACCAGAATTCAGGTCTTCAACTGGCTGGCCTTGTGGGGCAGAATCCTAACTGTCGACCAAATTCAGAGGAGAGGAACGCAAACTCCCAACCGCTGCGTCATGTGCCTTGAAGCATAGGAGACTAATGCACATCTATTTATCTACTGTCTTCTAGTGGCTTCAATTTGAAGTGACTCCCTCACCCTGTTCCAATGGGAATGAGTGACACCTGAGAATGTGCCCAACTTCATCAATATATCTTCCTTTCTCCCTTGGGCCTTGTCCAGGTCCATGCTTTGGAAAGCTACCATGGCAGTGACCATCTGGACAATATAGAAGGAACGCAACAATATAATTTTCCTAGGATATCAGCCCCAACCCCCAAAAAAAAGGACTTCATTCGAGCGACTGTCATTTTCTGGGCCACCAACCACAGGCAGTTCAAATTCCTTCTTGCCTCCGACTTCCACTCGAATAGGGCCAATGTCCTCAATCACCGACCAAAGAGGGTGCCACGTTAAGCTCACTGGAGACCTCCTGAGAGGGGCACCACCAAGCTTAATTTTGATGGTTCATCGCTTGGTAACCCCGGGCCAATGTTTCAAAAAGCACAAGGTGAAGCCTAGGCAGCTACGGGGGTCCAAGTTACCCAACGCCTAGGCGGGTGCCCAAAACTTGAGCAGCCCAGTTTCCCAAGACTCAAAATCTTTTAAAAATCCTCTAATAGATTTATAAAACATCAAAAATTAAATCTAATATCAATAGGTGATGCTTAAATCAATTTCTCGTAACTTTGAGAAACCCTTTGATCCTATAGAAATCACAAAAAACTAGTTTTTTTGGGTTTTTATCTCTCTAAAATAGGCTATAATAGAGTTTAGGTTTCAAATGAACTTAAAACCCACAATTTTACCTTTTTAGTATTAAAAAAATGACTAAAAAATGCCTTCAACGAGTGGCATTTTTGCCCATGGGTGGGGCGCAGGCCTTGGGTGCCTAGGGCTAAGTGTTGGGTGCCCGCTTAGGGCTAGGTGCTGGGCACCCGCTTAGGCAAGTTCTCTGGTGCTCAGGGATTTCTACCTTTTTTTGCCGCTTAAGCCTGGGCGATGCGTCCAAGTCTTCTCAACCGCCTAGAAGCTGGGCAGTTTGCTTTTTAAATCACTGCCCTAGGCCAACAAGAATTGGAGGAATCTTCTGAAATTCCAAGGGATTATCCCTTCTCTCCTTCTCCTTGTTTACCGGGATTGCAGCTTCAACTAAGGCAAAATCCCATGCCATTCTGATGGTCTCAAGTGCTTCGACCACTCTTGAGGCCCTATTCTCTTGGTAGAAGGGGACTCTCAAAACGTCATCTCTTGGGCTTCTAGTACCTCACATCCACCGTGGACACTTGGGAATCTTTTTGATGAAATCCATGACCTTTGCAAGCATATGCAAGTCTCTTGGAAGCACATCTGGAGGGAGGCCAAGCAGGTCACAAATGAACTCACCAAACTCAAAGCGGCCTCTGGGTCATTTCACAATCTTTATTTTTGGTTGATAGAGTGTTGGGCTATCTTTGTCGCTTATTGTTGTTACTATCCTACTTCTCATTTTTTGTAGTTTGGTCACCTCTCTTGGTGACTTTACTTTGTAATCCCCTCGGTGCTGTTTTTGTAACTCTCTAATTCATCTATACTATGTGAACAATATCAAAAAAAAAAGCGTAGATCTGATGTTCCTTGAAGAATTGAAATGTTAAGGGTCCATAAATAGGATACAAGATGGACCATTTTTTAGACTACAAAAAAAAAATTCGGTTTCATTATTGTGATGACCAAGTGATAGAGCCATGAAGTTTTTTATCAGACTTCATCTCCAAGATGGATTTTGGAAGGTGTATGCACTACAAATACATATGTCTGGAGGCACACAAAAAACCCTACCCATATTTAAGCATCCACATCTATTACATCCATGTATGTATATGCATACTTGCTTCTATTTTAACCATTAAACATAAATGCTTTACATAATACATAGTTGAAGATTTTTATACACAAACAAACACACTAACAATTTTTACACACACAAACAAACACACTAGCTCACAAGTTCGAACTCATATAAGTGCTCCAAAATTAATATCAATTCACAAAAATTCAGAACAATAAATCTCACATCTTTACTATGATTGTAGCGGCTTGGAATACCCATACAAACATAACAACATTCATTTTTTAAGATCAAATATTCGCTCAATTATTATTTGAAATTAGATAGAAACAAAGAAGCCCGAATGTTACAACTTCGATTGCCCTTTAGAAAACTTAAAAAGACAAGGAAAGAAAGAAGGAAATGGGCGCTTCATCAGTGAGTCCATCCATGAGCCACTACACATGAATCAACATTTCATCAGCAGCAATAGAACACCTCAAGTTAACAATACAGAGAGAGAGAGAGAGAGAGAGAGAGAGAGAGAGAGACTAATGTGAGTGTATCATAGTTTCTCTAAGATCTTGGTCATGAAAGAATTCACAGCGACTGTGTCTAATACAATCCATGAGGACTCAAACAACTCATGGGAAAACTCACCCCCAATATCCTCAGCAGCCGCCCTAAAGGCAATTCCAAAGCTATTGGCTTGGAGAGCCCCAAGCCTTGGCCTACCAGCCACTCCAACTACCAGAGCCTTTTCGGGATCAGCCATTCTGCAAATACATATCATGGGTTTCATTGCTGCCCCCTTCTCTCTAAGTGCATCAATAAGAAAAAAACAGAATTTCGTCAAGGCTTGAGGATATCCCAACAATTTGGCATCTAAAGCATCTCCAAGTTTCACCCACCTGAAAAACAAAAGCAAGTTATTGGACTAACATCGGAACCCAGTGGCAATTTCAGGTCATGTTGCATTTGGATGATTTTTAACAACCCCAGGTGAGTGACTGACTGATAGAGAGAGACAGAGAGAGAGATGTCATATAGTACAAGTTATTTTGATAACTACTAGTCTCGAGAGAGAGAGAGAGAGAGAGAGAGAGATGTCATATGATACACGTTATTTCTATAACTACTAGCCTCTATCAAGGTTCAAGTTTATGGAAAGGGATACTGTGGGGAGGGAAACCACCACCATATTTTTGCATCAATAATGGACAGAATTCATCCATAAAAAAGAAAAAATTCAATCATTTACTTTGAATGAAGTAAAATTCCAAATTCAAGATTTAAACAAATGGAAAATTGTTTCATGCAGGCTGGACCGCATGACTACATATGCGGTCCAAAAAGTGAAAAGCATCCATCTTAAGGGTGGATGCAAGTAGGTGTTCCATTTCAAAACAATGGAAACTAACAGTCCAAATGTTTTCTTACTAGAATTATTATTTCTACTTTTTAAAATTTACTTATTTTTCATATTCATGATCCCCATTTAGAGACTACATGTCCTTAAAAATTAAGTCCAAAAATCCATCTCAAAAATAGATTTATTAATAGGCCTGCATTTCTACATATGGAGAGACATAGAGAGAGAAAGAGAGAGAGAGAGAGAGGGTGAAGCATATTGGTCTAACAAGTTCCCTTTAGAAATTACTAACATCTACCATATATTCAGGAAAGCTCGGATAGGCAAACAAATAAATATTTGGATCCATCCCAAGCACATTTCATTCGCACGAGGGAAAAAAATGAATAGTTTAGATTTCAAGACAGCAAAATTAGTCAAAATGTAGATTGTGAATTCAGATACAGTAATCTTGCCAATTTGAACATGTGGAATTATGTCTCAGATGAAAATGGGAAAGAGCGAGTTGCCAGTGCAAACATCATACCATCACTTCTTAAGAATCAATAAGAGGGACAGAGAGAGAGTGAGTGAGTTAGAAAGAGAAAGAGAAAGAACGTTTCCTTACCTGAATTTCCTACAGCTCCTGATGAACCCACTCTTTGTAACTGCCGAGCTTCCCTGCCTTAATATCGCCCTCTGTATCTGAATTGCAATTTGCATTCCCTTCCTCAACTCTTCAAGATTGTTTAGAGAAAGAGCAGAGTAAGCAACCCAGAACCTCTCAGCACATGAATCCTTGGTCTTAGTAAAGGACTCAAGCAAAGCAGTTACCCCATAAACCACATCAGCTGCCGAGACCTTCGAGCTATAGCCATGAAGCCTGAGAAAGCTCCTGTAATAAAAATCAGTTAGCCCACATTCAGGCAAGAACCTCTCAAACTCATCCTTCATCTTTTGCTTAACTTCCATGCTCATGTACTGAAATTTTTGTTGGCAATCAACAAGAGGAAACCCCATCCTTGCCAAAAGGAGCTTCAATTTCTTCACCCCATTATCAGTCCAAGTCTTGAGCTTTGTGGCAACATAGGAGGAACAAAGCATCGAATCAAAAAGGGTCCATTCTCTCAATAACATAAGCCTTGGCTCATCTTCATATGAAATTCTCGAAGCATCAGGCGCTTTGATTTTAGTCCCATCTTTTAGAGTTACCGAGGTGATCGCATCGAGATTTCCTGAACTGTTAATATGTTGCTCGAGCTCATTAACACTGGCTTGGTACCTTTCATTTGTAAGCCGCTCGTGAACAAACTGATCGGCCAGAGAGACACAAGCCATCCATAGAAGCTCATTCGTGTTCTTTCTGAAAATGTGGGCAATATCAAACATTAGACAACCTGAAGGCCTTCCATGAAAGGTACCCAATTTGTAATACTCAACTTTCAGTCTTTGAAAGAGCCGCATTGGGTCAGTTTTATCAGAGACCTTCTTTCTCTTTCTACTCCTGTTATCCTCCTCATCACTCTCTGACTCTGCACTATCTTCACCCTCTCCCTCTCTCTCTAATTCATCATCACTATCTAGATCAGCAGCATTGGCAAGAGCTGATACATCAAAATCATAGGCCAAATCTGCCTGATTTTCATCTTCCTTAGTGTATAAAACAACAACATGTTTGTTGCTTTCACTGAGATTGTGAAGGTGAATTGGCCGATGGCTATCAACTACAAATATTTGTACCAGAGGACCCAAGTTCAAAATTCGACGAAGATCTCTGTGGCAACCCCAATTGATGAAGAGTGCAGAGATGGGTTGGTCAGAAGATTGAAGAAGCTGGTTTGAAACTTCTTCTATCTCTCTAAAACTAGAGATGGGGTAGCAAGAGTACCTTATGGAATCAGAAGCTAAGACATGGGTTATGATCTTAAGAGCACATAGAGAGTCGGCATCTGAAGTGGAAGGGAAGATGAGCAAAGGGTTAGAGAGAGAAAGAGATGCAGAGGATTTTAATTGGTCATAGAACGATTTGATACTGCACTCTCTTACCATTGTTTCTCAAAGGAGAACATACAAACCCTACAAATAGGTTTCTCTCTCAAGACCCAACTTCAAAATCATGAATAGGCATTAGCATTTTACAAGGAAACCAGGTTTCTCACTCTAAACAACTGTCTGATTCAAAAATGGAGGTTTCTATTGTAATGTGGGGCATTGAAAGTAACAAACTGTGAAAACAAATGGCAAAGAATTGGGGTTTCTCTCACTAGATCTGGCATCCAAATTCATCAAAATTTGGGATCATTATCTCTCTCTGAGAAAAAATTTCCAAGGCCAAGTTACAGTGTCCTAAAAGCAAAAATCTGATTATTCACTACTCACCTTAGATGCTCTAAAATATAGTAATAAATACTATTCCTCAGAAACAAATATCAATACCATCCAATCCTCTGAAAATTTACAGGAATGTAGAGAGAGAGAGAGAGAGAATTCTTGTATGTTTCAAATAAACGGGACGAATGCGTCCAATTATTAAATCAGAAGAATCAAACTCCTGCTTTATTTAGAGAGCTTTTCTAATGGAAACTAGATCTGATGATTCGCAGAGAAATTAGTGAATCTAGAGAGAGAGAGAGGGTGTTAGAGAGAGAGAGAGAGGGTGTTAGAGAGAGAGTGAAAGGTACCATACCCGGAAATTCAGACCCTTATTAGGCGATGCGTGAAAAATCTCTCTGCTCATTTTTGTGGAAGCTATGAGAGAGAGAGAGAATAGTTTTTACTTTTTAGAGAGAGAGAGAGAGAGAGAGAGACAGAGAGGCGGGGGTTTTGTGTTTTTCAGTCGTTTGATTGGAAAGTGTGATGAAAATTTTGAATTTTTGGGAGCGGCCAAAAGAGGGCGGGAAAGAATAGCGGCCTTTTAAATTGGGAAAATACAGGAATGGCCCTTACGTCTTTTCATAAAATCAACATTGTCCCTAGGATGCAAGGCCAAATGAAGTTGCATCTCCAAGGCTAAACTCGGGAATAATATGAAAATAACACGGAACTGTGTAAAAGAACCGTTGAATCAAAAAACTGGAAATTTAGAAAAGAAAAAATATCAGATTTGTTTTTAGGAAAAAGTTTATATAAGGATGCTACCTTATAATGTAGAACTACGGATGCATCTCAAAAATTCATCGGAAAAAATAGTTTTAATGTTGGAAAACCCTTTGATTGATCATCTCGAGACGTATGACTATAAAAAATAAAAAGATTTCAAATCTGAAAAATAGTGCATTTTACAACATATTATCTACACCGTCCATTTTCAAGATTTTCATAGGTTTTATAGATCTATTTGATTTTAACCATTTTTGAAATTTAAAATTTTATAATTAGATATAAAAATAGATTTTGAGATAATCCTAAAAACATTTTACATCAAAATTATATAAATTTGAAAGTGCAACTTATCTCTACACCTACGGATGCATCCACATGCCAACTGCACCCTTGTTTTTAAACCTAAAGAGAATTACACTACTTAAACATCTGAAGCAAAAAAGAACCCCATAGTGATTTAATTTTGTATTTAATTGTGTCCAGTTTCTTTCTACTGGTTTTGGTAAGTTAAACACTATTACAAAAACTTTTAGAAGTGGCAGTCATAGTTAGCATATAAAACCCCTTCCCAATTATTATTTTTGGCGTGCCAATAATATAGTACTTCAAATTTTGTTTACATGAATAAAATTTAAAGAATACATTTATATGATTTTTTTTCAATTACATCATGGTTTATAATATGTAGATAATTATTCAATTTGGGGATGGGAGTTTACAGAGAGAAAATGAGGGGGAATTTAAAAAGGGTGTGGTTTGTATAGAGCATAGGCTCTAAACAATCAAATTAGAGCCTACTTTAAAATAGTGTCGAGAAATGTGGTTTCAAAACTGAAAATCTTTGGGATAGCCATAAAATATATTTTCATTTTATTTATAAAGTTTAAAGCTAAAAAAATAGTGTAGATCGACAAATCTATAAAAACTTGAAAATTGATGGTCTAAAAATTGCATCATCAAATACACTATTTCCAAAACTTGAAATCTATTTTTTTTTCTCATGTCCTTGCATTTTGATGTTGAGATGATCAATTTGAGGATATTCGGATATCAAAACAACCTCTTCTACTAAAAATTTTGAGGTAGGCTCTCATTTGATTGTTTGATTCTTTAGAAACTCAGCTCTATATAGATAAGAAAAGTTTATATACTCTGGAGCCTCTGCTCAATTTCCCTTTTTAAATGGGAAAAATTTATATAAAGCCAAGGCTCTAAACAATGAATTAGAGCCCACCTCAAAAATTTCACTAGAGGTTGTTTTGATACTCAAATTTCTTCAAATTGATCATTTATAAAGATGCATGAACATGAGAAAGAATGGATTTCAAGTTTTAAAAATAATGCATCTTATAACACATATTTTAAACAGTCAATTTTTAGATTATCAAGTTTTTATAGATCTACATTATTTTTAAAGCTTTAAATTTTATAATTAATGATGAAAATATATATTAAAGGTATCATAAAGATTTTCAGTATTAGAAACCACATTTCTCGATACTAATCTGAAGGTAGGCTTTACTTTGATTGTTTAGAGCCTCAGCTATATACAAACCGCACCCATTTAAAAAAAAAATGGTGAGAGGATAGAAGCATGATGGATTTAAAAGTCGCGTATTTACTGGTTCCCAAGCAATGGCCGTTATATTCCACCCCATTTCTATCGAATCATATAACGGACTGGGGTTTTACCTTGATAACGGCCATTATTTTCTTGTAAGGCCACAGACCTAATGTTTAGTAGTTAGTACCATGCTAGGGTTTTAAACATGTGGGGTTGAGAGAGGTGCTAGCATACTGTCTGAAACTCTTCACACGTACAATCTCTCTCTCTCTCTCTCATACAGCCATACAAGTGCTAGTATTTAGGTGTACTAAAATACTATTAGTATATTTTAAAATAACATACCCATTTGTGTTGTTTTTACTATAGTATGCTTTAAAATAATATACCTACTTGTGTTGTTTTTTAAGTTAATAGAGATAGTATAATAGATTTTAATCCCAAATTGAAGAGTGGTGTTAATATAGAAATACTCTCATACCTTATATGTATAGAACAAATGAGAGTGTGGAAACTTGTGTGAAACATGTCAATCTCTCTCTACAATCAAAACCACACCTATTTTCTCTCTCTAAATTCTTGCAACTCTAGTACTTAATAGAACTTTATAAGACTTGTCTATATTGTGCAAAAATCTTGAGGATTGATTTGCCACAGTAAAAGATAGTATGGCTATAAGCAGAAACCACTTGGGCGAGCTTCTACAAAGATTGTGAAAATGAATTGATTTACCCATTAACACTTCACAACATGTGGAAGCGAACTTTAAATTTCTAAGGTCACAATTCGACCTTTGAGTGAACCTCTTCTTCTTCCACTTCAATTTACCAATATTGGCTTCAGCCATATTTTTAATAAAATTTCAATGGCCTCCATCACCTGCTAATTTTTACCTGCAAATATTTTCATGAAAACCCATCTTAGGATGCAGGGCGCAAAGTCGAATTCCAGCAATAGAAGCATGCTTCTTCCATCTGCTACAAAATGTCATGGGTTTCCCCAAGGAACTATCTTTTTAGAGCGTGAGCAAGAGGAATTAATCATGATTTCTGTTCATTTTCTCAACCTCTTCCTTGATTGACTTGAAAAGAGTTGTAGGTATGTATCTCTCTCCAAAACTGGGAAATACAACCTGGAGAGAGAGAGAGAGAGAGAGAGACCAAACATAAACTAATTAACACGATAACATAAATTCTTATAATTGGTTTTTAGATCTAAAACAAGTTTTAGAAGGTAGTAGAACTTGAGATTCCCACCGTGATTAACTTTCCTGCATTTTCAGGTCTCCTCGCTACATTGATGGCAGCAGCAGCAGCAGCTCCTGAAGATATACCTACCTAGAAAGAGAAACATATATATGCACTCATGAATACCTACACACATATAAGGCTTTGCGGTTCTGATGCTGAGTTTGGATGGAAAAATGCTTCACTTTAAAACATGCTCAAGTCAACAGTAAGAGATGCTTCCTTTCAATAGCTGTTTCATGAAATCAACAAATGCTTACCAGTAAACCTTCTTTCAGTGCCAGTGATCTTGCCATCTCAACTGCTTCTTCATTGGTAATCTGCAAGTTCAAGAGAACCAGATTTATCCCAATGTTAGATATCTGATCTAGAAGTTCTTTTTATATTTTCCCTTTCTTTTTCTTTTCTTTTTTCTTTGTTTGGGTTGGGTGGGGGGGATGAAAGTTGACAAAATTCACTTGGATTCATCGCTTGGATTTATTTATTTTTCTTTTCGATTTGCACTTCCTTAGAAATGAAAATTTTCTTCTTTGATGAACAGGTTCTAGATATAAAAGCTCACACAAAGATAGAGATGCCTATATTGATTAGCCAAAGCAGATAGGTTAATATATTATCATATAATTCATTACAAAGTTCAACAAACATTACATTTATTGGGACTCAACGTTGCTAGTTAGTTGTTCATGGGCAGGGACTAAAATGCTTGAAATCCTATCTCTGACAAACTGAAGGCAGATACTATGAAATAACAGGGATTGGAAACCAAACAAATTACAAGGAAGATTTTAGTTAAAACAAGAAAGGCAGCAGATTTCTTCTTCTTTTTTTGTCTTTTTTTTTTGATAAAAGTCGACATTGTATTGAGGGTAAAAGAAGTACATAGATACAAAAACCCCAAACGGGTAACAAAAGTCACCGAGGCAGGTGACAACTAAAAAAAACAAAAAACCGAAAGAAAAAAAAGATGGTATAACCAAAAAAGAAACCCAAAAAGGGACCCAAGAACACCCAAGGGACAATCGGAAGACCCTAATAGCTGTTAACACACTCCCCTAAGGTAGACACCGTCACTCCCTCGATGCTCCAAGTTTTGCTAGTTCATCCGCTGTTAGGTTTGCCTCCCTCCAGATATGTTTCCAAAAGACCAATGTACGCCTGCATAAAGTATAAATCTGGTCAAAGATGTGCCATAATCTCCAAGGAGGGCTAGCTAACTGGAAAGCCGCCTCCCTCCAGATATGTTTCCAAGAGACCTGTGTACACCTGCATAAAGTATAAATCCGGTCAAAGATGTGCCATAATCTCCAAGGAGGGCTAGCTAACTGGGAAGCCCAATGAATAACATTCTTGCAGCCCCCTTCTATTATGAGGGAAGGACCCCAGGCAGGGTCGAAGCGTCTTAAGCCTTCAAGTAGAGCACGCACCTCTGCCTCTGTGGAGTTTCAGACCCCGATAGAGGATGAGAAGGAAAGGGTGATACCCGTGAGGTAGCGGTATATGCCCCCTATTCCGACCGGGCCCGGGTTGCCCAAAGAGGAACCATCGAAGTTGAATTTGATGAACCCCCTCTCCGGTGGTTGCCAGAGAGACGATCGAGGGATTCTCCGACTTCTTAGGGACAGAATGGAGGCCCAATTGAGACAGAAGTCATGACCCACCAGTCCCTTGAAGAATTGGATTTTGGAGGCCCAAACGGCTACAAGGACCTTAATTGTATCCAAAATCTTATGGGCCGGCGCATATCTCTCTTGGAATATTCTATTATTGTGTTCCTTCCAAATTGACCATATGGTGGCCGCAACTGTGATATTTCACAATAGGCGCCCTGCTTTTGGCCAAGGTAAGAAGGCTGAAAGGTTGAATAAGTCAAGAATAGAATAAGGTGTAACCCATACCCACTGAAAGAGAGCAAGGATCTCCCCCCAAAGGTGTAGAGCCACCAGGCAGTGTAATAAGAGATCATCGACAGATTCTTCCTCTTCTAGGCACATGGCGCATCTATTTGGGAGCTGAAAGCTGCGTCTCTTAAGTTGGTCTACTGTGAGGATTCTTCCCCACAACACCAGCCAAGCAAAGAATTGGACCCGAGGGGGAACGGGGGAATTTCAAGCTGAGGACCAAGAGGGATGGGGCGGAACAGACAGAAGAGGGGTGCGGGAAGAGAGGAAACTGAAAAGACCCCCGAATAGTTGGGGGTCCAAATGATGCAGTCTGGCCCACGGGACGAGGAAGGAAAGGTCGAAAGCAAGGAAGAGATGGAAAGAAAGCACTCCAATTCCTCTTCTCGCAGTGGACAACGGAAGTCCAGGTTCCAAGAGCCTGAAAGTGGAAAGAGTTCCTCGACCGAGGCCAGAGGGTTCCAGGCTAGGCGATAGAGGGAAGGAAAGTGTGATGCTAGAGGGGAGTCGCCCACCCCAAAGTCTAAACCAGAATAGCACACTTGTTCCATTTCTTGGATAGAATCTGATGAGGGACTTGGAGGAGGGAAGAGAGTGTAAGATGGAGCGCATGAAACCAGAGGCAGCCAGAGGAATCCTAGCCGGGATGCACCAAGGTGAGGAAGAGAGGTGATATGTGGAGCAAAGAATTTGGTGCCATAGTCCACCTGGTTGAGTCGCAAGCCTCCACCACCACTTGCATAGGAGGGCGAGGTTTTCGCGTTTGAGGCTACGGATCCCCAATCCTCCTACCGATTTAAGATGGTATTCCAGGATAGAAGATGAAACTTTTTGGAGGGACTGTCTCCCGACCAAAGAAAGTTTCGCACGAGCTGCTCCAGGTGAGAGCGCACTGAGGCAGGTAAATGGAAGAGGGACATCTGGAAAGTGGGCATCCCTGCAAGGACAGATTTTATCAGGGTCAATCTGCCTGCATGAGATAAGAATCTGCCTTTCCATCCTGCTAACTTCTTTTCGGCCTTGTCCACCACATGGCTCCACTGGGCTTTCTTGGTTTTCCATGGCACAGGGGTAGGCCGAGGTAGTTGTGGGTAGAGAATTGATGCCGCAACCCCAAGAATCCGCAAAGGCTTGCAAAACTGGTGGATCTACCAAGATGCCTATCATTTTGGATTTATGAAGGTTGACCTTGAACCCTGGTGGCGTAGTGGAAACATTGGAGGAATAGAAACAGCATGCTGACTTGATCAGGGCAGGCCTAAAAAAAAAGGAGGGTACCGTCAGCATATTGGAGATGAGTGATGGGTGGACTCTGAGGGGAAATGGGAAATCCCTTTGCCAGACCAGCCTGATAGAGGAAGGGAGACAAGGGGTCTCCTTGTTTGAGTCCTCTGTGTGATTTGAAGAACCCCTGGGGGGGTCCATTAATGATAATGGAAAAGTAGGGGCTGCGAATGCAACCCCTAATCCACTTGCGCCATCTCCCACCGAATCCCATTCTTCTTTTGGTTTTTTCTACAATTGCCCAGTCGACATGGTCATAGGCTTTTTCCCAATCTAATTTGATTATCAGACCAGGAGCTTTAGCGATCATCCTGGAGTGAATTCATTCATGTGTGATTAAGGCACCGTCAAGGATCTAACGATCTTGAACAACGGCACTTTGATTGTGAGAGATTAAGGAGTTAAGCACCGCTTTGAGTCTAGTGGCCAGCACCTTGGCCAAGATCTTGTAGGATGACCACACCTTCAAGCTTTGGAATAAGGGCAATGAGCGTAGCGTTCATTCCCTTGTGAATGATTCCGTGCTGGTGGAATTCGATGAAGAAGGCCAGGGTGTCCAATCTTAGTATGTCCTAGTGCCAATGGAAGATAGCCACCGGGAATCCATCAAGGCCTGGAGCCCTGTCTTGGCCCAAATCTTTGATAGCTCGGAGGATTTCGAATTCAAAGAAGGGTCTTTCAAGCCATACGAGAGGTCTATCATAGGTGGTTTGACGACCCAGGTTGACTCAGAGCACAATTGGGAAAAATAGTCTATTATGGTAGCATTGATGGTAGGGGGGTCGTCAATCGGTTGCTCGTTGTGAACGATCAGTACTATGGAGTTATCCCTTCACCTATAGTTGGCAATCTTATGAAAGTATGTGGTGTTAAGGTCCCCGCACTTGAGCCATTTGACGCGAGAGCGTTGGGCCCAAAAGATTTCTTCCTTTTTGAGGATAGCCAACAGGTCAGCCTTAAGATTGAGGCGAGAGAGGGATTCCGCAGCCGTGAGGGGGCGTGATTCATCAAGATTGTCGAGTGAGAGAATAGACTAGAGAATCTCTTCTTGGGAAGAGTGGAAATTGCCAAGCAACTGGTAACTCCAGGCTTCGAGCGCGGATTTCAAAAGAATGTTTTTTTTGAAGCCTGAAGCCTGCCCATCCTAATGCTAGATGGGAGAAGAACAACCACCACTCCTTCAGTTTTGCATCGAAATTGTCCTCTTCCGTCCACCAGAGTTCGAAGTGGAAGGGTTTGGGGCCCCTGGGGATGGGGACAATGTCGAGTAGGATGGGCTTGTGATCGGACATAGTCCGGGGTAGAGCCGAGGAGACTGTACCGGGGAATGAATTGTCTCATTCCTGCGAGCAGAGGAAGCGGTCCAATTTGGAGTGCGACGAAGAGTTGGACCACGTGAATTGGGTCCCGAGGAGGGGAATGTCGATTAGCCCGTGACGAGCGATGAAATTCGCAAACTGTAGCATAGCCAGAGTGATAGTAGTGGAGGAGGACCACTTGTGAGACCACCTTGTGACATTGAAGTCACCTCCGATGCGCCACGGGATGGTGGATGCAAGGCGACCGCGTCTAGTTCCTGCTACAGGACCGCCTGATTGGAATTGGGGCCATAAACTGCAGTAAATTTGGAATCCAGGCTATCAAAGTTAAGCTGGAGAGACACTGTGATGGAGCGAGAAGCGCTCCAAGAGTCAACGAGAGAGAAGGCCAAGGAGCCCCAAATAAGCCATATGCCACCAGAAGACCCTTGGGCTTCGAGGGCCACCTAATAACAAGGGCAGCAACCCCAGACCTGCCGAACCTGAGAGAGAGTCGGAGAGGGAAGTTTTGTTTCAATTAGAGCCAAGATCAGGGGGAAGTGTTTGAGACAGAAAGAATGGACTGCTAGGTCCTTTCGGTTAGATCGAAGCCCCCTGATATTCCACACTAGGAACTTCATAATCCCAAAAGTTATAGAGAATGTCTAGACAGTCGCCTAGACGAGGGGGACTTCCGAAGAGGAAGGGACGCCATTGAGGTGGGGACGATGAGCATCATAGTTAATTCCACATGCGAGTTTGGAAATTTCCTTGGAAACTGAGGAACTTACTTTGAATCTTGCTTCTGGATTGGACTTGAAGAAGGTCGCAACGTCCTCTGGGGAGCCACCGAATTTGAATCCAATGACGCCCATGACTTTATCGATACTTCCCTGAGCCTGGTCCATTCTTGAGCAGAAGTTGGACCCCACGGAGAGGGGGACTGAGGAGGAAGAGCCAAGACTGCTTGAGGCTTTAGAGGTAAGAGGAGTCCAGATATTGACTTCACCCGGAGGTAGTGGGAATAGAAGAGGAGGGGGGGGTAGCAGCAAGTGAGGGAGAAAGTGGATGAGGCTCCTCAGAAAGGGAGGAGGGGGGGGCGCCGGGTCAAGGAGAGAAGCCAAGATAGGGTTCAGAGGCGGGAGGGCAGCTAGACGTCGAGGAAGAGAAGCGAGAGGAGGGGGTGAGAAGAAAGAAGGGTGAGGAGTCGGAGACAACTAAGCCATGGTAACAGCCTGATCAAAGGGGGAAGCGGGCCACCCATGGAGAGAGGGCAGGGCCATTGGAAAGGGGTAGGGATGGAAGAGAGAAAAGGATTGGTTGTACCCAAAGGAGACCGACCACCCAACCAAAAGGGTTTGCGGGAGAGAGGACCACAGAGGAGTTTCATGTTGAGATTGATCTGGGATGACAGACCGAGGGGGGGATGGAGACAGGAAGAAGGAGGATGGAGAATGCTCCCGCCGAGAGGGCCACTTGCCACGGTGACGACGGGCCATGGAAGGAGAGACAGGTGAAGAGGATGAGGGCTCGGTATGAGAGTCTGCGGGAGAAAGGTAAGAGACCAAAAGGGAAAAAGGAGGCATAGAAGGCTGGGAGGGGGTCGCA
The DNA here is from genome assembly GCF_054954075.1 of Amborella trichopoda. Taxonomy (NCBI): domain Eukaryota; kingdom Viridiplantae; phylum Streptophyta; class Magnoliopsida; order Amborellales; family Amborellaceae; genus Amborella; species Amborella trichopoda. The sequence goes on from NC_142336.1 coordinate 790,617, forward strand.
AGGGTAAGCAAGGGCAAGGCGCACCTTGACATGATTAAGGTGGGGGACTTGAAGGACACCGGCGGTGGGAAGGGTGGCGAGAAATGAGGGTTAGTGGGGGAATCAAGGGAGAGAAAGAAGATGGGACGGTGGGAAGGCGAGGAACAAGGCAGGGAGGAGTCAAGAGGGGGGGAAGGAGGATGGCCAAGTGGCAGGGAGGGAGAAGGCAGGCGGCTCGAGGAACAGGTGGGAGAGGCCAGGGGCACGATGGGGGTAGGATGAGGAGAGGGATGAAGGACGGGGGAGAAACAAATTAGGGGAGGGGGAGAGCAAGGCCCCCCGGATGAAAAGACAAGTGGAGAGGACAAAGGAGTCAGGGTATCAGAGGACGAGGTGACAAGCCGCCTTCGAGTGCGGGACACATGTCCAAGAGGGAGGAGGGAACGGAAATTGGTGGCGCGAGATGGAGCACAGGTGGAGGGAAAAGAACGGGAAGATGGGGAAGATGAGGCGGCGAGGTACAGAGGGCGAGGAAGGTCGGAAGAATGGAGGGGGTGCCAAGCATGGAGGGGGATGTCGTCAGCACAAAACCACACTTTGTGAGGGCAGGCAGCAGTAGCAGTTGAGGACCAAGCAGGCAGGGTGATCTTAACACCCTTGAAGGGGGGAAGAGGACCCTTTAGAGTGTTGGTTGACGCGGCCTGGGAGGAGAAAATGAAGAGATAGCTCCCTTCCAATAAGTGTCTACTGGAGACATCATCTTCTTTCCAGCATGAACGGGCCCACAGCTCGATTCCGCGAAGATCATCTCATCGGGAAGAGAACTTTCCGATCAAGGCCGCTTGCAGGCGAAGGGGTGATGCAGCCCAGGGGATGGGACGAAGAGGGAGAAAGCAAGAAGGATGGATGCCGAAGGGCGGTAGAGAAGGGGGGGGGGAAGGGAGGAGGAACAGGAGTAGAGGGTAAGGAAGGAGGTTTAAACGACCAAGATTTGATGAGATTCACGTAGTTACGATACAAGGAAAGAGAGTGAACCGAAGAGTGAGGAGGGGGGGTGGCTAGAAGCAAGGAGAGAGGAGGGGGAAGGAGAGGAGGAACGAGGCAAGGAAGAGGAGCGGAGGGTCATGGTTCTTAAAACATTCTAGTTAATAGGATTCTGGGTTATTTCTCATGAATGTCAGACATATTAAACATGACCTAGCATCCAACAACAAGATAAGTAGCTTTCTTGAAATAGTGTGTAAGGATTAGATGAGCCTTAGTGCCACAGGCACGGGAAGTAAACTATCATGCAATGAACAACGGTAAACCCATAGTCCACTGGGTCATCACCCTCCATAATTACAATCGACAATGATTAGAAGGATTAAAAGGAATATTTCAATGGGCAATGATGAGAATGAAACAAGGAAATATGGTTTTTTCAAAGTCCGTAATGTGATAGGACACTTGATGTATTACCCAGTCCTATATCATGAGAAGAGAACAAATAACATGGTTTTTTCGAAGTCCATAATGTTATAGGACACTTGACATATTACCCAGTCCTTTATCAAGAGAAGAGAACAAATCACATTTCATCCTCTTCTTTCAGTTCTTTCAGACACGGTATTAGAGCAAGAGCCCTTCATCATTTGCTCGGGCATCAAAGAAGCCACAAGCCACTCCTCTCTATTATAATCCTCTTCTAAAATCCCTGGTCTAGAGGTTCTTTTTTGGGATAGAAATAACATCGAATCAATCACCTCATTGAAGTTGGATATTTATGTGCAATCAAGACAACTGACATTAAGTCACGCACCTGAAAAAAAAAAAAAAAAAAAATGTTCCTAAGGTCACTAGTGGTGCCCTCGTGGTCCCCCTGAGACAAGGCAACCACAATATACCCTGTCTCCTTTCAGCTATGATGGCACCTACTTTCAGATGCCTGCAAATCTTTATGTTATCCAACATACCAGCAATCAAAATCATCCAATTCTATATAAAAAAATTTATTTCAATACAATGTTCATTAATAAATTCCCCAGAGGCTTGGGGGATCTTCTAATCGGTTATTTTTTGTGGTCTATAAACAATTTAAGAGACAATGCCACTATACATCCATCCAAAGTAATGTAATCCAATAAGTAGAAGTCAGATGAAGAAAGATCTCCTGACCTTTATAACTTCATCGAGAACTTTAACATCCAATATGCTTGGAATATATCCTGTAACAGTGACATGGATGCCACTTATTAAAAGACATTCAAGTAAGGAAAGAAATTGTGCAGGTAAACGTATCCATTAAAATCAAATGCCCAGAAAAAATTCTTACTAGAATGAGTAAATTTTCTTCACCTGGGTTTTCACCAGAAATAATGCTGCTTTCAGCTGGTTCTACCCCAACTACCTAGGCAAGAAAAGAAAATTTTGCAAATTTAAGACGACTAAAACATGATTGTCCCAATTATCATAAAGGAGTGAAATAATATACTGCAAATGAGACGAAACTTCAAACTTTTTATGCTTTGAATGGTAAAATTTGATATTTCGTTCATATCAATCAAAATATTGAAGCTCAAACCTTGATTTTGTCATTCATCATTTTCAAATACTGCCCAACTCCTGTGATGGTACCACCCGTTCCAATTCCTGCCACAAATATATCAATGCTGCCCATGGTATCCTCCCATATTTCTGGTCCTGTTGTCTCAAAATGGATCTGTAATCCAACAAAATGCATAAGAAAAATGGCATTTCTAGATCTATTTGCAAATTATTTAGAGTCGTTTTGATATGGGAAGGGCAAAAGGCAAAAAGAAATGAGATATAAGAAGCCCTTTTGAACACTCCACCTTGACATTTGCTGGATTCTCAAACTGTTGAAGCATAAATGCATTTGGTGTTTTCCGAACAATTTCTGCAGCTTTATCAACTGCTCCTTTCAATCCCTTCATTGGATCTGTCAAAACAAGCTCCGCTCCAAAAGCACGAAGAAGAACTCGCCTTTCAACACTTATAGACGCAGGTAACGTTAATATGAGCTTGTATCCCCTAGCTGCCGCAATAAAAGCAATACCAACTCCTGTATTTCCACTTGTTGCTTCTACCAATATGCTCTGCATGAAACCAAATCTGCACATGATGATTCATGCTCTTACGTAGGGATCTTTTTTGGCTCTTCATCCAACATCAAACAGTGAAAAGACAAGCTCAAAATAGTAATCCACACAAAAAGCAAGATCAATAGTAGAAAAAAACCTCAAACAAAGAACAGATTTTCCTCTGTCTATGGTTAACCTCAAATATGAGAAATAGAAAACCGCAAAAACTAAATATCTTATTTTTTATGCTTAAGCTCAAAGAATAGATATCTAAAGGAGAGAGGACAAAAGGGAGCACTTGACCCAAAAAAAGAGGACAAAGGAGCTCCATATGAGTAGAAAAGCTAACCTTTCCAGGAGAAATTGCCCCACTTGCTTCAGCATCAGATATCATACTATAGGCAATTCTGTTACACAAAAAAGCATTACTGCTTTTATCAATGTCATCGATGCAAACATTTTCTGAGAGAGAATATCTCCATAAACCTTCTAAACCCAAATTACCAAGAACAAAGGAGAAACTTTAAAATCCCATGACTAGGTTATATGGATGATAGATTCCCACCTGTCCTTGACACTTCTACTAGGCTCCATGGATTCAAGTTTCGCAGCTATGTTAGCAAAACAACCTTCCACAACTCTATTGAGATATATCATCGGTGTCTTGCCAATAACCTGATTCAAATGATGGAACAATCACTACAAATAAGTTGTCCAATAGGACCATTGGTTAATCCCAAATGCCCAATAAAAATTTAAAGAAAACTCCGGCTTATGATTAAGGAACTGAAGAGGTACAAAGGGTAATTAATACTCAGATTAAAAGCAGACAATTAAATCACACAGAGGTGGTTGAAAAATCAAAGTCCATGGAGCCCGAGCAAAGAAGAAATTTGCACAAAGAAAAGAGTTCACATTAATGACATTTATGCTGTCCTTTTTTCAATGAAGACAGAATTTGGGGACATAAGCAATGATAAAACCAAATATTACTAATGTCCAATAAATTACGTATAGGGGAACCTTTCCATGAGTCTCGTATATATATAATTTATCATGTCTGGGGACCGACATCCATCCGATCTGATCACCAATTTTGATTAGACAATTGTCAATGAGAAGACAACAACATCACAGACTAGTGCATTGTTCTTGTTAGACCACAAGCTTACTACTAAGGCTCTCAATCTCTAGATACATATAAATTACATGGGTATGGTGACCCATAGAAATCAATATCTTGGTTGATTATACTAAACAACAAGAAAGTAATGTTTGGGAGAAAATGCCCATGTACACCAATTACAAAGAAATATTTCTTCTGATTAGTAATCTACAAAGACATACATTGATTAGCCAGAAAACGAAAAAAAATGTTTGCAGCTGCATTCACAAATTCGAAAAATTGAAAACCATAAAATGGGGAAGAGTCATAATAAAGGATAAAGAAAGGTCCAAACTTCACCAATTTCCCAATGAGAATAGTGAAGGCCATCATTTCATAGATCGAATACAAAGAAAATACCAATAAATAAACAAAATAAAAAATTAAAAAAATCTATACCTCATATACATGGGCATTGCAACGGACCGACTGGACCTGTGCCAGTCCGGACCAGGCTGAGGCCAGGCCCAGGTCCTACGAGGCCAGCCCTAGCCCGGCCATGCCCGAACAGGGCTGAAGGGGCCCTGGATGAGGGCCCTAGCCCGTTGTGGTCTAGCCTAATAGAAAATAGAGAAAAATTAAAAAGAACAAATGAAAAAACAAAAGAAGGGATGGGCTGGCCAACACTCTCGTGGCCCAGGCCTGGGCCTGGCCCCTAGTTTTTCGGGGCCGGGCATGGCCGGGCCACCTCACCCAATGCCAGCCTGCATATACATTTGACCAGGTAATGGCTCAATTTTCTTTTATGAAGAATTAAATAAATAAACATCATACTGGATATTACCAATTTATTCAGTTCTTTAAGTAAACTTCTACTGCGTGGTTAGTTGGGTTCCCTCAATCTTTTATCATGGCATTCATTCTTTTTCTTTTCTCTGTTTTCTTCGTTTGATTATGAGAAGTTCACTCTTGTTTTTTTGGAGAAATATAGTCCATTAAAAATCGTTCTAAGCTCTTCCCAAAAGATTGTAATAAATTAACAACTTGTTCGCATATAAATCTGAATCTAAAACCTTGAAAATATAAGGAATTATAAAGTTGAAATTTGTTAAAATGAAAAGTTTCTGATCTTCTATATTTTCGATAAGAGAACTTCATGAAAAATATTTTCACTATTCTATAACAGTCATAAAAAAATTCTCAAAAAAAAAAGAGTAGAGAATCGTTGTACCTGAGTAACGTCATCAGCAATATTAACAGCTTCAACATCATCTCGACATTGCAAAGAAATAGCTTCTACTAAAACAGGGCTCATCCGCGTCGAAGAAGAACCACAGCTCTGAAAATTAGGGTTAGGGTTAAGAAGTTTTTGGCGACAATTTTGCAGGGAGAATGCTTTGAGTGAAATATGTCTTCTTCTGCTGGGTGAAGTGGTGAGGTCATGGAAATGGGTGGAAAACCTAAAAGAACGGAAGGAATGAGGATTAGGATTAGAACAAAGGAGGAGATGAGAGAGAGATGCAGGAGCTTTCACGGGTGCTCCAGTCATGGCCTGCTTTCTCTCTAAGTTCCTCCGCAGGGTCGGTGAAAGAGAGAGAGAGTGTTTCAGTTTAAGAGTGAGATTGCGTTTTTTTATCGGAAAACTGGAACTTGTGATAGGGGTAAAATAGTACTTGAAAAATGTCCGAAATTGTATGCTCGCGTAATGTGCTCTGCATTTACTCCCTTACCCATCCGAAGATTTTATTTTTATTTTTTTTTTTGTCGAGAACATTTTATTTTATTTTATTTTATTGGATTGTCATTTATTTATCTTTTATACAAGAGATTACCATCATTCTTATCCCTTAAATTTTCAAATGAGCCACTATGAGAGTGTCATTGAATAGACATAATTTGTCCTTTAAATTTTCAAATGAGCGACCGTGAGAGTATCATTGAGTAGAAACAGTTGTAAATGGTTTTTTTTTTTTATAGACGATCTCAACTTCTAATAAGCTAACAAGGGCCAAGTGGGCTAGCTCGGCCCAGTCAACCCGGCCCTAAAAACCAAATTTTGGGCTAAAGGGCCTAGCTAAATCTATTTTCTTCTATTTTTTATTTATTTATTTTCGGCCCATCCTGGACTGGTTCGGCCCATCCTGGACTGGCACCAATAGGTTAAAGGTTGGGCTAGGGCCAAGGCTAGGCCTGCCATGCCACTTGCTACCCTTGTATTTTAACCCAAGGGAGTTGACGGATAATACACTCCCACTCCCACGGGAGTAAAAAATGCTTTGGTTATATTAAATAAAAAAATTTATTCACATATCCTAGTTGTTTAAAACACTCACTCTCATATTTCCGATTCTTACATTCAAACCCATTTTTTTCAAATTTTATTTTAGACCAAATTGCCCCTAGTTAACACTTTGTTCAAGGTCGAAAGTTAACCCTTTACTTGAAGTGCACCATTGGGTTGTTCCAAAAACAGTCTCTAGACCTTGGTCTGAATTTTAGCTGAGATTTTTTGGACTTTCAAAAGAATTGCCAAAGAAGGAAAAAGAGAAAGACACTAGAAAAATAGATGTAAAAACAATCGCCTCGAAAAACTTATGAAGTCATAAATAAGTGTGGACTAACAAATTTGTCATTTATTAGCCAGGACAATCATGCAATCGACAGCTACCTTACTAGTTTAGTTTAAATTTAAAATCGATCAAAATTAATGTTTGATTAATTTTTTATTGTTTAAATTAATTAATTTCGATTAATTAAACTAGCTTAAAGAAGGTTAAGCAACATGTTTTTTAATATATTTTAATTCATAAGCTATTTTCCTTTTTTTAATTTTTAAAATTTAAGTCAACCATTCAACTAGTAGTTGAACAATTTTAATTGGAACAAACACATTTAATCCGTCCAAGGGCTAAATCAATTCTTATAACCAGTATTCCAAAAATCGACTCGACCAAGGTACTCGAGACCTGGCCGAAGAGAGTTACTCAGACGAGTCCGAGTACTTCGCCCAAGTCCAACTCTTTTTTTTTTTTTTTTAATTTAAAAAAATGTTACATATAATAAAAAAAAAATTATATTAAGTGTGAAGCTCTAAACAATCAATTAGAACGTATCTCAAAAATTTCACTAGAAGATATTGTTTTAACACCCAAATATCCTTAAATTGATCATCTCAACTTTCAAATGCATGGACATGAGAAAAAAATAAATAGTGCATCTTATAAGGCATTATTGGACCGTCAATTTTCAAGATTTTCAAGATTTTATGGATCTGCTCAATCTACACTATTTTTTAAGCTTTAAATTTTATAATTAGATATGAAAATAATTTTTAAAGCTATCACAAATATTTCCAGTATTGAAACCACATTTGTTGATATTATTTGAAGGTGTGTTTTACTTTGATTGTTTAGAGCCTCGACTTCATACAAATCGTACCCTATATAATATAAGCACCACTTTTATCAACAAAGTTGTAGATTGGTGCACTTTTTAGTCCCTTTATATAAATGGACATCTTTACAAGAGGTTATGAATTTCATTCTCGTTGGGGCAACTTTTTTTTTGGAACTCTAAAAATGATGTCTATAAATAACCAGTAAGCTGTTCAAGCATATCTGACATGAGAGGTCTTGAGTTTCATCCTCGCTGGGTAACTTTTTTTTTGGAACTCTAACAATGATGTCTATAAATAACAATAAACCATTCAAGCATATTTAACATAAAATTGAGGTAGTAATATATTTAATGTTTAAAAACATGTGCAACCTACTCGGCCAAAACTCAGACGAGGCCGAGTTGCCTCAGCGGAGTCTATTATAATATTGATCTGAAACACAGGCACACGTACAATGTTTTTGCTGCAAATATTGCAAGAGTCGAACACATCGTCATGGAAGAAAGGAAGGAAATAAGAGACATATGGTCCAGAGCAGGAGCCCCTTGAGCGCAAAGGAGAGCATATGAGCAGAGTAAATATGAAAGACTTCTCTATAGCACCAATACCAAATCAATACATGGCTCAGCAAAGGAACCACATTTGAAACTGTATCATTGTGTTAAAGATTGAAAAAGGGAACAGATAAAAACGGAAGAAAACTGGGAAGCCTCAGAATTGGAACTGCATCTCTTTCATGTAGCCGAGCTCGTCGAGGTGAGCTGCCATGGCCTTATTCATTGGTGGTGGGCCACATCTCAAGATCTGCCATGCAAACGGTTTCAACTCCACCATCCATCTCACATGATTTCAGATTATTTTCTTTTAAAAAAAAAATTTACTAGTAATTTTATTTAACTATATTTCGGGGAAGCATACTACAATCTTCATGACAATGGAATATTCCATGGTCACAAGTTTGTCTCTAATGCATGGATGATGTCGGAGAGACAGTGGGGTCTACCACTTATGCTCCAATGTATCCCGCTACCTCTCCCTGATTCCATTTATTAATTAGATAGCGATGACACTAACGACAATACACTTATATGGTAATATAGATCATAGTCTACTGTCCCTCAGTTTTCAATAGGTGACTGACGAACCAAAAATGTACAGCATCACCATAGCTCTCGAGAAATTTCAAATTTTGAATACGAGCAACAAGGACCCAAAAAATAATTTAGTTTGGGAAATATTGTGATCAAAATCCCATTCCTTTTATAAGCTTGGAGGTGGTATCTATGTGATTCCAAAACAATTGCAAAAGGAACTTTTGCAGAGGGACCAAAAAACAGAAACTTGGGGTCCAAAAATCTTGAGTTTGAATCCCATTTGTAAAACAAAACACCCAAAGACTTGAAGAAGGTACCTTCGCTATCATTGTTACAGTTACATCAATAATGTGAAAGCTTAACCGCATCCACCAAGTGAAAGAAACAAATAAGAGAAGCATAGTAAGAGTTCCGTACAAAAACTTGAGATTTAGACTAGAGCATTTGGGTGTTTAACAAGGGGCCATAGACTAGAGTAACAAAGATCTCTGCCACAATCTTAACGCTCCTAGTCCAAGTTCCCAGGTTGCTCTCACAAAATAAAGTATAAGAAGGAAAATGAGGATCAAGTTGTGACATTGAATACAAAGAAAAAAAGAAACAAAAAAGGGCAGTAATAAACTGAAGACATCAGAGGTTTGTAAAGGATACCTGGATGTCAGAAGCAGGTGCAGGGCAATGGGCTTGAATCATTTCCTTCGAAACGAAACCTACACCACCATTCCATACCTCGGGAGGCTAAAAAAGAATCGAAGAGATACAGTCATCAACAGCTAAAAGCAGAAATAACAAGAATACAAATAATAACAGCAATAGTAGAAACTAATCAGAAGAAATGTACTACAACAGTGGTAATATTACTGTATAGAATGAGATGTCACGCTCAAGGGCACAGTTACCTAAATCAAGAAGAGTAAAGGGGCTACCTGATTCAGAACATAGTACACTTTGAAGCGGCTGGGGTAGTTAGTTGCCATGCTATCAAGCTCTTCCTGCAGCAATTATACCGAAAACATTCAATCTAATAAGGTTTATTGTTACATCACGCAATATTAGGGGCGAAAATGGGTCGGGTCAGGTCAGGTCCAGGTCAAACTTACTAGGTCTAAGTTACACCCGGACCTGACCCCCCGACCACGGTCGGGGCCAAGTCAATTGGACCTAGATCTGCCCCAGTCCGGGTCATAAATAAAAAATCTATAAAAAATAATTTTATAATCTACAGTTACTATTATTTATATGTATTCTATATTAATATACATCAGCTGGGTCGGGTTGACCCCCACCCGATCCGACAAGATACGACCCAGACCCAAGCCAGGTTGGGTCAAGGTCAACTGGACCCAAACCTGATCCATCATGTCCATTCTCTAGTTCCAGACCTAGACCAGAACAGGTCGACCTGCCGGGTCCACAGGTCAACCCGACCCATTTCCCACCCCTATGCAATATATATACTGGAGAGAGTTAAACAACCCATCCTTTCAAAGATGACAGAGAAAAGTTACCTTCAAGAGAATGTCATCTACAGTCACATTTGCATAAATGAGATGTATTTTGGTACTGTCCTTGGGGTTCTCCAATATAGCTCTAGCCACCTAAGGTGCAGCCACAAACAAAAGGACCAAGTTTAAGGGCATGTATAATAGGTAGATATTAGATACAGAGACGGTGACATGAAGCAATGAATAGTGTAATCGAAAAAAGTTTTACCTGAAACATTGGCGTGATGCCTGATCCTCCAGCTAGCATTCCGAATGCCCTAACTTGACCAGGTTGATATTTAAAACGGCCCTGCAAGGACCAAAAGACTAACATGTGAACTACATACAACCACACACACACACACACACGTGAATACCCCTGCAAGGACCAAAAGGCTAACATGTGAACTATGTAGAAGCACACACACATGCTTGTGAAAACCTAAGAGTAGGTGGATTCGTATTTTTGTTTTCATTTTGGTTAAGTACGGGGAATGTTTGGCCAATTCCTTAAAGGATGTAGATAATATTTTATTTCATTCAATAGTAACAAAGTTTAATGCATTAAGTAGTGAGAAAAGGACTTAAGTTGGAAAAAGATGTAAGAGAACTTTTGTGATGTCACAATTTGCTCATAAATGGGATCATTATGCAGGCTACCAAGTATATCCCAAGTTCTTATCATTTCATAAAATTGGTACTACTCCAATAGGAAATATTAATAAGCTGTCTCTAAAAGACATGGCTAGACTGAAGAAAACATTTCCACAAATGCATACACAAATTACTCTAGTATCTCCCTGTAAAAATAGCATTCCTAGATCGATCGAATCTTGGAAGGCCACAGTTCTTCATAACAACCAAGGATACTGCAACTATGCATTCTCTTATTGGAACAATTAATGAAGAAACTTTTTGTCTGATCCAATTATATCCACAGATTTGAGATTCTATCTAGATCGTATAGAATAACCCACATTGCATTGTGGCATTTACAAATCAGAGATGTATATGAAGCCTGTATTCAATGCGTGAAAGAATTCCTTTATGCTTCTAATAAATCTTCTCCAAACATATCCCTCTCCAACCCTATAATAAATATATTGGGAGATAGCACTTCCTCAAGCCTCTACAGCTTTCGAGAGAATCTCCTTAAATTCTCATGGACCATCTCTGAGGAGTACAAATACAGTTCACCATAAGAAGCCACTACAAATGCCCAAAAACAAATCCATAAAGCAGCTTCATAAAGAAAGTCACATCCATCTATTGGGCACATCACATTGGTAAATGATCAGAGAAATTCACCTTTCATTTTCAGCCTTCTTCATAACATTAATAAGCTCGTGGCTTCACTTAAAATTGCACCATCAAGTTGCTAGTCCGCATGCCTTGACCCTTGGAAACGGCTATAGGGAGTATACCTCAATAAGTTTGAGCAATTAAAAGGTTTCTATATAAAGCGAAAAGTAAAAAAGGGTTCACTAAATCTGAGGGAAAATGAGTTGCATCCTCCTCTGTGTTCATATAAACTATGTCCTTTTATCCTTTTCTCTCATGTCATGCTATACCATAGGCATCTATGTCTTTAATCCTTTTATCCTTTTTTCTGGGGAAAAGGTTAACTTGTATTGAATGTGAAAGAGCTAAAAAGGAATCAGGCAGCAGATAGGATGGTTGCTCATGACAGCTTCCAAAAAAAATGTGTCTTAAGTAATGCAGATCTATCTCCTTTTATCTTTTATTGCAGTATTCCATAATGCAAGTATTTTTCTCCATATTCAACATGAAGACCTGACTGAACTTATCCATACATTGAAGAACCAATAGCAATGCCACCAATGCGCAGCGAGTGACATGCAAAATATGAAGTTCACATGTGGAGGAAGTTTCTCTAAGATCAGGATATTTTACCTTAGGACCTTTTACAGACATATAATCACCAACACGCATCTCCCGGAAATGATGAGACATTCTTCCCTGAGGATACATCTGCAGGTCACCAGAAACATAAGCACAAAGAACTTTGAAACCGGATTGATTACCCTGAATGAAATAAAAAAGAATATATGGAATAGCAATCCTGTTTAATCAACTCGGTAACTTCAAAAATAAACCAAAATATCATCTATCAAACAAGAAAGACCCACCCTACATTTGAAAGACTTTCCAATGAAAAGAACGCAAAAAAGAGAAAAAGGACTAGAAATGAGAATAACAATCAGCATCCTATAATTAACCCAAGTGGAAAAGGAATAAAAAACGAAAAAGGATAGGAATCCCATTCAAGCTAGTGGATGCTTCCAAAATCAACCCAAGCAGCAGAATCTATCAATCAAGAAGAAAGATAGAGTCAAACGCCATTTAGATCATCCTCAATGAAAAGAGAATGCTAGAGAGAAAGGAAAAATGAAAAAAAGGATAGAGACCCTGTCAAGATTACTCAAAGAAAACCAAATCAAAGAAAACAAGAAGTCTACAGTGTATTATACCAAATAGTGAAAAACGCAATGAAAAAGCAAAAACAAACATAAGAGACCTTAATAACCAATTCAAAATATCCAACATCAGAATCCAATGTAGTTGGGGTATAAGGCTTGATGACTTCTTCTCCAACACTATCGTTGCCCCTGCTCAAAACCATCGAAGTAACCATTGATTACAATGCATTCAAAAGAAATAGAAACCCGACCCACAAAATAATAGTCATTCATGGAATGAAAAAACTCTGTTTCTGACCTGCAACTTATATGTTGCCCAATTGGGAGACCCAATACAGATGTAGGAGTAGGAAGATCAAACCGGAACTTGGCCACGTTATGGCTCAACTGTGTCTTTTTCACCAATTTGAAATCCCTAAAGTTCTCAGGATCCAAGCAACCTGGAGTATTATAGTTGATAATTGTTTATAATCATCACTACCACTTCTACAAGCAAACATAAAAAATTCTCACCAATGTCCAGCGTCTAATGAACTAATGATTCGATCCACCTTTAAGTAAACCACTCAGAGTTATAATCTAAAGAATAATACCAGTAAATTATCAATCAATTAAAAAAGAAAAAAGATACCAGTAAATCCCAAGATTTATAATGAGTCACAAAACCAAGACACAGCATAAGTAATTTTCTCACTTCTATGACAAACTAGTAAAAGACAACAAGAGGAATTTGTAACAATTCAGCAAAGGTGAGCAAGAAAATATTGCAAATAACCAAGAATATAAAACAATTAAAAACATGTGAATACCATGGAAGCTCAAAATAACCAAGTATGGTCCCTATTAATCAAAAAGACCTGAACCAACTTACTGGTCACTAGGACAACAGTTATCTGAAAGAATAACCAATTACAATTAGAAACTACAGAACAGTATCATACATTGCAGTGGTGATTCCAAAGAATAAACATAAAAATAATAATAATAATACTAATAATAAATTTAACAAGTTGTCTAGCAATGTGACAATGATTCAGAAGAATCAATCAAAAGAAATACAAAATCGACAACGTGGTACCTCCCTCAACCACATGGGTGTTTTACATGATGCATTCCTCCTCTGTTTTATGGTGATTCCCAGCTTCAGCAAGATAACAAAGGGTATCATTGAAGAGTGGAAGTCAGCTATTGTTACATACTCTAAAGATCCTTATGGTTCAATACTGGTGGAGGTGCTCACGGCTATGGTGACCTGAACAAGAGAGGTTAGACATATAACTGGGTCAAGCAGTGAACTATGAGTACATGTGGTGGTTGCTTCGGAGTAAGATTTCTCGAGTCATGTTTACAGTGAAGCCTCTCTGTTACAGTCACTGCAACTGACTTTTTCCCTCCAAACTGTGGCCTTACTAGTGATTACGGTGGCTGGTGTAACAAGCCTAGAAAGCATTTTGAGATGTCGACTTTGGGTTTCTATGAAACTAAAGAGAGACGGGATGACATGGTGCCAGTCCAAGATAGGAGGATTAATTATGCTAGAAATGGAGGCCTACAGTTCACAATAGGTGTTAATGCATGTGTCCATCAAGTTCTTATAACAAATGTGGCTTCTGTGGAGAAGCAGTTGTAGTGATGATAAAGCGTTCCAAGATTGGGTGGTTGTGTAAGGAACTCGGTCCAGGGTTGGCGATGTGTTTAGACCTCAGTGATCAGCCCCTCTCATTCAAGGTAACCAGTAGCAGTGGAAGAAGAGTGGTGTCATATAATCTGGCTCCTTCAGAGTGGCAATTTGGCCAAACATTTGAAGGGAAACATCTTCGATAAGAATTCCCATGAGAATGCCAATATTGTCATAAGTAGTGGCTCCCTTAGGCTAGATCTTTGGAGTTTAACACCCTTAAGTCACTGAGGTAAGAAAGAAATCAAAGTTCTTATTAGTTTTTTCAGCTCAGAAGATGATTTAGAAAGGGAAGGCGGGGACAAGGAGTTGAAATCTTTAATATCAATTTGGCTGGGGAGGACAACATTTTAGTCCCAAATAATGAAATTACGAATCTGATCGTTCAAAACTGTAAATTCCATTACAACTGGAGTACAGGACTCAAGTTCTAAAGATCTGAGAAGAAACTGTCGATTAATGATTGGATAACCAATGTAGCATGCTACAGGCACTTATTTGTGATTACATGATTACCCCAAAAGCTTTGAAATAGTAAATAAGATTGACATGGTTGATATGGGAACCAAAGAACCGCCGTTGGGCACCCCAATTTATATGCAAACCAATACTTATAATGTGAATCCATTATTTAAAGAGAAAGACACAATACTAAAATTAGGCCATGGATGGTATCAATCATGCAACAACCACCAAATAACCCCAAAGATCAAAACCCAAAACAAGTATCAAATATTGCAACTATTATTATGAGAATTAAGAAGATTTACACTCAGTAACTTAAAATGATTAGACCTGAACAGTATCAACTACTGCAACTTTTAGAAGAATCAGTGGAAGAAGCTCTTAATCCAAAAAGGTTGGAGGCCTTTTATCAGCTTTTGCAATTATTATTCACATGAATCAATCTAAAGGAAAATCAATGTCAACTGTAGCAACTATCATTTCGAGGAATCAATAAAAGACCCTCGCCCGAATAAAAAAGTGTGAATTATTCCAACTATTGCTCACAGGATTCAGAAAAAAAAAAAAAAAAAAAGACCCACGAAAATCAAAATGGATCCAAGAAAACTATAACAAATCAAAACTTTTCTCCATATTTATTGGACAGATAAAAAAATAAATTAAACCCAATCTCCGGAGTCTTTACAATAACCCACCAGGAAAAGGTCAGATAATGTTGCAAATATCAAACAGAATGATCAACAAATTAAAACAGTAAACCCCATATCAACTATTACACAGAGTGGTAATAATATTAATAATAATAATAAAATACAAATCTGAATCAAAGAGATTTCCATGCAACAATCATAAAATGGGATCAACAAGAACACATGAAGCAAACTATTCAGAAGAAATCTTATATTGAAGATAAAGAATTTAAAAGAAAAAAAAAAGTACCTTTGGGTTTTTTGCTAAGGTAGAGATAAGCAGCACCAGCTCCAATGGCGAGAACAGCGACTGCAATTCCCAAAATCTCGATGTGGGGTGTCTGCATAAGCTCCATGATTCCTCATAAAAGCTTTAGTTCCCCGATAGAATCGATGTGATCCCTATAAAAGCTTCAAACTTTATCTGGACAATGGAAGATCACGTGAGAAATTTCCAGTCATTTGAGGGGCATTTTCAATTGTAAGAACACTGCTGCACCTACCCACTAATTTTGGGGACATATAGATTCCTCTGTTAGTCAATAGCGGGAAGAGCTCTTGTAATATGCCCTTAGTTTGCTTTGAAATTTCTGATCCAACTCTAATTTACCTTCATTTCAGAATTAGAAATATGTGTTGTCGAGGATGATCAGTACATCGGCTAGCTATAGAATCGGAAATAAATCGTTTTTATTTTAAAAAGTTTGATGAAAAAATCAGGTCAAAAATACGGATCGACAAAAATATTTTATATAAAAATATATCGGACTAGGCTAAAAATCGGAGTGGATATGTTTAAAATAAAATTAAGTAAAAATTAAAATTAAATTAAATTAAAAAATAAAATAATAAGTTGATGATAAATATACCACATAATTTTATCATTAAATGCTTTAACAAACATCACATATATGAAAAGGGCAATGTGAGATAAGTAAAATTGAGTTGGCTATATTCATTTTTCTTTTTATATGGTGGCCATCCCTTTATAACCAATGGGAAGACGTACATTTTTTTTAGTTATATTAACAACAAAAACAAGTAGAACAAGAATATGAGTATTATGCAAAGTGAAAGAGAAGCAATCATAAAATCTTCCATAAAGATATGCCGAGTAAGAGAGAGAGCATGCATAAGTACAGAGAAACAAGATGAACATAAAATATCAGAAAATATGAATAACATGGCGAACATAAACCCTAATCCAAGTTTTCCAATCATGAATTAGGTTTGGGGATTGAGCTCTAATCTGGGTTTTTTTTTCTTTTTTTAAGCTTTTGTTTTAGGGATTTATGATGTTGTATAAATTGTGATAATCTGGGTCTTTGAGTCTTAATTTGGATGGATTTTTGGTGGAATTTTATCAAGCTTTGGGGATTTTGATTCAATGGTTTTTATAGTATTTTATTCTAATTCGATTCAATGGATTTGAGTATAAACTCTAAAATAATAATAACAAACCCTAACAATATACTTGGAGATAAAAAAATATTTTTTAGGGATTTGTTTTTTGGAAATAACAATTACATAAAGGAAAAAGTTTATATAGAGCTAGGCTCTAACAATCAAATTTGATGTTGCCTCAAAACTTTTACTAGAAGAGGTTGTTTTGATGTTCAAATATCTTCAAATTTATTATCTCAACATCAAGATGCATGGACATGAGAAAAAAATGGAGTTCAAATTTTGGAAATAGAATATTTGTAATGCATTTTTTTACCGTCAATTTTCAAGATTTTCAAGTTTTCATAGATATGTCGATCTACACTATTTTTGAAGCTTTAAACTTTAGAAATAAATATGAAAATATATTTTAAGCCTATCGCAAAGATTTTGTATTGAAACCACCTTTCTCGACACTCTTTGAAGGTAGGCTCTATACAAACTGCACCCTTACATAAAATGGGAAAAAAGTTTTCATCTTTTAGAAAAAAACAAATACAGGTAAAAAAGGCAAAAGTTATTTGGACTGATTTTTTTCGTAAAGATCAATAAGGCGCGTTTTAAATGTTTATGTGAAAAAAACACATATTTTTGCCGATCTTTTTAAAAAGTCTCAGTTTTAAACGTTTTTGAAAAAAACTCCGTATTTTTTAAAAAGTCTCGATTTATAGGTCGACTTGCTAACTATGGTTACAAGAGAGTAGGGGTGGCAATGGACCCGGACCCCACCCCGGAGCCGCGGGGTAGACCTGATTTGGGTTTGGGTATGGGTCTAAATATTAGACCCAAACATTATTCAGGTATGGGTTTCCAGTAATGTTTTAGGATCCCAATACATTAAATATATTTAAATATGTTAAATACATAAATATTTTAATTTTTGGGCTGAGTCTGATCGGGTCGTATTTAGGTTCGGGAAATTCGGTTTCGGTGGGGTCGAGGTCCGGGTCCAACCCGTTGCCATCCAACAAGAGATGGAGGGGAAAATTTTTATTGTAAAGGTAACCATGTATTGTAAAAAGTTTGAAACCAGTTTACCCAAAAACCAAAAAAGTTTTTGAACTTGAAAAGCCTGGGCTGCTCCAATGCAAAAAATGGTTTATTGCTATGATACGAAGACGTAAAGACATGAAAAGAAATGGATTTTAAGTTCTAGAGTATCTCGTATTGCATGGACTATTTATTTTTAATATTTTTAACTTTTTATGGATCTATTCAATCGAAGTCAGTTTCGAAACTTTAAATTTCATAATTAAGGGAAAGATAGATTTTAAGGCCATTATAAAAGTGCATAAAAATTTAAGTGTGACATCAATAGGTGATAAAATGAGAGAAAGTAAACTTCGGTAGGCTAGCCATGTATGGCGCAAATCCAGTATAGCACTGGTTATAAGGTATGAGTTAATTTAAGTGGAAAACTATAAAAAAAGCAAGGGTAGACCCAAAAAGACAAGGTTCAGAGTAGTGAGAAAAGATATAGGACTTATGGCTTCACTGATGGTATGACTCTTAACAGAGAAAAAATGGCGGAGCAGAAATCACTTAGCCGACATCAATTAGTTGGAAAAAATGCTTTGATGATGATGATCGAAGTTCCTTGGAATTGCATTTTCTAATAGATTTTAAAGATATATTTACTTTAATTAAATGTTGACAACTTATATGAACTATACTAGAGAGATCGGGAGGTAGGTAGTGTTATCAATGACTTGAGTTGAAATTCATGTTTCAAAATTCGTCGATCCATATCAGAATCACTGATCCAAATAGGAAATATGCGGGAACCAACCTGTTTCCTATTCTAAAATGGGAATCAATACAATTTTGACGGACTTGCTCGGTTCTGCTGAAGAACTGAGTAAAATCTAGATCGTTCAAATCCGATACTTCCACCTATTTTATTTTTTATTATTTTATATATTTATATTTTTTGAAACCATTATTATTATTAAATATTTTGTAGACCTACGCACTAGAGAATCAACCCGAATCACACATTAAGATCGCCAATTGTTCAAAAACTGGATTTGACTATTTTCGACCGACCAATCCGATTTTCCATGCACCGGTTGAAAGAAGAGTGGAGACGGTGATAAGTGGATGAGGGCCATTTTGGTTAATTTCAAGTATTGGAATGGTGTTCGAGAGTGGGACCCTCCTTTCCATTTCTCACAAAAAAATAAAAAATAAAAATTAAAAATTAAAAAAAAAGGCTACCCCCTACAAATTAGCATGCAACCTGTGTAATGACTAAAGTGCCACTGAGCATAAAAGTGACCTGAATTTAGTAAGTCGTGCATGCATTATGCATTCAGCCTTTCCATTATCATTTTATGGGAAATTTACACAATTTTGTTTTAGTTTTGATAAATGATTTTAAAAATTGAATCGGCAACACAAATACCGATCTAGATCGGAGAATCCACTATCCAACTCGCATTTTACTGTGCGGAAGAAATAGTGAACCACCAAAAAAATACGTGCAAAAATAGCGAACTAACAAGAAATTGGTCTTGATAAGCGAATCGATATTTTTACTGTAGCAAAACAACATTTTTAATGTAGAAAAATGCCATTTTACTTTAGCAAATCATCGGTTCTCTTCTAGACCCAGACGATTTCTTATATTATGATAGAATCGGCACGCGGTGACTGATTCCTTATTAGACGGGGCGATTATGTTGTGACTCGGAGTTTCTTAAATCACTAGTGTTTATACTTAAAAATAATTCCACACATTTTATATCTTGTAATCAAGCCAATCTTTTAAAATCATAAAGATATTATGATATTATTTATTTGATATTTTTTTATACATCGAGGTAAGCTTGAATTTGGTACATCTATACTTACATCTATACTCATGAAAATATTTAATAAATAATTATCAAACTACCCCTATAATAAATTTACTTATTTTAAGTTATTTTTAATATTTTATTAAGTATATGATAGTGAGAATTATGTATATGCTAAATTGAGCTTAGTTTGATCTACAAAAAAATAGATAAATTTTTTAAAAAATGATGAAATATATGAGACTATTTTTAAATATGAAAAAGTAAAATAGTCTTATATATAAATTTCTCACTTTAGATTCAAAATTCATCTCTAACATATATTTTTGAAAGAAACGCATTTGAATAGGTGCACCTTATGATGCATCAAAACACATCCTTAGTTGAATTTGTAGCGTTTAGACAAGCTAAAAACAATTGTGTAATATATTGCTTCTTTTATTGATGTTTTATGGCTCCCATGGTTGAAATATCCAAATCTTATAAATTCAAAATGGGGATTGTATACAATGAATCCATTTACTTTTGATACAACATAATTTCTTATGGAAAATTGTTTCACGTGGGCTGGATCGCACGACTTCATATGCGGTCCAAAAAGTGTAAAGCATCCATATTAAAGATGGATGCAAATAGGTGTTCCATCTAAAAACAATGGTAATTTACAATCTAAATGTTTTTTTACTAGAATTATTATTTCTAGTTTTTAAAATCTACTTATTTTTTCATATTCATGATCTCCACGTTAGATATTAAATATCTTTAAAAATTAAGTCCAAAACCCCATCTTAAAAACAGATTAATTAATAGGCCCGCATTTCTATATTTGCAGGCTTGGCCGCATAGAAACCGGGTCCATTACTTATTAACATCTGATATGAATTTGATAGTTTGGAAGTGTCACAAATTTTGAGAAAAAATCTTTTTGATCACAATCAATGTAATGAATGCAGCTACCCAATTTTATATCCAACGGTCAAAATTAGTAGTGATCACCTTGTACTAAAGGTACATTGTATCACTATATAAATTTTCTTTTAAATATATAGTGAAAAATTAACAAACTTTGTTTTACATGGGTTTTTAGGTTGTTATTTCCGAGCTCTTTAACTTTGATAAACTACTAATTAATTAAAAATAGGAACATATTGATATAGGTTTTCCTTTGGTTGTCTAGCCCAAAGTGAAGAATATTAAGAGAAACATGATCTTAATCTCGTGAAATTCACCTAGTCTCAAATAATTGGGATAAAGTTATGATGATGATCTTAGAAAGTTTGTCTGATAATAAGTGTATATTTAAAAACGAATTTGCTATTTGTGACGTTTAATCTCTGAAATTTACTCAACCATCTTTCCAAGATGAACAATTTGAAAAGGATAGTTTTTACAATTTGTGCATAGAAATGACAATTTTTTACAGTCTATTTTCAAATGCGAGTGTTGAGGGTGACTATGAATTTCTTATACAAAGGTAAACAGTCTTGTGTCTATTCTCTTCATGTACTACTGCACTTTATTGAATAATGATTTAAAAACTGCCGATTCAAAGAATTGCCCGAGTCGGGTTTGATATGAGGCCCTGATGATTCTAGAGGGACTCGCCTCAAAGCTGAGCTAGTCTCCTGAGTATAGGATCCATAGTGTTGTCTTTCCAGAAAATTGGCCAAGTTGGGCCTCATACTCAACATCTGATATGCCAATTCTCTGATTAAATGATGCTGTGGGTTTTTTTTTCTTTTTTTTTTTTTTTTTTTTTTTTTTGCTATTTTTTAATTTTAGGTGGAAGGTTATTTTTATCTTTCTTCCTTCTAGAGCTTTAAAGGGTAGAATCGGAGGTTTTTTTTTTTATAGTAGGAATAGCATGGTTAGGCTACTGGAGAATAAAAAAAGTGTTTTGATCTTGTAAAAAATATCTTTGGGGTGGATTCTTTTAGACGTATTGAAGAATAAAGAAAGTGTTTTGATCTTGTGAAAAAGATCTCTAGGGTGGATTCTTTTGGACGCAGAGAGAGGGTGTATACTTTTAGTGTGTTTTTTTTTTTTCCCTACATTACTAACTCAGGCTTGAGACGTGAAAGAGTCTGAGATCAGGTCTGCATTATTAAACCCTGCAAATGAGTTTTGGGTATATGTGCATGCATGAGGATGTTTATTGACACTCAACATTGGCAACAAAGCAAAAGCAAGACCCACTAGAGAATTTAAGAATGGACTCAAGGTATAGGTGGTCAAAGTGGATGATGCCACAACATGACATTTTGAATTTCATTCCTATTATAGATAAAAATCCATTCTCTATTGATCTACCCAAAAAAAAAAGGTAAAAAAAATAAACTCACAAGACATAGAGGGAGAGAGAGACCCCTAATAAGGGCATCTTTATACATTTGAAAGCCACTTTAGAATTCCTTTATCTTTTATACTTCAGCTAAGACAAATGTTAATTTTAGTGGCCTAAGGGTAGTGGTATTTGGGCAAAATTTTCAGCAAGAAATTAGGTGAGAGAAGCTTATTTTGGAGGTCACAAGACATGACAAGGTCCCTATCTCTCATCTCACCGAACTCTTTCTTCTATCTACTTAGGTGAGCTAAATTAACCATGGTTAGGGAACAATGTTAGGTGGGTTCTTGGCACGTGCCATAACCAAACCTAACTTAACGACCATTCTAGCACAACACGTGCCGAATGTGCACCAAACTCACGTGCCAAAATTTGAGAAAAAAATTAGTGCATATTATGCATTCCCTATTATGGCAGATCCAATCTATTTTATGTTCAGTTAAGGGGGTGTGATTTGCATAAGGTTGCAACCTTAAACAATCAATGTAAGACATACCTTCCAACTTATCATGAAGTGTTATTTTGTTGTAAAAACTTATTAGGATAGCTCGAGAATCTATTTAAAAAATTTTAAACTCCAAAAATAGTTCAAGTACATCCATAAATATGTAAAAATCTTGAAAATAATCGGTCCGGATAATGTGTTGCAAGATGCATTATTTTACCATGTTCATTGAAAGGAGAGATAGTTAAGGTCACCTGTGCATGGCATGTTGGTTAGTGCTCTCGATCTTCAAAATGTAAGGTTGTGAGCTTCATTCTTGAACAACTTCTTTATTTCAAAAAAAGATGCACTAGTTTGGGGATTGGAAACTTTTTCTTTTTATTTATTTATTTACATACATCTCGATGTTCAGATGATGAATTAGAGGGTTTTCTATATCAAAACATTCTTTTTTGATAGATTTTTTAGGTGCACTTTAATTCTACAATTTAAGGTTGCAAACCTATATAAACTCTTTCTTTAGTTAAACTTTGTTTAAAGCTGAGTTCTGGTATTAGAAATATATTTATATATATATATATTAACTTGAGGCGTTGAACTGCAGTAGTATGCAGATCCGTCCAGGGTGGATGATTCTTTTTTAGTCTATCATATAAAGGTTTTGCATCAATAGCAAGATTTTTATAAAAATCACTAATATAATTTAAGCATCCTAAAAATCTTTGAAGTTCGGTTTTATCTAGGACTTTATCAAGGAATTCATCAGCAAATAAAATAGATCTATCAATGGGAATGATAGTGCCTTGATTAATATTATGTCCTAAAAATCTTATCTTAGTTTGAAATAAATTTATATGTATCTTTAACAGATCCAAATATTCTAAATGTTTTATCTTTAAACTTAAAAACACAAGGGTTTGATATGAGAATAGGATCTCAAAATATTACCATAGTATATCGAATTTATTATAAAGTTATGACTACTTTATGTCCTAATGTACTCCAGGTAGATACTAGAGGACAAACAATATTATTCCAAACAAATATAGAAAAATCTAATACTATTGTCCCTAGAACTATATCATGGTTAGAAATAGTTTTACCACAATCATGGTCAATACAAAATGATCAACAACCTACACAGTATCCAGTTCAAAATATTCCAGATAGGATAGTTGAACATAATAATGGCAACATAGAAATACAATTTCATAGTGATCAAAATTATTTAAATCAAGATGATATACATATCTCCTCGAAAACAATTAAAATAGAACCAGCCCGAAGTTCTGTCACCATCTATAACAAGTCTCCTCAAATACCAGTGACATCCGAACAAAGACCTATATCCTGAAATAGTCGAACATCTGAACCACAAATTTAGGGACTACTAAGAATTTCTGAAAATGTTATTATTCCTCAATATAAACCAGAAGACGAACCTGATGAATCAGAATTTCACCTATTAACTATTCAAAAAGAATAAAAAGTTAATAAAAGTCATATTACTAATGGTTATTTATCTGAGGAAAACAAAAGTATTAGGCATTGGTATCTTAATACTTTTGAGCCAAGATTAGTAGAATTATTCCATAAGAAATTCAATAAATGTCTAAAAAAGGAGAAGAAAACTATATGTTTCTTCGATTGGCGAAGAAATATATATAGAGAAAAAAATATAACAATACCAGATTTTGAAATTAATACATTAGAAATCCAATTTACTAAAGTCAATACTCTTGAATCTCAATTCACAAAATTCACTACTACTAGTGGCAAAGACATCACTTGTATGCATCCTCCACAACAAAGTCTAACCATTAAAGGAGTTAGTAAACAACTCCCCAAAAAAGATACAGAGGAATCAAGTACTTCTACTCAAATAATTGTATATGAAACAATAGCAACCCCATATAAATTAACTATCTAATCCCAATGATAAAAGAGAAGTAATCACACAATTCATTAATCTTACAAAACAAAAAGATAAACCTATTTCATTAATTAAACCTCCTGATGAATATAATTTTCCTACTATAATGAAAAGAATCAGCCAAAATGAAGCTCTTCATAAAGAACCCATTATAGCTGACCTCAAAATAGAAGTAACACTAAATTATCAAACTCAATGTCATCAGTATCAGTTATTGTATCAGCAATATTATTTTGTAATTCTAGGATTTGTATCCTATGCTTTAGTTGAGATACTTCTGATTTAATAGTTTTTACTTCTATTTTGAGGTCAGCTATAGTGGGTTCTTTATGAAGAGCTTCATTTTGGCTGATTCTTTTCATTATAGTAGCAAAATTATATTCATCAGGTGGTTTAATTAATGAAATAGGTTTATCTTTTTGTTTTGTAAGATTAATGAATTGTGTGATTACTTCTCTTTTATCATTGGGATTAGATATTTTTTCTATTAGATCTAGGATAAAATTATCTTCTTTTGTTAGGGTATGAAGATTATGACTTGAACGTTCTTCGAACAAATTTCACATTGGTCATTATTAGATTCATCAGTCGTAGTATCTGACCATATGAGGTGTTCATCATGAAGATTTTCTACTAAAGACATGTCACTACTTGATTGAGAGTCTGTATCGGAACTAGTAGGAGAATCATATATTTGTACTATGTTAAATAAATTATTTCTTACTGATTCATCTACTATAAGAGGTTTAGCCTTATGCACTGATATGAAACTCAAAAAACAGTTAGATAAACAACAAATGACCGGTAAAAAAGAATTAGGTTATTTATGTGAACAATTTGGTTATCATATAGACAAAAGTAATCAAATTCATAAAAAGAAACACGGACCAGGAAAAAAGGAAAAATATCATTCTAAAAAATATAAACATAGAGAGAAAAGAGATAAATTTACCAAACGCTTTGCTCCCAAATATTCTACTTTTAAGAAAAAGGGTAAAAGGAAATTACCCGTCTGCTATATATATATATATATATAAGCTTGGGTGAGCGCACTAGCTCATAGGAAAAAATGAACCCAATGGCCCAGATTGAATTTGGGCTAATTTGATGATCACGTTATCTTTTCATGTCTAAATTTTAATTCTTTTTTCTATAAATCCAAATTACTTGAAATTTTAGATGTATCTTTTTCTTATCAAGGCGCACCTAATAAAAAATAATAAAAATCAGTAAAAACAAATGATCAAAATACCTTCGAAACTTTATAGGGGTATTTTGGTCAATATTTTTTATGTAAAATATTTTTTTATATTTTTCAAAGATTCACCTATTTGTTATATATACACGCTCCAAATTTCAGATTAATTCGACTTGTAGAATAAATTTAAATTCAAACACTACCTGACATTCAGGATCGTTAGATCGGCCCAGATTCAATCTGGACCGTTGGCGTTTACTGTAGCAGTACGATATTGGGCTGACATGATCTTATATATATATATATATATATATATATATATATATGTATATATATGGGAGTGGATTTTGTATGCCTACTAGCTGACCGCTACAGTAAACGCCAATAGCTCAGATTGAATCTGGACCGATTTGACGGTCACGACCTCTTTTCGTGATTGAATTTTAAATTTTGTTTTATAAATATAAATCACTTGAAATTTTAGGTGTATATTCTTCTCATCAAGGTGCACCTAATAAAAATATAAAAAAAAATTTCTTCAAAAAATGACTAAAATACCCCCAAAACTTTAGATGGGTATTTTGATCAATTTTTCATGTAAAATAATTTTTTTATATTTTTTAAAGATGCACCTATTTTTATGTACACAGTTTCAAATTTTAGATCAATCCGATTTATAGAAAAAACATTAAAATTCAAACACTATCGGACATTCGAGATTGTCAGATCGGCCTAGATTCAATCTAGGCCAATGGCGTTTACTGTAGCAGTACACCCTAGGGATAATAATGATCCTAAAGGACCCTCCCCACCCATATATGTAATACCCAAAAGGATCACCATTAAAGTTGGCACAGATCTCTAGAAAAATTAACACATGGGTGTGAGATTTGACTTTTTTAGAGATTTGTGTCAACTTTAATGGTGATCCTTTGGGGGTCCTACACACATGGGTGGGAGAGGGTCCTATAGAATCATATTTCTTATATATATATATAGGTTTGTCTAGAGTTAACAACCCTTCAAAATACAAAGGTATTTATCAAAACAATTATTACTTTTTTTATAAAAAAATATTTAAATAGGTAATTTTACCATTAAGGAAGGACAAAATTTGAAATTTTCACAAAAATACAATAGCATTTTGGAAGTTAATATCATGATATTTTATTTATAGAGTGCCTTTGTCCTTTAGTTAAAACTTCAATTTTACCCTTTATTGAGATGGCAAAAGTACCATTTGTCTTGTAGTAATATTTACAAAATTGCCTCACAAATATACCTTTTTTTAAAAATAGACATCAAAATTAATAAATTCACACTTCACAAAGCTCTCTATCTTGAACCTTTGTAATTTGAAAGGTTATGAAGTTTAGAATGTCCACATATATATATATATATATATATATATATATATATATATATATATATATATATATATATATATATATATATATATATATATATATATATATATATATATATATATATAGAAAAAGTTCCTCTACGCCCATGTGCGTACCGCTACAATAAATTCCCAACTGCCCAAATCGAATCTTGGCCGATCTGACGGTCACGATTATCTGATAGTGTTTGAATTTTATTTATTTTTTCTACAAATCGGAATGATCTGAAATTTTAAGCGTGCATACAACTTAATGAGGCGCACCAAATAAAAATATAAAAGAAATAATTCGTAAAAAAAATAACCAAAATACCAATGAAACTTTTTGGGGGTATTTTGGTCACTTTATTTCATGTAAAATATTTTTTTGAAATTTTTCATAGATTCTCTTATTTTTGATAAATACACGCTCTAAATTTCAGATCATTCTGATTATAAAGAAATAATAATAAAATAAAACACTACCGGACAACTGTGATCATCAGATCGTCCCAGATTCGATCTGGGCCGTTCGGCGTTTACTGTCACAGTCCACGAATATATATATACAGGGTCAGTGGGGAGAGGGCCCCAACCATTGGTAAGGTCCTATATGTACAGGGTCTAAAGGATGCAATGACACCATTTACCAATATACAATGACATCATTTACCTTCTGGAATAAAAAAAGTTACAATTATTTTTAGTCATTGGGAATTTGGACAATTGTGCATATTATCGATATTTTTTTTTTTTTTGTTTAGGAAAGTCAGGAGAGCGCCCCAATCATTGGTAGGAATTGAATTGAGCCTATGACATAGCGTTGCATATTGTCAAGCGCCAACCAATTATGCCCGAGCTCTTTTCCTACCGATTTTAAAGTCCAAAGAAAAATCTCTCAGTTTTCAAGAAACGACATACATCCAGTTGCCCAATTTCATTTTGGCGATTAGGTTGATTACATCCTTTCAGTACCAAATGTAAACGTTAGTACAATTTCTCCTTATCTAATGGGGATTCGGTAGGGCTGAGAATTTACTCGGTTTGGATCCAAAACCCGAATTTCGCATCCTATCCGAATAAGGGTATGGATTCATTCAATAGTTTCAAAAATGGATCGGTGACCCGGATCGGGCACCCAAAAACCCGATCCGGATCGGCGAATCGACGATCCGGATCGGGAATCGGGTGAATCGGTCAGAATAAAGCTTAAAACAAATCTGAAAAAATTATTAAAATTCATTATAAATATTGTTTTTTAGGAATTCAATAAGAAATGAGGTTACTCCATTAAGAATTTTCATGTTTTTGAATGAATATGCGAATATTGATATGTTCTTTCCCTGCATGAACCGTCATTCAGCATTTAATTTACATCACACAAAAGGATAAACATAGAATTATCATGGAATAAGTATATCAACATACATGGACTATAATAAAGCATAAAATTAGTAACATATGATCTAAAAATAAAATGATAGACGACGTTATTGTTCTTCTTGGTCACGCTGGTGCCATTGATTGAATTCGTTTAACAATTCATTGATTCGATCTAAAAACGAATCATCGATATTAACAGGCGTCTGACAATTCCCAAATCCCTGAGTGTTAGTGTTTTGTTGTGTTCCCAATCCAAAATCCCCGAAGCTTGTCCATCCTTCATGCTCACCTGCACTGTCGTGCTCATCCCTACATTGTTGCTGTTGGGACTCGATATGTGAATAATATGGTTGGGATAGGGTGGCCTCAGAATCATCATCTCTCTCATTTTCTCTTTGAATAATATGGATTAAAAAAAAAAAATTAACAAATTTTCAAAAAATCGAACATGGATTAAAAAAAAAAAATCACAAATTTTCAAAAAATTCTATCATAGATTACAAAAAAAAATTCGATCATGGATTAAAAAAAAAAAATCACAAATTTTCAAAAAATTCTATCATGGATTACCAAAAAAAATTCGATCATGGATTAAAAAAAAAAATCACAAATTTTCAAAAAATTCAATCATGGATTACAAAAAATTCGATCATGGATTACAAAAAATTCGATCATGGATTATAAAAAATTCGATCATGGATTACATAAAATTCGATCATGGATTACAAAAAAAAAAAAAACATAAAAAAACATAAAATTCCATCATGGATTACAAAAAAAGAAAAAAACAATTCGATTATGGATTACAAAAAATTCAATCATGGATTACAAAAAATTCTATCATGGGTTACAAAAAAAAAAAAAAATTCGATCATGGATTACAAGAAAAAAAAACAAACATTTCGATCATGGATTACAAAAAATTCGATCATGGATTACAAAAAATTCTATCATGGATCACAAAAAATTCGATCATGGATTACATAAAATTCGATCATGAATTACATAAAATTCGACCATGGATTACAAAAAAAAACAAACAAAAAAAAACAAAAAATTCAATCGTGGATTACAAAAAAAGAAAAAAACAATTCGATCATGGATTACAAAAAATTCAATCATGGATTACAAAAAACTCTATCATGGGTTACAAAAAATTCGATCATGGATTACAAAAAAAAAAACAAACATTTCGATCATGGATTACAAAAAAAAAACAAACATTTCGATCATGGATTAAAAAACATTCGATCATGGATTACAAAAAATTCCATCATGGGTTACAAAAAAAAAAAAAAAAAATCGATCATGGATTACAAGAAAAAAAACAAACATTTCGATCATGGATTACCAAAAATTCTATCATGGGTTACAAAAAAAAAAAAAAAACAAAAAATTCGATCATGGATTACAAAAAAAAAAAAAAAAAATTCGATCATGGATTACAAAAAAATCGATCAAGTATTACAAAAAAATCTATCATGGATTACCAAAAAAAAATTCCGTACGGGACTCGCCGATTCCGTACAGTGAATCTGCGAGTCACTGTGCAGAATGGTCCGGTTCTCTCTAGAACCAGACGATTCCCGTTTTTTTCACCGTTTCGATCCGTCCATGGCGATTCTCAAGTCGAACCGGGCGAGTCCAGTTCGACTCGACGTTTTTTTAAACACTAGATTCAATATTTAGATCCAACGGTTCCTATCCGGATCCAATTTTTGGATCCAAATAGTATTCAGATCAGATCTGGGTACAGGTAGATTCAATTTGGATTCGACCCAATCGTTCAACTAATATATATTATTTTATATCTATAGATATAAATTAAATAATATTTTTTATTATATATTATATATTATTGTATAAAATAATTTTTTTAAATCCGATCGGACTCGGATCCAAATCCAAATCTAGATCCCATGTATACTTTTTGGATCTAGATTTGGATCCACATAGATCCGGACCCCATCCGACCCATTCTTAGCCCTAGGATTCAGTAGGCCATAGCATTGCGATATTTCGTAAAGCCCTATCCTATAACTCCACTCAGAAATGTAGTTTCAGTACCAAAAACCCTTAAGATGATCTACAAGTATAGTTCTTCCCTTGCTATGGACTTTGAAGCTCTAAAGGTGGAGTAGGTCTAGCAGATCTAAGAACACTTTGAAATAACTAATCCAAAAAAGTTGTTTTAAGATATAACAATTTTTCACTTGAAATTCATTTTGTTTCGTACCCATTATTGTGTGACCGAGATGAATGATATGCAAGTTTGAAAAATAAAGCTTTATTTTCCAAGGATAGTTGAGGAGAAGCTTTACAAAAAGAGATTGTATATAATGAGACTAATTACCTCTTATACAAGGAGAGGTCACAATTATTTACAACCATCTGATATGAAATTTGATAGCTTGAGTGTGTCATAAAGTTTGAAAAGCTTTCTTTGAAAGTTTGAGCTTGATCAATGGAATAAATGCAACCATCTAATTTTACATCCAATGAGCAACATCAATTGTGATAACCTTGTACCAAATATAAATGATCTCACTATATACAAAAACACTTTCAAAAACACTTTCACATCTACAATGCACTTTTGGAAGGGCTACAACTTTAGAACATTTGATGAAGTCTCATGACATCTCAAGACCTACCAAAAAATTACAATTCCAGTGCCGCCAGAAACTATTAAAATAACCTATAAATCTACGCAGTGTGTATGACATGCTCCTACAGGAGCATACTGTACAACAATTTTCACAGTAGCATATTGTAAAACAACTCTAAGTATTACCAGATTATTATTTTTTAAAAAAAATTGAATTTTGCGTTCTTGAACATATAGGTTTTTCCTCAAACAATTAGACTGTTTTGATTCATTGTCAGAACGTCATTTTTCTTTAGTTGCATAGAGAGTGAGAATTGGTTTTTGGAAAATGGTTTAATAACGCCGCAAGTAAACTCTCACCTCATAACTCATCAAAATTTACAATTCAAGTGTTAAAAAAGCTTTAAATCGATCATCTCAGCTTCAACATTATAGTTGTGAAAAGAAAAAAAGATTTCAAGTTCTAAAGATAGTGTATATTAAAACAAATAATCTAAACAATCTATTTCACCCAAAAATAAGTGTTAATAGATCAACAAGGTCTATCCCATTTTTTGAGTTTTAAATTTTATTGTAGGTATTGAAAATTGATTTTAAAACCATCATGATGATTTCTGAAGTCCAAAATGCTTTTAGGATGAAGATTAGAGGTGAGGCTTTATTTTGTTTTCATAAAATATAGCCCTTATAGAAACTTCATCCTTGGTTTTTGTTTCTTCGAGATTGGTCACCAAGTTCTAGCAGTTACATCACCAAATTTTAGGATCAAGCAATTTTTTGCCCTAGGGAGCAAATGAACAATATGATCCTGCAAGAGCATTAATTTTTTCGGAAATTCCACTACAAAAATGGGACACACCATACATTCCCCCATCTAAGTCCTTTGAGATAGCTTTGTCATGAGGCATTGGATTACACATATGAGAACAAGCAACTGCATGAACAGAGACTTGTCAACAACTTTTGTAGTCCAACAACCCTACTTACTTGGATCATATGTAGGCCCGCTACTCGACCTACTGATTTTGATAGTTACTTACTGTAGTCACCTGTAATTTTTTGCATGATGTCAAATGGAGATTTTGGTTTCTCCCCAATGTTTCAAAAACTCAAATCGGTGGGCTAAATCATTTGTTCTAGAGATCCATGTCAGATTGTCGATCCAGATGGGTTTAAATTGGTGAATTGAAAAATATTTCAAAGTAAAAAATTAAAATAGATGTTTTTTTTTTTTAATTTGGGTGGGTGGGTGGGTGGGGTTGGGGGAATCATAAGACTCAAGAAAATATTGGATAAGTTTTAACAAAAAGAAAAAAAACAAATTAAGGAGGTTTTAAGGTGGGGTACCTATACTTTCCGAAAGATTGTTTCCCCCTTTTTGCTTGTCTTGCGGCCAAGTATCCATGATGCTCATGCATTTTGTCACTCATGTTAAATGCAGTATGTGCCGCTCCGAATAGTTAGGATAAGGTTCAAATAATGATAATAATGAGGTTGGTGGTTGTCTAATCCATATTTTGAGCATGTAACTGGTTCAAATGAGCCCCACCAAACATGCCCGCTAGTCCTGTACAGTACAGTACAGTCTTCCCTCAGCATTGTACAAGGCATTGACTTGACAGTGATAATATTAGGATTATTTTATTATGATGAGTATATGGATCACACCATGCTTTCCCAGCAAAACAATATTATTACTTGTATATCCCTTTTTATAACTTCACTTCTACTCTTTGAAGTTTTTTGAAGAACGTAACCATGGTGTAGTAAAGTAATGTTGTATCAATGGATTGATGGATGGAATATGAATACAAAAAAGTATGCAATAACATTATTTATCTTAATGCAAGAATGTCACAATTGTCCTGCGCCATTTAATGTAAAATTAGGTGGTTGGTGTGTGGTATTGATTAGGTTAAAAATTCAAAATAATAATTACTCAAATATTTTTCTCAGACTGTGGCCCATATCTGGCCGTTGGATCTCCAGTCTAATAGCTAAGGATGATTGTAATATTGGTAAACAATCTTATGGTCTATACTTGCTAAGTATAATATATGAATAATACAAATTAAAAAAAACTGACATTGAATTCTTGAAGGTTAAGATTCATTGTCCATCAAATTGACAAAAAAGATAATCGTTTTCTCTTATTTTTGTATGTTTTTCTTATATTGTCTAGATGAGATGTACATATATGCAACATTTGAAATCTAATGACTGCCTCGAGCTCCAAGTGGAAAGCAGGTATATATATGATATTAGCTTTCAAGAACTCAATATCAAGATGCCTGCACTAACTAAGAGTGTCAAGTCATAGAGATGCTAAGAGCATTTAACAATATATTTTCCAAAATGTTTATCCTTTTCACTTTTGAATGCCGCGAAAACAACATTGATATTTTCACTAAAAGACAATTATCGTAGCACACTATTAATGTAAATTTTTTTTACCAAAATACCCATACAAAAAGAAATATTCAACATTTTACCCGTTTGCAACTCAAGACAATTTGTTCTTTTATGGATATTTTTAAAAACTAAATCAAAAGATATAGGTAAAGTGTTAGGATTTTCATCTCTTAATAGATAATGAGATTGTATATAATGAGACCATTTACTTTTTATACAGGGAGGTTACAATTACTTACAACCATTCGATGTGAAATTTGATAGTTTAAGTGTGTTACAAAGTTCGATAAGTTTTTTTTTGAACTTTGAACTTGTTCAATGAAATAAATACAACCAACCGATTTGACGTCCAATTGTCAAGATTAATCGCAACCACCTTGTACAAAAGGTAAATGGTCTCATTATATACTTTCTCATAGATAATTTAATAATATTCTCTTAATGTAACTGCAATTATCCTTTAGTTTAATTGTCAGTTTCACCCTTAACCACACAAATACCCTTAAAAATCTACAAGCTTTGGAAAAATGAAACAAAATTTGACAAATATAGGATTAACACTCACTCTTATTGGATGTTGGACTTAACCATATGATATTATAGAATCCCATAATATTTTCTAAATTGAGTTATCATGCTTGACATTGGCCATCTACTGAAATTAAAGGGATATGTTATAAAACTATTCACTGGAACACAACAATTAGAATCATTGGTAGTTGTGAGATATGTAATCTAACAGGTCATAGAGTTCTTTTTCCTTTTTGCCTCTTGGAAATGTATACAAAAAGATCATTTTATTTAGTACAAGAAAATCACAATAATTCTTGTCCCTTAGATTTCCAATCAGGTGATTATAAGTATATTATTGACTAGATTCAAAATTCAAAAGAAAATTTGTAAAACTTTATGACATCTAATGGCTAGTAGTAACTATGACCTTCTTGTAACAAAGATAAATTATCATATAGTATACATTCTAAATGTATTGCAAAACATGTGCAAGTCTGCTTGAGAAACCTCTATGAACTTGCATCAACCGTCAAGGTTGCTTGTGACCAAGCGTACAGTATCACATCCACCGTCCAATCCTTCCCATTCAACCATCCTTGATGGGAATGGGAATGTTACAAATGGGAGATCTATTTACAAATGGATGGTGTAGATTTCAAGAGCAAATAATCGAAATAACACCATCATGGAAGGCATAGAATGTAAATATGATGCTTTAAGGGATTGATACAATAGTTATTGTTATCACAATGGGACCGGCCAAACAATTGGGGGGTTTAGTTAAGTTAAAATCCGTCCAACCACTTGTCTGATTGATTAGAATTTAAAATATTTTAAAAAAATATTAATAATAGTTCAAAAATATGTAATATATTTTTTTAAAAAAAGTGGCAACACTTTATTTGATTGATTGAACCAGTTGAAACCGACTAAGACAAGTCATATACTAATTTTGACCAGTTTTTTACTAAATCCAATTTTCATGCTAAACCATATCGGTCAAAGCACCTATCGGTGGTTGAACGGTTGCCTGTTTGGTCTGATTTTGATAACTATGGTAGACATCATGCCTATGCTAAGAATTTAGGAAAGACAATCTCAGCCCTTGGATGCATTGCTTTCATGAAATCATGGACTTGGAATCGATTGGCATGAAAAAAGAGGTTGTTGATTTTTACCGTCCATCTCAAGAAGGCATGGGATCCAAGGGCTAAGAAAGCCTTGCCTTCAATCTTTGTGTGGGCATGATTTGCACGGAACCGTTCATTCCCCTGTTTGATGTAGAAGTGTCATTGTTATGGAGAGAGAGAGAGAGAGAGAGAGAGAGAAAAAGACTTAGAATGGCAAGAGTGTGTGTGTGAGAGAGATTGAATGGAAAAATGAGAGAGAGAGAGAGAGAGAGAAAGAGATTGAATGGAAAAATGAGAGACAGAGATTTTCAATGGCAAAATGAGAGAGAGAGAGAGAGATTTTCAATGGCAAAATGAGAGAGAGAGAGATTGAATGGAAAAATGAGAGAGAGAGAGAGAGAGATTTTCAATGGCAAAATGAGAAAGAGAGAGACAGAGATTGAATGGAAAAATGAGAGAGAGAGATTTTCAATGGCAAAATGAGAGAGAGAAAGAGAGAATGAATGGAGAAATGAGAGAGAGAGAGACAGATTTTCCATGGCAAAATGAGAGAGAGAGAGAAAGAGAGATTGAATGGAAAAATGAGAGAGAGATTTTCAATGGCAAAATGAGAGAGAGAGAGATTGGATGGAAAAATGAGAGAGAGAGAGAGTTAGAGAGAGATTGAATGTAAAAATGAGAGAAAGATTGAATGGAAAAATGAGAGAGATTGAATGGAAAAATATGAGAGAGAGAGAGAGAGATTGAATGGAAAAATATAAGAGAGAGAGAGATTGAATGGAAAAATAAGAGAGAGAGAGATTGAATGGAAAAATAAGAGAGAGAGAGAGAGATTGAATGGAAAAATAAGAGAGAGAGAGATTGAATGGAAAAATGAGAGATTTTTAATGGTAAAATGAGAGAGAGAGAGAGAGAGGGAGATTGAATGGAAACATGAGAGAGAGATAGAGAAATTGAATGTAAAAATGAGAGAGAGAGAGAGAGAGAGAGAGATTGATGTAAAAATGAGAGAGACACAGAGAGAGAGAGGTTGGAGAAAACCCAGATGATCAGAGAAGCAATTTTTGTTCTTCAAAGTGCAATTCTTCATATTGCTGCTGAAATTTCAGGAACCAAGAAAACCAAATTACAAGAAAAAAACAAATCATAATTTCCCATTTCCCTTCTTTCCCCACCAATTAAAAAAAAAAAAATTATACAAAAAGAAAAAAAAGGAAAACAAAAGAAACACTTGAATTAGTCTTTACAAATCCAAACATATGAAGGATAATAATAATAAAGAAAAAGTACAAAAATCTAACCAATAACAAAAAAAAAAGCAACCGAAAAAAAGAAAAACCAATCCGGTAGTATTACATGTATACAAACCCAAACATGGTAGCAATAAGTTACAAAAAAAAAGTTGCAAAGGCAAGAGCTGAAAAAAAAAGAAGAAGGGAAATCAGAGGAGGAAAGCATTTATATTTCCATCTCTCATCTCGTCAAAGTAGTTCTCTCATCTCTTCGAGGTCGATTTCGACGAACACTGGCAAACCCCATCCTCCTCTCTCTTGTGAAAATTCCGGTGGCAGCTGCACGCGGCGCATGTGAGGGCAGC
Organism: Amborella trichopoda; assembly: GCF_054954075.1. Lineage (NCBI taxonomy): Eukaryota > Viridiplantae > Streptophyta > Magnoliopsida > Amborellales > Amborellaceae > Amborella > Amborella trichopoda. The sequence goes on from NC_142336.1 coordinate 827,220, forward strand.
CGCCGTGCCCTCCTCGCCTCCGGCCAGGAACTCGCGGCATCCGTCGACAGAATAGCCTCCGACGCTCGCCGCGTGGTTCTTCCGGCACTCTTTGTACCTAACAAGCTTCTTATTCCCATTGGAGATCCTCATGGGCTCTTGGCTTGTGGATTTAGGAGCTTCCTGTGGCCTCATGGTGGAGGTTGAATTGGTTCTTGATTCTAAGGCTTGCTGTTGGTCCTCAAAGGCTTGGGTGCCTGTGTTCTTGCTTTTCTTTTGAAATTGAGTGTTTGTGGAGGTGGAAGAGCTTGGCATATGGGGGAAGAAAGAACAGAAGAGAAGCCAAGCCCTAATCTTATAATAAGTTGAACTCCCTACTTTCATGGCCTCTGTGCATGGTTATTTATAAACCAAAAAGCAACATCTTTAGAGAGAGAGAGAGAGAGAGAGAGAGAGGAATCTTTGTTTGTATGATAGAATAAAACTATAGAGAGAGATGGATGTCTTTTCTTGGTTTGAGGGAGAAGCCATGTTTAAAGGGGGGAATGAGAGGGTCCTTTGTTTTTGTAAAAGAGAGAGAGAGATGGGTTTCTCAGAGAGAGAGAGAGAGATCAAATTTTAATATTAATTGAAGAGAGGGAATTGGTTCAAATTTTAATCTTTAATGGAGAGAGAGAGAGAGTTGAGTTTTTTAGGATAGAGAGAGAGATCAAATTTTAATATTGATTGGAGAGAGAGAGAAGAGCATTGGTTCAAACTTTGATCTTGAATAGAGAGAGAGAGAGAGAGTTGAGTTTTTTAGGTTAGAGAGAGATCAAATTTTAATTTTGATTGGAGAGAGAGAACATTGGTTCAAACTTTAATCTTGAATAGAGAGAGAGAGATCAAATTTTAATATTGATTGGAGATAGAGGATTGGTTCAAACTTTAATCTTGAATGGAGTGAGAGAGATCAAACATTAATGTTGATGAGATAGAGAGAGAAACTGGCTCAAACTTTAGTCATGATTAGAAAGAGGGTTTGGTCATGATTAAAGAGAGATCAAACATTAATCTTGATGAGAGAGAAAGATAGAGAGAGATTGGCTCAAACTTTAGTCATGATTAGAGAGAGAGAGAGATTAAACTTTTGTTTAGCAATTGGGGTTGAGGAACTTGAAGGGCTCAACTGTATTCCTTTTCCTTTATTTTGTATGGTTGGTCTTTCTTTTTCTTTTCAATGGCTTAGGAATGGAATTTAGCAAAGCAAGGGGGATGTGGGTGGGTCCTCCAAAAAAAAAAAAAAAAAAAAAAAAAAAAAAAAGATGCCAAAGGGTTTGATGAAAAATGTTGTCAACTTTGCACCATCTATGCTTCTTTTCTATTCTTTTCTCTTCTTTTGTTTTTTTTTTTTTAAAAAAAAAAAATAATTTGCAAATGAGGCAAGATAAAATTCAAATTAGCCTCCTCCATTCATGACTTCTAACTCGCAAAAGGACATTTTCACACCATCAAGTTTTCTTTTCATCTTATTTACATAGAAAATGCTTGACAACATAATATGTGAAATCTCTCTCTTCAAAAAAAAAAAAAAATGTCATTTTAAAACTTATGGTCAATGGAATAAATACAACCATCCAATTTTACATTTAATAGTCAAAATTACTTGTGACCACCTTGTACTAAAGATAAATTGTCTCATTATATTTTGTTTTTTTACAAAAACAATTTTTATTATTTTATTTATATTTTATTTTTTTATCACAAAAAAAATACTTAAATCCTACAATTACAAATTTACATTTCCTTTATTTTCTTTTTGTTAGCCTTTTTTTGTTGGGTTATCACAAAAAAAGAAAAAAAAGAAAAAGACAAACAAATAAAAGGCCTACCATTCCGTTATATTTACAAAAACCTAACGCCGTAGGCCATTAGAAGTACGTTATCCACCAATATTGGATACTAGCCGTTGGATCTAAAATCAAGCGTCTCATCGAGATCCGACGATCCATATTGCATCATGATGAAATGATCCAACGAAGAAAGCGGCCAACGTCACAAAGTTTTATAAGGAAAATGACAGGAAAGCCACCATGAATAACAAAGAAAGCCCTACTTTTTGGAATGGGAGTGAATGATGTTCACATTTCTTTTGGAGCCATTTTGCTTTTGTCTTCCATTATTTGCTGGGGTTGTAATAATAGTCTCTACTTCTTTTTATTTATTTATTTTTTTTTTATTTTTTATTTTTTTTAAATGCATGTATCATTCCCTATTTGTATAGATTACTCTCTCTCTCAACATTTCTTAATCCCCCCTTTCTCTCTCCATATCTTAACTACTTGCACTCTCTCCCCCTACATATCTTAATTACTCTCTCTCTCTACATATCTTAACTACTAGCACTCTAATATCTTAATTTCTCTCTCTCTCTACATATATCTTAACTACTAGCACTCTCTCTCCCTACATATCTAAATTACTCTCTCTCTAAATATCTTAACTACTAGCACTCTCTCCTTAATATCTTAATTTCTCTCTCTCTACATATATCTTGACTACTAGCACTCTCTCTCCTACATATCTTAAATACTATCTCTCTCTCTCTACATATCTTAATTACTATCTCTCTCTCTCCTACATATCTTAATTACTATCTCTCTCTCTCTACATATCTTAACTACTAGCACTCTCTCCCTACATATCTTAACTACTGGCACTCTCTCTCCCTAATATCTTAATTACTCTCTCTCTCCCTACATATTTTACCTACTAGCACTCTATTTTCCTAATATCTTAATTACTCTCTCTCTTTCCCTACTTATCTTAACTACTACCACTCTCTCCCTACATATCTTAATTACTCTCTCTCTCTCTCTTTATACATATCTTAATTACTAGCTCCTCTCTCACACTCCCTACTTATCTAAATTACTCTCTCTCTCTCTCTCTCCATAAGAGGGACTAGGATTCACAAGAGGGTAACTAACATAGCACAAACGAAAGATTATTAAGCAAGATTTGAGAAAATCCTAGTCATGCAGGCCCACAGAAGTCAAAGCATGTTGCATGTTTGAGAGAGAGAGAGATAGAGGCCATTCCTCTTTTTATCATGGGTTGAGTGAGATGTGTCACCTTCAGCATTTGGAGTTCTTCAACGGTATGGAAAATGAGGTTAGAGAGAGAGAGAAATGCCCCTATTTTCCAATGGAGAAGAGAGAGAGATGCCCCTGTTTTCTAATGGAAAAGAGAGAGAGAGAGAGAGAGAGAGAGAGATATGCCCATATTTTCTAATGGGGAGACTTTTTTTTTTTATAGATATGTATTTATAAGGCTGTTCCCCTGAACAATCAAAGTAAGGCGCACGTTCAAATGGCGCCAAAAGACATTGTTTCGGTATTGAAAATATTTGTAATGGCCTAAAATTTTATTTTTATATCAAATTATAAAATTTAAAATTTTAAAAATAGTATATATAGAACCAATTTATGAACGCTTGAAAATCGTGAAAATTTATGGTTCAAAAAACGTATTATAAGATATATTATTTCCAACATTTGAAATCCATTTTATCTCATGTTCATATATCTTCAGGTAGAGATGATCGATTTGAGGATTTTTAGGCATCAAAATAACCTCTTCTTATTCTTGATCTACGCTTTAATTTTATTGTTTAGGACCTCACCCTTACATAAACTTTATATATGTATCTATATATATTTATTGAATAAAGTGAGTCACAAAGTATTATATTAATTTATATAGAACAAATATGTTGGCAAAACAGCTTAGAGTTTCTAGGTTCATGGAATTGGATAAGGACCTGATTATTTTACTTACTTCCTCTTTAATTTATTATTAATATTTTGTTTGAGGGGTTCATTCCAAACCCATGTTTCCTTTTATTGTTATTTTTTGCCTTATTTATTTATTTAATGGTGGGATGAAATTCGTCGTGAGCCTTAAGGACCACTTTTGGGGGCACAAAAAATAATGGGTTCTATTTAAATATTTAAGTGGTCCAAATTACAAAATAAAATAAAATTTGTGGGTGGCTTGTTTAGGGTATAGAGATTTTGGTTCTCTTTTTTTTAGTCGTTTTAAGGTAGTGAGGGACATGAATGACGTGGTGTTTTTGGAAGGTGGAGGCTCTGTGCTACTCAACAACCCTACCCTACTCGTGATATTCAATAAAAGGTCTTGACCTATTGCAAAAAGAAAAGGAATACATATAATGTACTTACAAATGAATAAATATAATGTACTTACAAATGGGTGTGGTTTGCTTAAGGTTGTGAATTTAAACACATTCGCTCCGGAGTCTTCTTCGGTTAGATCAGAAAACGAAGCAATTCGGTATTCCAGTTGATTTAGAAGAAGATTTCCGGAGTTTTTAAAAGAGTTAATATTACAAAAGTATACGTTTATATATCAAGTATATAAAAATAAAAAAGTTAAAAATAAAAAATTCAATTAAAAAAAAACAATTCTATGCTTTGGTCCAAAGCTTGGGCCAAAGCTTTAGCCGAAGAGGCCGAATCACACCAAAGCGGGCCGAAACACATAATTGCCTTTTTAAAAGACAATTTTGTGCTTCGGTCAAAGAGGCCGAAGCAAACCAAAGTGACCTGAAGCAGCTTGAAGCAGGCCGAAGCGAATGCACTAGAGCTTTGTTTCACTTCAATCAGGTTGAAAATCCGAAAACTTCGACCTTTTCGGCTGAAGAAAAGCGAATTTGCCAACATTACTTTAAACAATCAAGGTAAGGTATAGGTCCAAACTTTATTATAAGACGCAATTTCGATGTCAAAAAATTCTTAGGACAGTGAAATAATCTATTTTCATCTCTAATTATAAAATTTTAAACTCTAAAAATGGTTCAGATCAAGCATATCTATAAACACATGAAAATCCTAAAAATAAATGATCCAGATAATGTATTGCAAGATGTACTATTTTTAAGACTTGAAATCTTCGGTTTTTTTTTTTTCTTTTTTTCATATCTCTAGATCTCAATGTCGAGATGTACTAGTTTTAGGACTTGAAAACAAATGACACAAATTGAATTTCGCTTTTTATTAATTATTGAGATGAAAAGAGTGTGTCCAAATTTTGGGATCATAAAAATGCCACAAACATGATTTTCTACTAATGTAGTTTTATTATTTTACAATGACACAGTGACCTATAACTGTATATATATATATATACATATATACATATGGGACATGGAATAAAGGTATTGTCAGAAAAGATATGGGAATATATGAGGAAAAAGGAATAGAAGTAACATATAGGAAGCAAGCATTGAACTTTTCTTTAGCTTTTATGATTGTGGTCTTGATGAAGAATAAAACCCTCTTCACCTTTCTATCTCTTTCACCTTTCAAAGAATAAAAAGAATGCCATTGTTTGCATTGAGTTGAGAAAGAGATTGCAAGTGTTATTTCCACATTGTGCTTTGATGAGTTCCAATATATATATATATATATATATATCAATTTATTTCCAAAAAAAAAAAGGAACCGCATATCTATCCAATGTAAAATTTATCGAGAGCATGTAAAGGTTTTAAACATTTATTTCCTTGTTTGCATTTTTTTAAGAGAAAAATCGGTGTATTCTCCCACTAAATCATATAAAGTGTGCCAACATGGTGGGCTTTCCAATTAGAAGTGAGGGAACATTTCCTTTCCCTTTTCACTAAATCTAAAACCACTTTTTTTCTTAGTTGTACAACCTAAGACCTATGATATGATAGATAAACTACCACCACTTAAGTTTGGAGGGCCTATTAATAAAAATCAAGTGTTTTATTTATGCAATCAACATGTTATTCTAAAGGAAAATTATTTCACACAAGCTGGACAACAATTCTATAAATTGCGGTCCCAAGGTATAAAGCATCTATCTTTAAGATGGATGTAAATCGGTGGTCCATCTAAAAATAATTGGAAGTAACGGTCCAAATTTTTCTTCATAAAGTCATTATTTTTAATTTTTAAAATTTATTTATTTATTTATATTCATGATCTCCATGTTAGTGCGAAAATCTATCGCAAAAATTGTATTTTAAGAGTCAACTCATTTCTATATGGACTCATAGAAACCGTGTCATATTCTAAAAGATATAGTTTGGATAAAGCATCAACTCCCTACAATAAAAGAGGCATATTAAAAACTCACTAGGGATTATTGTTTTGATATTGGAAAACCCTCCAATTGATCATCTCTATATGTACGAATATGAAAAAAGGGAAAGATTTCAAGTTTTTAAAATATTGTCTCTTGTAATACATTATCTAGACCATCCATTTTCATAAACTTTTAGTGTTTACAAATATGTCTATCTGCACTATTTTAAAGATCTTTAAATTTTGTACTTAGGGATGAAAATAGATTCTCAAATCATAAGGGTTTATGAAATCAGTACCACATCTTCCAAAAGCATTTGAATATGCAATTTACTTTTAAGGGAAAATTACAAAAAACCCTCAAGACCACACTTTACTTACCTCCAACCAAAGTTTTTCTCTCACTTTTTTCCAAACAATACACTTTCTATGCAAATACCCTCCCCAAGGGAAAGAGTTTATTTTTTTTAAGACAGAAATGCCCTTCATGTACACATAAATCAATTTGGCCAGATTTGACGATGACTTTTGGAGCTTATTACCGGAGCGAACCATCGCAGTGCCAGAGCGCATAATCTATTGCCGGAGCACGCATACACAGTGTTGGAGCGTTGTGACTCCAGATTACACTACTGGAGCGCACTTACACAGTGTCGGAGCGCATGATCCACTGATGGAGCGCAAATAGACAGTGTCGAAGTGTTGTGACTCCAAAGTGTTGCACTGCCAGAGCGCTTACACAGTGCCGAAACGCATCATCTATTGCCAGAGTGTTGTGACTCCAGATTCCACTGTCGGAGTGCACTTACACAGTATCGGAGTGCATAATCTACTGCCGAAGAGGACATAGATAGTGCCTGAGCACTGTGACTCTAGAGTGTTGCACTGCCAGAGCGCACAGCTACTGCCAAAGCTCACATACACAGTGTCAGAGCGTTGTGACTCTATATTCCATTGCATGAGCGTACTTACACAGTGCCGAAGTGCATGATGCACTGTCGAAGCTCACATAGATAATGCCGGAGTGTTGTGACTCCAGAATGTTTCACTGTCGGAGCGTACTTACACAGAAGAGAGAGAGGCGTAAGTAAGGTAAAAGTAAGGGAGGGTAGTTTATGTATATTTTTTATTTTTTATTTGGTTGGCGGGGTTATTTGCATAGAAAGTGTATTTTGGGGGAAAAAAATGAGAAAAAAAGTTAAGGTGGGGGTAAGTTGCATAGAAAGTGTAGTCCTCGGGGTTTTTTTTGTAATTTTCCCTGCTTTTAATTGTTGAAGGTTGTTTCAACAGTTAACCAACCCAATTTTAGATGGGCTTTGTTTTCAAAATCTAGGTTGGGGCCCCCTTAAAGGATCTTCTATTTAGGTGTATGTGTCACCAATTTTGCCCACTACACTTTGTTTTGGGTAAGTTTGCCCTACACTTGAGAAAGTAAAAGGAACTTTAGTAAGATAAGGATTTACTAATACAATGAAAAAAATGAATACATATATTGTTCATTTCATGATGGAAACTCTTAGTCAAATCAAGGGAACAAATATTTTGTTGTTTTGCTGATCATTGTTTAATCTGAAGAAAAGATGAATTGATAGTGTGAGAATCACTTTATCAAAGGGACCTCTACTTTTCTCTTGCTAATTGAAACATGATAAAGAGTTATGCAAGGCCCAGGCTTACAATAAAAATTAAAATAGCACCTTGAAATCCCACAGGAAAACATAGTTGGACACTAGAAAATTATTTTGTCCTTTCCAGTAATGAAAAAAAGAAAAAAAAGGATTTGTAGTCCTAAACATAGTACATCTTTTAACTGGCAGTGGCAATGGACCCAGACATAACCCGGTCCAGGTATAGGTCCCAAGCTTGGACCCGACACTATTGGGGTCCAGCTCTGGGTCTAGGTCTGGTAATATTTTTCAGATCCTCATATATAAAATATTTTTAAATACATAAATTTTTTAATTTTTGGGTCGGATCCATATCCGTTTGGACCCAACCCAACCCGTTACCACCCTAGTTATAACACATTATTCATACTTTTTATTTTCAAGTATTTATAAATCGGCCAGCTATGCAGTAATTTTGGAGCTTTTAACTTCATAATCAAGGATCGAAATATTCTTTTAAGTCATCATAGGATTCCAGCACTGTAACTATATTTTCTAACAAGATTGTGAGGTACAGCTTTAATTTTTGGCACGATGCTTAGTCCTTATGCAAACCAGATTATTGAAAGATTATTACTAAATCCTAAAATGAACTTTTTTGGGAAAATAAATCCTAAAATGAACTGAAAGTCTACAATCATTACTGTATGAGCAAGCAACCACGAATGTCAAATTAAAGGTCCCATAGGTGGTTGAGTTGTTTCAATCACTCTGATTGAGATTCTACTGCAATTTGTTATTGAGATTAAGATAAAGTAATAAGAATGTATACTCCAGCTAGAGCACATCTTGCATTTATTCAATAAGGTAAGAAGACCCCAGAATTTCAGAATATAATCTCATCTAAGCTACCAACAAAAAAAAAAAAACACTTCAAATGAATGTGCTAAGTGAAAATTTAGTCCTATGACCATACAAAGAGTGTACAATTTTTAGGCTAGTGATAAGTGTTTTAAAAAGTCAATTTTTTTTTTTATAATAAAAATTAGGAAATTTATAAAAAAAAATCCATTTTTTTACGTTATTAGAAATAAACTCCAAAATTTTCAAAACTTCATCCATGCCCCTTTTCACCATATTTGTGTTTATTATTATTATTATTATTCTGAAAATACCCTTCATAATAGTATTAGGCCCGTAAAGGTATCACGGTTAACCCATAACCATGATGGTCGAGGAGGGTTCAAACATTGCTGGCGTGGGGCTTAAGTCATCACAGATCTATTAGGATAGTGACGATGGGGCAACATTAGAACCATCACTTACAAGACCGTGATGATCACCTTGACTATTACGGATCTCGCACCACCATGATACCCTTCATGGAAATCTATCACCCGTCACATACTTTTATTTCGAAAATATAATACTATCACAGTTTAATTAAAACTGCGATAGTTGAATAATCCATCACCGTGCTTCAAGTGTCGTGATCCTTCAAATATGGTTCTACTAGAACTGTGATGATTTAAATCCACGACAAAGTCACTAAAAACTCACCATGACCATCACGGTCTTTGGTTAACCATGATACCTTCATGGACCTAAAATTACTATGAGGGGTTCTTTCATAATAAAAGAATACAAATAGTGGTGAAAAGAATCTTGAATAAGGTTTTGAAAATTTAAGGTTTATTTCTATTAATCTGAAGAAAAAAAATGAACTCTTTATAATTTCCCTAAAAACTATTATAGTAATACTCATTCGGTGATTCTAAAGTGGATATCAAAATTTGCAATGATGAGAACACTATAGGTCCTTTATAGGAGGTAGAAAGTTTGTAGCGGATTCCCATGGGAGCACTCCACATGCATTTATAATATTTTTTCGATGTTGTTTATATAAGGCGGCAACCTTACTTATAAAAGTAAAGATGTGAAGGTTCACGCCATCGGTTTTAGTTAGACAATATAGATTTAATGAATATCTTAAAAATTGTAAAAAAAACCATCGTACTTATAAAAGTAAAGATGTGAAGGTTTATGCCATCTATTTTAGTTAAACGATAAAATAGTCTAAAAAAGTAGCATGTTTTTAAGATAGTATTAAATCTACACCGTCCAAAATAAAATAGACACTATAGATTGCAACAACCTTCTACACTTAAGGTTGCAATCTTATACAAACTTTTTACTTTTTCCATTTTGGGTAATTCAGTTGGGAATACAGACGCCTAACCATTTTCTAATAGATTGGGGAGTTACATTTGAAGATGTTATACTTGAAGGTGTCAATAGTAAGACTGGACACCATGATGCCGTAACTAGGTGTGGGGATACTACCCACCGTGACCCAGCCCCTTTCTTACTTTTTACTCCATTTTTTTCTAATACAAATAATACACTACGGGTTTCTAATCATTTGATATCTATTTTTTCAAATAGTACGGTTGGTTTTTGATAGAATTCACCCACCTAAAATTCATCTTTTTCTAAAAAGAATACTAATCCACTCTCCTAAAATCTATCTTGAACATGGGATTCAAATCTATATGATCAGGAATGCACCCTTCTAAAACCCTTAAAAACCAAACGCATGAATCATTGAACCCATTAAAAAACTACATTTCCTTCTCAATTGATCTATCAAAAGGGTCGTAACCTGATGCTAGTCATGCCTATGTAGGGTCCCGAAAGGGATGAGAAAGTAGATTTTTTTTTGGTAGATCAATGAGGAAATGTCCCCTTCCTAAAATAGAAATAGAACTCTAATCATTATGTTGTAGCAACCACCCTGATTACTTATGCCTTGGGTCCATTCCTAAAAAGGTGCATTTGTAAAGAGTTGAGGCTCTTAACAATCAAAGTAAAATGCACTTTCAAATAGTATCGAGAAATGTGGTTTCAATACTAAAAATCTTTGTGACATCCTTAAAATATATTTTTATATTTAATTATAAAATTTAAAGCTTCAAAAATAATATAGATCGAGGAAATCTATAAAAACTTGAAAATTGACCACCAAAAAATGCATTACAAGATGCAGTATTTCTAAAATTTGAAATTTTTTTTTTTTTTCTTATGTACATGCATCATGATGTCGAGATGATCAATTTGAAGATATTTAGACATCAAAACATAAAAAAAATTTGGATGGGTTCTAATTTGATTGTTTAGAGCGCAGCTCTATATCCTAAATCCTTGAAGCTGATATTACCCATCAACCCTAAGTGCACCACTTGCCCTTGCAGTCATGACTATGCATTTGGTCTATCAGTCCTTCTAGGGCAGCAAACAACCTTGAATGAGAGAGAGAGAGAGTGTATGAGAGAGAAGATCATTTTATGTTTGTGTACAAGAGAGAGAGGATGTCCATGTCTCACATGGTCAAGTAAAACCCAAGCTTGTATAAGTTCAATGTATAAGCAAGAAGCATGAAACATTCATCCATGTAGAGAGAGAGAGAGAGAGAATTTGCCCATTTCAACTCACATATCAAGCAGTCCCAAACTCTAAAATCCTATTGTAACCACATGACAAAAAAATAAAATAAAATCTATGAGTGGGAGAGAATTTTTGCCAATGTCAAACTCACATTAACTACAAACTATAAATGTATTGTAGGTTAATTTAGAGAGAGAAGATTAATGAGCATTTAGAGAGAGAGAGAGAGAGAGAGAGATTATTTAGGGGCATTTGGGTCCTCCCCTCTTGGTCTTCCAGTCATTGTAGCAAGCACAAACCTGCTTGTTGCCATAGAAGCCAGGGGGCACACAGAGACATTTCCTGCAACACTTTTGGCAAAAGAACATGCATGGCTTGTGATACTGTGTCTTTGAACATCTCCATGAGCAAGCATTAGGGCACTCTGCATCCATAGAATTAAGGAAAAATATTTTAACAAAAATTAATCCCCATTCCAATTAATTAGGATTGATTGAGAAAATTACACTAAATTAGGCAGCAATTTTAATTTGGTCAAGATTTCTATGTCTCTTCACATGTACTTTGTGTATGGTAAGAGATATATAATATCATGTAATTATTGATTTGATGGTTGGAAGTGTGCTGACAACAATGCAACATTGTTTGTAACCTTCCAAACGAAACTAGCACCAACTTATAACATTATTCGCGGCTGTCTTTATTTAACCATATATAATACTCATCAGTTTGTTTATCCGTCTCCAATAAATAATGAGATGAGTAGGATACTTTTCAAATGACAAAAATACTTTTATAGAGGTAACTAAACCCAACCCGTTATGTCGATGCGGCAAGTAACTGCACAAGCATAATCTTGACATTTTTGTCATGCAATGAGACTTTAATCTGAAAATGCGGTTGGGTCGTGATGCTAGTACCACTTATACTCCTGTCAAAGTCTAGATTTTCATTTTCACCTAACTCATTAAAAAACGACTAACCATATAAAAAAAAAAACAAATAAAGGCGCATCGTCCCCACTGTATTACCCAAAAAAATGAGAATTCGACCTCGACCCAATCCAACCCGCCAAGTCCATATGGCGGGTCTAGAATCCGACAAGTGTAGGCAGTCTAACCAACCAGATAAGCACCCTTATGCGTTCACAAACAGCAACAATAAGATATTGTAGTCACACATGGAGAGGGAGAAAGAGAGAGAGTATTACGGTAACTTCTCAAGCTTCCTGGACCATATTTCCCCTGAAAGAGAAAAACCCAACAATTAAAAACCAGCTTCATTAAATAAATAATAAACAATAAAGAAGAAAACTCAGTCTATCTAAAATAAAACAAAAAAAAAGAAAAAAGAAAACCTTGTGAACTTTCTTGGTTAGTTGTTCTCTCTCCTCAGGTGCAAACTGCAAAAAACCCCAAAAAAAATTTAAAAAAAAAATATTGAAAAGAGCAATAACATGAAAGCATCATAACATTTTCATCGGTTATGTCACATTTTGCTGAATTTTTCATATTTTACAAAAATTACCTCTGAAGTTGCAATGAAAAATAGGAAGAGGAGGAAAAGAAGGCCTAGAGAGAAAAACTTCGCCATGACTGCAAGTCCACACCAACCTTCTAAGTTCTAATAAACCCTAGTGGTATTTATAGGTTTTTTTTTCTTTTTTTTTTATTTTGATGTACCAGTATCATACCTATTAATTTCTTGATATTTTTCAGAAAAACACTAAATTTTCTTGCAGAGATTCATGTGCCCCGCTGAGGGCGCACACTGCTCGAAAAGTCGGCGCGCTTTGGCTGGTCGCCGCTGTTTGCCACGTGGTTCAAGAACATTGGTCAAATATTTGCAGTCCTTCTGAACTTCTTTTGACCAAATGAATATCTCAGTGTACCAAGACTAAGTAAATGCTAATTTCATTCACAATAAATTCGTGATGCGTGTTCATGCTATCATTGTTTCTTCATTATTATCATGGAAAAAGTTTATACAAGGATGCTACCTTATAATATAGAACTTGGATGCCCCTCAAAAGTCCATCACAAAATATAGTTTTAATGTTGAAAAACCGATATATGATTATGAAAAATAAAAAAAATTTAAAACTAAAAAATAGTACATTTTACAACGTATTATCTACACTATCTATTTTGAAGATTTTTATATATTTATATATCTATTTGATTTTAACCATTTTTGAAATTTAAAATTTTATAATTAGATATAAAAATTGATTTTGAGATAATCCTAAGAATATTTTTCATCAAAATTATATATTATGATAAGAAATGCACCTTACCTCTACACCTAAGGATGCATATGTATGCCAATTGCACCCTATTATCATTAACTTCTATTTTATTGAGGACATTTGTTAACATATTTTCGACGTGTTAAGGAATTTGGTAATTTTTATATGGTGACTTTGGGTGGCAATGGGTCAGGTCAGGTTCGGGTCCGGCTGGACCCTGACCAAAAAAAAATTTTGGTATCCAAACCCGACTTGACCCAGACCCGATTGGATCCAACCCAAAATAACAAATGTATATTTAAATATATTAAAATATTATGTTAAAAATACATGAATTATTTAAGGAAAATTGTCCAGCCACTTTGTATGCAGTCCAAAAATGTAAGCATCCACCTTAAAGATGGATGATAGGTGTTCCATCTAAAAACAATGGAAACTAACGGTCCAAATGTTTTCTTACAATATTGTTATTTCTAATTATAAAAATTTACTTATTTTTTCATATTCAAGTTCTACATGTTAGAGATTACATATGCGGGCTTGGCCGCATAGAAACTAGGTCCATTATTTAAAGGGTACAGTTTATATAGAGTCAAGACTCTAAACAATCAAAGTAGAGCACACCTTCAAATAGCATTGAGAAATGTGGTTTCAATACTAGAAATATTTGTGATAGCCTTAAATATATTTTTATCTCCAATTATTAATTTAAAGTTCAGAAAATAATGTAAATCACGCAGATCGATGAGAACTTGATAATTTTGAAAATTAACGGCCCATTATTTAAAGGGTACAATTTATATAGCGTCCAGACTCTAAACAATCAAAGTAGAGCACATCTTCAAATAGCGTTGAGAAATGTGGTTTCAATCCTTTATTTTCTCATGTCTATGCATCTTGATGTCAAGATGATCAATTTGGGGATATTTGGGCATCAAAACAACCTCTTCTAGTGAAATTTTTGAGGTACACTCTAATTTGATTGTTTAGAGGTTCGGCTCGGTATAAAATTTTTCCTTATTTAAATATTATAATTAAAAATATATAGTTATATTTATTTAAATATTTTTTAAATACTAACATTATTTGGGTATAGTCAGGTCTGTGTGGACCCGGACCCGAAGAGCGTTCGAGTCCAATTTTTTTACTCATACCCAGACATGACCTAGGTCCGGGTCCATTGCCACCCCTGACTTTACATTGGTAATTGTATATTAAGTCTATATAAGATGTTACCATAAGACATCTAAGAAAATCATCTAACAAAAAAGTGTTTTAATGGTAGAAATCTTTCCAATTGATTGATTACCTCAACTTCATATCGTATGGATATGACGGAAAAAAAATTGAAGTCCTAAAATAATGCGTCTGGTAATATGTTATCTGGACCGTCTATTTTAAAAATTTTAAAGTGTTTATAGATTTGCTTGATTTATATTATTTTTGAAATTTTAAATTTCATAACTTAGGAGGCTAATAGATTATCAAATTATTATAAGATTTCCGACATCATAACTACGTCTCTAGGCAAAGTTTAGAAATACGCTTTACTTGTACAGTATAGACGGCTTATATAAACCTCGCCCATTAAATAAAGAGATGTCTTTAGTGTGAACTTAGACAACAAAAGCTTGATTCATCATCATCCATTTGATCAAGATTTGTGATAGAGCTATGCAGCTTTAGTGATCATGGTGCCGGAAAACCTTCAATGGTGAAAATTTTTAGGAGGCATAATTTTTGTAAAATGCAAGTACTCGAGGTTTAACCAATCATAATAACTTGATTATTTTTAGATAATAGTATTTAATAGGTAATATATTAAATTATGGGATTCATTTAGATGAATTCTCTAATGTTCAAATCAGATTCAGATATCTATATGTATATAGTTAAACATGGATATATAGATAATGTTAGTTACTTTCCATCCCCTTAAATTAAATAAAGGTAGGTTTAATTCAATTATTTCTAGCCAGTAAGTATTTAGCTAAACATAATTGATGTAACATAAAAGGAGATGTCTGTAATAGATTGGGACTAGTTGATTTGTGTTTTATAATGTTGAAGGGAAAGTTTTATAGGACAGTTATGAGACCAGTTTTGTTTTATTAGGCAGAATGTTGGGCAGACAAAAAACAATAAACCAATAGAATGAGCGTAGCGGATATAATGATATTGAGATGGATAAGTGGCGAGATAATAAGAGATAGAAGTCCAAATAAATAAATTAGGAAAAATTTAGGTGTGGCCCAATAAGTAATAAGATGAGATGGAGCAGACTTAGGTGGTTGGCAGACCCAATACAACACCTATTAGGTGTTACAAATTAGTTCAAGTGGAAGGCTAAAAAATAGGTCTAAAAAGGCATGTTTGGAAGTGGTCAGAAAATATATGGGGACTTGGCCTCATTGAGGATATGGCCCTTAATAGAGTAAAATGACGGATCATGATTCGTGTAGTCGAGCTCAATTAGTCGGGAAAAGCTTTGACGATGATGAACGTTGATGGGTGCTACAAAAAAAAAATGGTGTTCAAGAAAACAAAAGAAAAAGGTTTGGGTGAAAAATAGGCAAACTAGAGCATGAAAATAGGAAAATTAATAATTAAAAAATATTTTTAAAATATAATAATTTAGTATTGTTAAAGAGCAAATTTTTTAAAATTAAAGCTCCATTCTATGCTATATTCAAAAGTAGGAAAATGTTTCTATACTTCTCCTACAACATAGAAGATCTATGCTTCCCCTAACTTCCAGCCGTCCAATTTTGATCAAAAGAGCCACTCACCGTTTGATCTTATCTGACATCTCAAAGTATTTTATTTTTAACTTTTTTTATACAAATTGTATGAATATAAAATTTTTTATGTGTCATCTTCTCATTAGGGTGCACCTATAAAAAATATTAAAAATAAATGTTTGAAAAAATATAATGACCAAAATACCCCTTGAATCTTTCAGGGGTATTTTGGTCATTTATTTTTATTGAAAATATTTTTTTATATTTTTAGTTAGTGCAAGTTTAATAGAGGATTAGACGTAAAAAATTTGGTGCCAAAATAGTTTACAAAACAAAAATAAATAAATAAAATAGTATAGAGACGTGACATTGTGATTGGAGCAATTTTATCCCTCTATTCAGAATGGATGGTTGGATAAAGGAAAGTATATAAGTTTCATGTTGCAGGGAAGCATAGAGAAGTTGCCCTTAAAAGTATGCCATTTTCTTTTCATCTCTCGGTATCATACTGTTGTCAAATAAAATAAATGTAAGGGCTATTGTTGAAGACTATGTTAGTGGCCATAGGCAAGAGGTAGAGAGATAGACTACCACAGGAATTTGACCTATTGGCTTCACTGGGCATATGGGCCTTGGCGTGCAGCGGGTCGGGTTTAAGTCCGATTGGACCCAATCTAAAAATAAATAAATAAAATATATTTGAATATTATATTAAAGGGAAAGTTTATATAGAGCCGAGGCTCAAAACAATCAAATTAGCGTGTACATCAAAATTTTCACTAGAGGAGGTTGTTTTGATGCGTAAACATTCTCAAATTGATCATCTCATCATCAAGATGCATGGACTTGAGAAAAAAAAAGATAGTAAGTTTTGGATATAGTGTATTTTGTAACACATTTATGGACCATCAATTTTCAAGATTTTCACATTTTCATAGATTGGTCGATCTACACTATTTTTGAAGCTTTAAACTTTATAAATAAAGATGACAATATATTTTAAGGCTATCACAAAGATTTCCAGTATTGAAAACCACATATCTCTAGACTATTTGAAGGTAGGCTCTAATTTGATTGTTTAAAGCCTAGGCTCTATACAAACTGCACCGTTTATTAAATATATACATGTATTATTTAAATAGTATAACTAAAAATATATAAATATTATGAAAATGTTATGTATTAAATATTATTTAAATAATAACACTATTAGGGTCGGGTCCACATGAACCTTGGACTGAATACTGTTCAGGTCCAATGTTTGGACCCTAACCTGACCCATCGGATCCAATTTTTAGATCCATACCCATATACCCGGTTCGGGTCCAGGTTCATTGCCACCCCTAGAAGGCCCACACTACTAAAACTAAAAAGATTGTATGGTCCTGCATGAGCAAAAATGTCCATTTGCTCCCTTAGACAAAACCATGCCTAGGACAATTTTTAGGATCCGAATTTGGGATGTGACCTACTCAACCTAAGGATTAATATTATTACATGGATATGCCTAAAAAACTTCACCCCCTATGATTGCACACAGACGATCCATTTTTTGGATAGTTAGATCTTAGATAATTGGGTGGTCAATTTTTTTTCCTTTTTGTTTTTGTTGCTTTATGAAAATACTAAATTAGTTTTTTCAAAGTAAATCCCACATAAATCATGTCTAGGGAACAATTTCAAACTTTACTCCTGTAGAGCATAATATATAAATAACGGTAGAGCGTAAGAGCATACTGTAAAAAAAATCCCTCAAACAAATGGATAGAAGTTTTAAGATCCATCTATATATCACCAAATGATTATTTTCAAGAAAAAAAATTGGATTTGAAGTTGTTGAACATCTCGATCATGCCTTCCAAAAATTGGATGATTCTTGTTCAATATTGAAACATTGCTTTTTTGAGGCACATAAAGAGATCAATTTATTTATTTATTTATTTTTAAGGTGGTTGTTAGGCACATAGAGATCAATTTATTTTTAAGGTGGTTGTTAGGCACATATAGAGAGATCAATTTTTAAGGTGGTTGTTGGGGTCCAAAAAATATTCCAATTATGAGTTTTACCTCAGAAGTACATGCAAAATATACTCCCACAGTAGAAGCAAACCTTTTCACTTATTGGAAGGCACGAATCTCAATTTCTTAATCACCAAATCAAGGGCTTGAATCCGTTTTTAAGATACAACCTCATGCTTGGAAAGGTGATGCCTTTGAATTCTAATATGATAAGGAAAAAGTCTATATGGAGCCTAAGCTCTAAACAATCAAATTAGAGCCTACATTAAATTTTTCATCAGAAGAGATTGTTTTGATGCTCAAATATCCTCAAATTGATCATCTCGACATCAAGATGCATGGACTTGAGAAAAAAAATGGATTTTAAGTTTTGAAAATAGTGCATCTTGTAACTTATTTTTGGATCGTCAATTTTCAAGTTATTTAAGTTTCGATAGATTTACTCGATCTACACTATTTTTTATTCTTTAAATTAAAAATAAAAATATATTTTAAAGCTAGTCAAAGATTTTCAATATTGCAACCACATTTCTCGACACCATTTGAAGGTGGGCTCTAATTTGATTGTTTAGAGCATTGGGGCAATACAAACTACATCCATATGATAAATAGAGTTAAGATTCACTAAATTATCAGAATTCAAGTTCACGGATATAGATACAAAATCACCTCGAGTGATATAAGAATCGGACGTTTGTACGATACAGAAACACCTCCGATGATTTAGAAATGAGATTGTATCATTGTATATAATGAGACTATTTACCTTTGATACAAATTGGTCACAATTACTATAACAATCCAATGTAAACTTTGATAACTTAAGTACGTTACTAAATTCGAGAAAGTTTCTTTTGAAGTTTGAGCTTAGTGAACGAAATAAATGCAGCCATATAATTCCACATCCAAAACTCAAGGTTAATTGTGACCAACTTGTACCAAAGATAAATGGTCTCATTGTATAACTTTTATTCATAAATATATTAACATACTCAAAAGTTTTGTTTCAATTCAAAAAATATACTCTACAAGGGCTTGTAAAAATAAACGAGATTGTATATAATGAGACTGTTACCTTTTGCACAAGTGACAAGTACCTAAAATTGTCAAATGCTGAATGGACGATAGACGTGCTATTCTTAAGCACAAGATATGAAAAGCTTCTCAGGATTCGAGCCTAATCAGTGGTACATCCTCAATTATTCGCTTTCACATCTGACAGCTAAAATTGATTGTAACCTTTTTACATGCAAGATAAATAGTGGGAACAATTGTAGGTAGGAATACTAAAAAGGTCTAGGCTTCTTTTTCTTTTTCTTTTTTTATTGGGTGGAGAAAGCAGAAATGTCGATTGGAATAGCGGCCACTTATAATAATGATAAAGATGATAATGTTGCTAATGTGTTTAAAGGAGGTATAATATCACTTCCAAAAGGTTAGAAAAAAGATAAATCTCCGTTAAAGTTAAACACCGCGCTACTAACTAAAGGAGTAAAAAGTCAAAGCTTTTATAAACCCTAAATATCTCTTTTACCTCTCAAAGACCACACAAAAAAATTCAATGACAGGGTTTGGCAACTTCGGCGGTGTTCAATGTGATGTACTTGTGTAACCCTCAAACCAAGGTGAAGAAGGCTTTAATGTGGTTCTTCCGTATATGGGTCCGCTTGGGGTGCGGACTGTTAATTATGCCGAACTCTTTGCTGTTCTTTTTGGGCTGTGAGTTATTGTGGAGAGGAAGTTGGGGCATGATTTCATCATAGAGGGGAACTCCATTAGTGTGATTATATGGTGCCAAAAAGAACAATTGATTCTTTGGTAGTTCAAACCTATGCTGTTGCAGATCTTGGATCTTTCTTCCTCCCTTTCGATCTCTTTGTTTCATGTTTATAGAGAGGCTAATGTATTAGTAGATATCTTGCCAAATGTGGTACTTCGTTTTTTGACGTATCCATTTTGGACTCCGTAATTTCATTCTAGAGTAATTAAATTTTTGAACCTTCTATCAAAAAAAAGAAGGCTTCAATGACTTGGCTTAGACTTAAAGAGAAACTTTGTTTGTTGAGGAACTTAATTGAACCTTGATGGGTGCAACAAATTATTTCCTTGTAGAATAAGAAAAGGTACCACCCACCCAAGGCATTTTGGCCATAAATATGGTCATTAGTTACTAAGTCATGCAAAATTCATAATATTAAGAAAATACTTTTTTGTTAATAGTACATTGAATTTTGATTACATATAAAGAATTATAATGCATCATCATCATTTTATTAATAGTACATTGAATTTTGATTACATATAAAGAATTATAATGCATCATCATCATTTTATTAATAGTACATTGAATTTTGATTACATATAAAGAATTATAATGCATCATCATCATCCAAGCTTTATCTCAATTAGATGAAGAATATCATGTATAAGGCTAAATTTTATTTTATTTTTCAAATTATATTATAAAAAGGTTCCAAAAATCAGAATTAGGCTTCGACTCGCTAGTTGGTCCCATTCTAATTTGCTTAGTCTGACTTAGGCAATTCTTAGGTCGAACAGGGCCATATTCGACAATAAATACGTAAAAGTACTAGAGAACTAAGAAATTATATGATTTTGAAGGTTTTCTAATCAGATCCGACTCGAGCGATTCTATAGATAAACATGCAATTCGAAACTAATGAGCAACACCCTTTTGGCCATTTATTTATCAAAAACAGTGTTTTCACTCATGATAAAAAATATCAATTTTCACTAACAGTATTCTCACTACAAAATATTATACCCATTTGAATTGAAATAGAGTTCAATAAAAATTATGCTTCCATACTACTTTTTTTCTCTCTAAAAGCTACACACCTCAAAATATCATGGAAAAACTCCCACCCAAAAACCCCAAAAATAAAAAGAACCATGAAATCCAAAGAAACCCGCTTGAAAGTAAAGACAATTACCTCTAAATCATGGTTTTTAATTCAGCCCTTTGGAGCAACAATATTAAGTTCAGCCTTTTCTTTTGGAGAGAGGACACTAAGGGGTCAAATTTACAAGGAGAAAAAAGGCCCCGGTTTGAAAAGGTACATCTATTTTACAGAGAAATTCTTTATTTTATAGAGATTAGAGATGAAGGGTTGGTAAGAGGTCTCTACAAATTTGAGGTTTGTGTTCTTGGTGGCACAAGCTGACCAAGTAGAGAGATTGGGCTTTTTAGGTTTGCAATTAGAGAGAGAGGGTCTATCACAAACCTTTTGATGATATAAAAATCTAATTTTGCTCTTAATTATAAAATTTAAAGTTCTATAAATGGTGATGATCAAGCAATCTATAAACACTTGAAAATCTTAAAAATAAACTGTCTAGATAACGTGTTAGAAGATGAGCTATTTTTAAGATTAGAAATCCATTTTTTCATGTCTATGAATCTTGAAGTCGAAATGATCAATTTGAAGGTTTTTCATAATAGGAACAACTTTCTCTAATGGTTTTTTAAGTGCACCTTACTTATACAATATAAGATTAACACCTTGTATAAATTTTTTCTCTAATGTGATAAGTCTCCCTCTCTCTCTCTCTGTCTGCGCACCCAAAAAGCAGATTCTTTTGGCTCTTACTTTTTGAAAAAGTTCATAAGGTTGCAACTTTAAAATATAGAATTAAGGTGCACTGAAAAAATCCATTGAAAAAATATTGTTTTGATGTTAGGAAACCCTCTAATTGATCATCTCAACATCGAAATACATGAATATAAAAGATAAATAAAAAAATTTGAGCCTAAAAAATAATGCATCTTGTAACATTTGGAATGTCCATTTTTAAAATTTACTCATGTGTTTATACATCTGCTTGATTTGAACCATTTTTAGAGTTTAAATTTTGTAATTAAAGAGAAACATAGATTTTCAATTCATCACAAATACTTTGAGCAATAAAACTACATATTATAACAAATTTTAGATATTTTCCATCATTTGAGGTTCCAATCTTATGCAAACTGCACCTTATTTGTGGATGAAGTTTCTATAGGGCTCATCTTTATAAAAACAAAATAAAGCCTCACATCTAATCCAAGTCTTGAAAGCATTTTTGGTAAATAGATCTAAATTAATTTCCAACACTGCTAATAAAATAAAAAACTCAAAAAATGGTACAAATTTTGTTGATCTATAAATAACTAATTTTAAGGTGAAATGTACAGCCTAGATAATTTGTTACAATATATACATTTTTTAAAGCTTAAAATCCTAATTGTTTTTACAACTAATATGATCAAGTCGAGATGATCGATGTACAGATTTTCCAATGCTTGAATTGTACTCTTTTTTTTTTTTTTTTAAATGAATTATGAGGAGAGCCTTTACTTATTTTGAGTGGTTTGCAGCCCCATCAAATTACTTTCCCTTACTTTTTGTTAGTTTCTACTGGAAAAAAGTAATTCAAACTAGGAAACTGCCCGCTTCCTCAGATGGAACCGAACCTCACTCGCAAACAAGAGATTTTCACGAATCACCATGTAAACATATTGACTCCCTCTCCCTCTCTTTCTCTTTCTCTCTCAAACCCACCACCCCATAATAAGTTTATCTTATTTTTCATATATTTTTCCCATTTTTTCATTGTTTGACTTCAATCTGCTTTGAAAAGATTTGTATGGCTTTTTCTGATCAATGTGATTCTTATTGATCACTTCTGACTTCTCATTAGATTTCTTTAATACCCATTACCAGAAGTCTCTCTCTCTTTCCCACCACTTGGGTTGGTGTTTCTGTGCCTTTCATGTTTGGTTATCAGTTCTTTTCGGGATTAGACTCATGTGACGGGAATCCTCATTGCACCAGAGAAGTAGCTGATTTTGATATATTTTTGTATTGGTGATTACTTCTTTTTTCTATTATCTCTCTCACATCACCAGATGTGAACTCATTCTAGCTAGAATGTCACAAAATTTGATCTTTTTGTTCATAGCCCAACTATTTGATTCTATGTTGTATGGGTTCTTGTCATATTAATTTTGGCAAACCCATTTTGGTATTTCTTTCACATTCTTAGAGCTGTGAATGATGAATATAAGCTGATCTCTCTACCATGATTTAAAAACCAGAACTTTGCATCAACTTTCCATGTTGATATCCTTTACCCATTTGTAAATGGGGCCTCCTATCAGTTTAGAAAAGTTGGGTCTCTTATAGACTGTAGTTTTCATTGATTCTTATTTAATTCAACTCTTTCTTCTTCTTCCCTTTTGGAGATTATTGGATGTAGGGACTAGGATTTACATTGCTAAAGCTTGATGTATTCTGATATAGAACTGCAATGGCCGATAGGAATTCCCATTCCAATGGGTTCGAATCGAGAAGACCCCTTTTCTGCTTCTTCACCATTGTCACGTCCTTCTTCGTATTCTCGTGGTTCTTCTTCCTTCGTTCCACTAGTCTCCCCCACCTTCTCAACCACCCCTCTTTGCTCAACCAAAAACCCATCTCTAATAATGTAAAAGAGACTGAATTCCCCTACCATTCTGGTGAAAACGAGGCCCAACAACAAGGAACTAGCGAAAAATGCACCACCAACAATGCCATTATTCGTGTTTTCATGTATGATTTACCCCCTGAATTCCACTTTGGCCTCTTGGATTGGAAGGGCGAAGAGGAAAGTGGCAAAATTTGGCCTGACCTCTCGAAGATACCCGAGTACCCTGGTGGCCTTAACCTACAACATAGTATTGAATTTTGGCTCACACTAGACCTCTTAGCTTCTCGGTTTCCAGGCCGAAAAGGCCCTTGTGTTGCAATAAGAGTTGATAACTCCAGCCAAGCCGATATAATCTTTGTGCCCTTCTTCTCTTCTTTGAGTTATAATAGGCATTCAAAGGTTAAGCCTCCTGAGAAATTGAGTAGAAACAAGATCTTGCAGGAAAATTTGATTCAATTCTTGAGCAAGAAAGACGAGTGGAAGAGGTCAGGGGGGCGAGACCACGTGATAGTAGCCCATCATCCAAATAGCATGCTCGATGCGAGGATCAGTCTTAGGCCTGCCATGTTCATTTTAGCAGATTTTGGGAGGTATCTCCAACAGGTAGCTAATGTTGAGAAGGATGTCATAGCTCCTTACAAGCATGTCATCAAGAGCTTTGTCAATGACACATCCACCTTTGCAAGTCGACCAATATTGTTATATTTTCAGGGAGCAATTTACAGGAAAGATGTGAGTGTTCATGTTGTTCATTTAGTTGCTTATGCTCTCTCTCTCTCTCTCTCTCTCTCTCTCTCTCTCTCTCTCTCTCTCTCTCTCTCTCTCTCTCTCTCTCTCTCTCTGCTATGTGTGTATTTTGAGATGCAAATAGCATTTAGTGATTGATCTGTAGCATTAGAAAGCACAGTCACTTCTATCATGTTCACCAATTCATAACCTTTTAAGCCATTTGTTGATTCAATTCATATTTTCTTGATTATAGAATTTATTGGAATTTTGTCAATGGAGATTCATCAACCTTGCATAATTTATGATTTCTCTCATGATTTAAAGAGGTGCACAGTTGTAAAGGAAGACTCCACATATCATAATAAACCACTGCTTTCTCTTCATGTGGGCCTCCAACACAGGTTGTGTCTATATGATTGAACCCCTGAGCTGACCACCCTGACTTAATGAGTAATTATACAATGTCCAAGGACTAGGATTATAGAGGCTCGCCACTTATTCTTATTTGATTAGACTAGTGGAACTGCCAGGTACCAGGCATAAATGATGAGAAAAGAAAAGAGATGAAATCCACTTGTAGAGTGGGAGAACCACTAAGAAGCTGGATATACGGGTTTGAAAGGTGATATTCTCTCTGGTCACCAAGTGTCTCTTCAATTGCTTATTATGAGCCCTTTTGTACTTTGATTAATACCTAATGCAATTGAAGAGGGATGTAGATTTGGAGTTGCCTAGGAGTGAAGCAGGGTTTGAAGAATTGGATGTAGCTGGCATTCAAATTTGATGCTGGTACACCATCAAACAAAGAAGTATGTCCTCGTTGACAGTTTTCGAAAAAGGGTGATGAGGTTCATGCTTGCTATCAACTTGAGTTCATTGTCATTCTAGAAGGCTTATAAAGACAATACCAGAAATGGTTTTTGTGCCTTTCATGTCTTTAGTCAATGGGGTTGGCAGGCTGCCTTAGCATTGCTATGAGAAACTGCATGGTCCAAAAAGAACCGAGTACTAGCTGTAAGAAACACTCGTCTAGATTGGTTGGCTCTTTCTCATTGCACTTAAGGTGGTGACAGGTTCTCCATGAGTTGTGGAAGAGAATGATATTTTGCCGACATCATTGAAAAATCTCAGAAAATTGTAAGCACAATATATTCAGTTTAAAAATCATTTAATGTTCAAAATGCTTAAGCTACTTTGTTGATTATATCTCTATGCTCTTACATTGTTTATTCATAGTCGGCCTGACACCCAAGTGCTATCTGCAAGGTTGCACAGTTAATCTCCATATCATTGGAAATGGTACTTGGGCATGGAAAGTTAAAACTAAGAAGGAATTGTCCCTTAGGATTTTGGTCTAGAGGAAGACTTTAGTTTGCAAGAGGGAGGTCAAGGATTTGAACCTTGCAGCTTGTTCCTGAAATAAAACACTAAACAACCATTTCTTTTTCGTTCTTTAACCTCTATATGAGTCATGCTATCATGGATAAATAGAGATGGATAATTTAATGAGATGATTCAGATCAATTCAACTCTTTTGAATAGTTTCTAGCACTACTAAAGTAATTTTCTTTGGTAAAGTTAGCAGCAATTCTTCAAGGAGAGTGGTTTTTGAGAGCGTTTACATCCTTAAATAACGACAGCCATATTGTTAATTGTTTGATTCAACTACCTTCAATAGGTGCCTTTCTATATCAGTGGCCATCACTGGCTTAAACTGTCAATCGCCACATATTGGTGACATGGTAATCCTAGAAGTATTCAAGTGGCTTTCAAATAACACTCTTTGCCCTGGTTACCACCTTTAAAATTTGGGGATATTATACATGGTACCACAACGAGCTTGTACCTATGTTAGATTGCTTAAGAATCAAAACTCAAGAAAAGGCTTACAACCTATGAAATGTGCTATGAACCTTCATCTTTTGACCTTTTCTATAGTCTGGGGCTTTATATCTCCCACACCATACCGTCCTTGATTGGTTTTTTATTATGAAGTAAAGGAAGGCTCGATAACATATTCTTAGCAGATTCAAACATTTATATGTAATTTATTGAGGGGCCTATGCCTTACAACCAGAACCAGCGCTTGCATGTTAAGGTTAGAAACTTTGGTCTAACTACTTTTATGTTTAATATAGTTATCCTATTTCTTTAAAAAAACACTCTGGATTGTGGTGATTCTGGGTGGTATTTTGGCCTTTTCTTTTTTTTGTCATAAAGATAGATGGAATTTCTGAAAACGAATGGCTAAGTTCTTGATGAAAGCGTAAATTGGGATGTTGAAAAGTTAGTAATTATTAGTTCCCCTGTTTCAGCTGACTTGATTTCTCCCAGTTTCAATAGACAAACAAGGTTAAGAGGAACACTGTTATATTAGTCATGAAATTTTGGAGTTGATCAAGCATATTGAGCTTTTGTCCATGATTAGCCTAATTTGCCATGTCAATGGTTTGAAACTCTGCCAAGTCCACTCAGACTCGGCTCCTTGCTAAACTGAGAACACGGATGCAACTCGGGCCACTAAAAAAGAAATCATAAAAACTAGGGAAAATATCATACAAAACCCTAGGTTTCCATTTTATTTCAATAGACCCTCCTTCCAATTTTCTTTCAAGCAGAATAAATAAACTCTCAAATATTTCACACAACCCCCTCATCCCTTATTTCCCCGTTTTTTCACTTTTTGCTATAAAAACTGACCCCAACAAACTATTTTATTCTGTCTTGTATTATTCACGAGTTCCTCTATTTTCCTGTTTGTCCAGTTCACTCTCCATCTTTTGTTGATGTTTCTCTCTCTAAAACTGCAGATTGGTTTTTTTCTCTCTAAATGTGAAATTGTGTTTCCCTCTAACATCTGAGAACATGTTTCTCTGTAAGACCATAAACAGGTGCCTCTGCTGCAAATGGGTTCCTTCCTCTATAAATTCTTAGGTGCTTGATATTTTTAGATTTTGAAAATGCATTGTACAAAATTTAGATACACAAGAACCCTGATTTCTATAAGAAAATGGAGGTTTTGAAGGCAGAGAGAGAGAGAGAGAGTACCAGATAGTGAGGGCCATAGAGGTTTTGAAGGTAGGGAGAGAGAGAGTAGAGAGAAAGAGAAACTTACCGTGAGAAGTGAGTAGACTCCACTGCGGTGAATGGAGAGAGAGCCCTCGCCATAGTAGAGAGAGAGAGATTACCGTAGTGAAAATGAAAACAGGGGAAAGGAGGGTTAAAAAGGATTTTGGATTGAGACGGAATAAAATAGTTTGTTGGGGTTAGTTTTAATAGCCAAAAGTGAAAAAATGGGGAAATAAGGGATGAGGAGTTTGGGTAAAATATTTAAGGGTTTATTTATGCCGTTTGAAAGAAAATTGGAAGGAGGGTCTACCGTGAAATAAAATGGAAAATTAGGGTTCTGTATGATATTTTCCCTAAAAAATATATAAAAATGTGGAATCAATGTATAAAAATTTTATATACAATTTGGATGTTTTTACAATGACTTTTGAGTTTTACTTGTCATATGCCTTATTTTTATCTTTTCCTCTTCTTTTGGTTTTTTCAAAAACGTCTCCAACCATAAATCATTTTTTTTCTAAATTCTTGTTATATATATATATATATATATATATATATATATATATATATATATATAGTTTTATCTTTTTTGGAATTTTTTAGTTGCCATTGGTTTTGTTTAACTTTTACAAGTTTTATTTTATTTTTAACATTTTTTTTATTTTTTTATTTCTTTTTTGGGGCATTTTGGGTCCTATACACTTACTCGGCTAGGTTACTCGCCTCAGGCCAGGCCCGAGTCCAAGGCCCTAGACGAGTTAAAAAAATATTGATGGGCGATGTGCACATGAGTAAATCCGTGTGTGTAGAACTTTGTGAACTTCACCCTTTAACAGGAATATATGCTCTCTCTCTCTCTCTCTCTCTCTCTCTCTCTCTCTCTCTCTCTCTCTCTCTCACACACACACACACACACACACAGCATTTATAACATAACAAGTCTCCACTTGATTGTATTGTCTTTTAACCATATTAAATCATCCAACCGATAGTAGCGGCAGTCCAACCTTATTAAACTAACCTGCAACTTTTGCAGTTCAATGTCCAGAAGATTCTTTATAACATTGATCTTGAATCCACCAATTACTTTTTCTTTTCCATTTTTATTCTTTACAGTTTAAGGCAGTTTTTTCGAACAAAAGTTAGTCTTCACAACACTATTATCCATTCCCACTAATTATTTCCTTGTTTTGCATTTGTTTCTCTTTATTCAGGGTGGTTTTATTCGACAAGAGCTATTCTATCTTCTCAAAGATGAAAAGGATGTACATTTCGCATTTGGTAGTGCCAAGGGAAGCGGCATTAACCAAGCGAGCCAAGGTATGCACTCTTCAAAGTTTTGCTTAAACATAGCAGGCGATACCCCTTCATCGAACCGACTGTTTGATGCCATAGCAAGCCATTGCATTCCTGTTATTATAAGCGATGAGATAGAGCTCCCGTATGAAGATGTTATTGATTACTCTGAATTTTGTGTGTTCTTGAGAGCTTCTGATGCTTTGAAAGAAGGTTTTTTGATGAGAGTAATAAGGAGTATCGGAGAGAGAGAGTGGACTAGAATGTGGAGGAGATTAATAGAGATTGAGAAACACTTTGAGTATCAATACCCATCTCAGCCTGATGATGCAGTTCAGATGATATGGAAGGTGGTGGCTCGAAAGGTCCCATCAATTCGATTGAAGGTTCATAAAGGCAGGCGTTACTCGAGGAGTAGGACTGGAAAGTGGATTAGTCGAATATGATGAGAGAGAAGGGGTGGTTCTTTTTCTTTTGCCTTTTTTTCTGTTTTGAGGCAAGAAACTGTGGGACTTAAGCAGAGAGAGCGGGGGGGGGGGGTTGCCATGAGGGCAGAAACTGAAGAGAAAGTAAGGGGTTGGTTTTGTTTGTTGCAGCAAGAAATGGTGGTGATTGGACTTGAGATAATCTTCTGATTAATTTGATGGCGTTCTTGGTCTGTTATAGAAGATAAAAGAGAGATTTTTTCTGGTAGATCATTAAAGCATATTAGAATTTGGAGTTGCGTTATTTCTGAAGATTTGTCAGAGAGAGAGAGAGAGAGAGAGAGAGAGAGCGTCAACAAGTTAACATGGTGGCATTAATTCTTTTAGTTGTTTTGTAGATCTAAAACAACTTTTTAGAAGGTAGGAGGATGGGTTCCTTTTTAATTCTCTATATGAAGTTTTGTTAGAGGTTAGATCCAACATGGGGATGGAGATTCTTCAAGAAACTATGTAACTATTAGTGAGAGAATAGATCGTGTATGTGTAGCAAGAGCTTTACAGAGAGAATGTAAGGCATGTAGTGCTTCTCTTGCTATACTATCCCTCTGGTACAGAGGGAGAAACTTGAGAAAGGAAATTCAAAATGAAATAAATTTTTATTTTTTTATCCTTTTCTTCATGGCTTCTTACCTTTGGATTCCGATTGGGGAAATATAAAACAGTTAAAAGTAATCCATTTTTTTATTTGTAAATAATTATTTTTTAATTATGCGATAATCTGATTTTATTCCTTCTTTCATTTTATATATCCATATTTATTAAAAATTTTGCTGAAATTTATTTAATTTTTTAATTTTATGGACCCCATGGGGACTGGAGCAGTTCCCTGAAAGGCTGAATGATCATTCTTCATGTGGTGTGAAATGTTCTATTAATATATATTTCTTATTTATTATTTGTAAAATTGACCTGTTATTAATCAGTGGCTTAGAACCTTTTTTTTTTTTAATATTAATGGTAACTTAATTGAAATGAGAGATGATGACAAAAGGTGATTAACTAAAAACAAAAGGAACAAGAGAGCAGAAGAGAGAAAGAGATGGAAGGGAAAGAGAAAAAAACAAAAGGTAACAAAACAGAGATGAAGGGCTTAGATAGTGGCTAATTTAGTGAGGTTATCAGCATCTCCATTTTTTTTTCTGTTGATATGACTTAAGATCACCTCCCTGCCTTGTGTGGCTAAATCGATTTCATCCGTTATAGAGGTCAAGTGCCATGGGACAAGGCTTGGATGAGCACACCACTGGACTACATTTGCAGAATCTATCTCGATAATGACGTGAGCATGATCTACCTAGAGCTTAAGAACATCTTATTTAACCGCCATCAATTCTGCCTCATTATTGTCACAGAAATTAAGCTGGCCATTGAGGTGAGAATGACATTCCATTGTGAGTCCCTGAGGATGCCTCCATAGCTAGCTTTTTGAGATACTGTGCAAACACTACCGTCAAAGTTCAATTTGCGCCATCCCTCAGGAGGTGGTTTCGACTCTGCAAATTAACAGCTTTCTTCATATGGATGTTGAGGAGATCACCAAAGTTCGTAAAAAATAATTCCTTGAGATAGCTTTTCAGGTTTGAAGAGGCTTGTGCCCAATGAACTACCAACCTCAGGACAACTCGAGAAACGTCTGCTGGTGCTTTTGAAAGTCCCTCAAAAACTCTAGAATTCCTCTCCTTCCATAATGACCATAGAATAGCTGGAATTAAGATTCTCCACAGAAGGATTCTAGTCTTTGGGAAAGGTGTCTTTTAGAATAAAAACAAATAATTGGTGAATATTCTGGGGCATTAGCCATTGCCGTTTCGAAATGCTTAAGACCCAATTCTATAAAGATGAAGCATAAGGACATTTTAGGAACACGTGATTGCTGTTTTCTGCATCCTGTTTGCAGAGAATGCAAATCTTGACTAGAATTTTCCCCCTCTTTCACAATTGCTCCCAATCAACACTCTATGATGTTCCAGGAGCCAAAGAAATGCTCTAACCTTTCTGGGGGTCTTAATGGCCCAAACTTTTGTATTTTGATTGCTCATCTCAATAATTTTATCAAAGTTGATCTCCTGATACAATGACTTTACCGAGATAGTTCCACTAGATGTTAGCTTCCAAATAATGGAGTCATGTCTACCTGAAAAGTAGAAGAATGAATAAAGTTTCTGCATTACGGATAAATATTGTTGCTCTGTGGCTGCATGTACTCTTCTCACCCTCAGGTCAACATTCCATATACAATTAGATCCCATATCTGAAGGTAGGCCTGTTTGGAAGAAGACCGTCTGTAAAGGTCTGATATTGATTGCAGTTTGGCGGGGCATTGCCCATCCGTTTTCCTAACCAAAACTTAGTCTTATCACCTAAACCAGCCCTGATTGTACTGAACATAAGACATAGATTCTTGACTGAATCAATGCCTTTCCAAATCATTGAAAAAGAATTGCCATTGCTTAGTTTTTCGGATAGGAAACATTTTTTATATGGGCCTGGTTTCTATGCGGCCAAGCGCGCATATGTCGAAATGCGGGCCTATTAAAAGTATATTTTTTAGATGGATTTTTTGACTTAATTTTTAAAGACATGTAATCTCTAACATGGAGATCATGAATATGAAAATATAAGTAAATTTTAAAAATTAGAAATAATAATTCTAGTAAGAAAACATTTGGACCGTTAGGTTCTATTGTTTTTAGACGGAACACCTACTAAAGATGGATGCTTTAGACTTTTTGGACCGCATATGTAGTCATGCGGTCCAACCCACATGAACAATTTTCCTTTCGATATTTGCCATATTTGGAAAAGGTCACCATTTGCCATTCCATCCTAGGTTTAACTTTCCATCACCACTTAGTTAGTAGAGTATCATTCTTAACTATTGCCCATCTCTACTCCTATTATTATTAAATTTGCATTTCATATACTATGTCTTTGTCCGGCTAATTTTAAAACTTTTAGATTCTAGAGCAACCCTCCAAAGTTCTAACTTTGTGTTGACGCTGGTTCAGGTCTCATTGATCAAAACTGTGTCATCTGCGAACAACATGTACTACGACACTTCATCTTGTAATGCCTAGTTAAGTCCTCAATAACTAAGACAAAGAGGTATGAGCTCAATGCTAACAATTTATGTAAACCTATTGTCATTGAAAACTCACTCATCTCTCCATTAATTGTTAGTACATGAGTTAGTATTCTATCGTACATATCTCTTATCAAGTCGCTGTAATGTCTGAAGACTCATTTCTTTTTCAACACCCATCAAATTAAATCTCGATGTAAGCTTTCTCTAGATCAATAAAGACAATGTGGAGGTCTTTTTCCTTCTCCCTAAACTTCTCAATCAGTTGCTTAAGTAGGAAAATAGCCCCGGTTGTTGACTTCTCTGGCATAAAATCGGATTAGTTTTTAAATACTCTTATTTCATGTCTTAATCGTTACTCAATCACTCTCTTTTAGAGCTTCATAGTGCGGCTCATAGATTTGATCCCTTAATAGTTTACACAATTCTATGTGTTTCTTTTGTTCTTGTAAATAGGTACCATAGTACTTTTCCTCCATTCATCTGGCATTTTTTTTGTTCTCAACACCTTGTTGAACAGCTTGGTCAGTTACTTAATGTCAATCTCCCTCATGCACGTCCAAACCGCTATCGAGATACCATCTGATCCTATCTTCCAAGCCTTTCCTTTCTTCATCTTTTTCAAAGCTTTTTTCACTTCTAATATCTTAATTTTACCAATGTATCTATGATCTCCACCCTCATTTATGCCAATGGTTCCTTCTACCACTATGTTCCCATTGTGTTCGTCATTTAATAATTTTTAAAAATAAATCTCTACCATTCGTTGACCTTTATATCATTCACTAAAACTCTTTGATTCTCACTCTTAATGCAATTAATATGATCTAGAACCCTACATTTTTTTGTATCTCACGTCTACTAATTTGAATCGACTTTACATGCATATATAACATAAAAAAATTTATATATATATATAGGGAAAAGTTTATATAGAGTTGAGGCTCTAAACAATCAAATTTGAGCCTACCTCCAAACTTTCACTAGAAGAGGTTGTTTGGATTCCCAAATATCTTCAAATTGATCATCTTGACATCAAGATGCATGGACATGAGAAAAGAATGGATTGCAAGTTTTAGAAATAGTGTATTTTGTAATGCATTTTTGGATCATTAATTTTCAACTTTTCATAGATATATCAATCTACATTATTTTTGAAGCTTTAAACTTCGTAAATAAATATGAAACTATATTTTAAGGCTATCATAAAGATTTCAAATATTGAAACCACATTTCTCGATACTATTTGAAAGTAGGCTCTAATTTGATTGTTTGGAGAGTGTGTGTGTATGTGTGTGTGTGTGTGTGTGCGTGCGTGCATGCGTGTGTGTGTGTGTGTGAGGGGGGGGGGGGAAGTGTATATAAGGTTGCAAGCTTAAAATGTAGAATTACGGATGCACCTCAAAAATCCATAGGAAACGTTTGTTTTAATGTTGAAACCCTTTAATTGATCATCTCGACATCGAGATGTATGAATATGAAGAAAAAAACAAAGATTTTGAGTCCCATAAATAGTGTATCTTGCAACACATTATCTAGACTGTGCATTTTCAAGATTTTTATATAATTATAGATCTATTTGATTTTAACCATTTTTGAAGTTTAAAATTTTATAATTAGATAAAAAAAATAGATGTTCAGATAATCCTATGAATTGTTTACACCAAAATTACATGTTATGACAAAATTTGGAGGTGCACTTTAAGGGACCGTGTGGGTACCTGGAAATATATTGTCTGTGAAATATATTACTGGTGTATTATTACTGCGTAATACATAACCTACAAATGGATTGTTACTATTTGGGTAGTATTTAGATACAACCTGGGAAATGCATTGTTATTGTTTGGCTATGTCGGGAAGGAATATGGGAAATGCATTGCCAACATTTTACCAGCACTTGCTTATGAATTATCTTTTTTTTCTTTTTTGTCACAAAATTCCACTGAAAATGTGGAATTAAAGTCATCATCATACCATTCCAAAAAGATTTTCTAATAATAACGTCATGACCATTCCAAAAATATTTTTTAATAATAACTTGTACCATTCTAAAATCATCATCACACCATTTCCTACCTATTTTGCATGCCTTTGCCACTTATATGGAATTACATGTCTTCTAACATGATTAGACTTTGGTTTCAACATGATAAGTCATCGGAATAATATGATTGGAATGACATATTTTTATTTATTTTTTATAGAAGTCTTTCAAATATCTCTTTATAATTTCAAATAAGCAATAAATTTATGATACTCAATTCAAATTTATGATACAAGTTAAAAAATGGGAAGAAGTGTGATTAGTAAACTACAAGGTTTGGTAATTACAGTAGAAAATTAGAAAATTTTAAGGCATTGGAGTTGAATAAAGAGGTAGGGTTTATCCACACCAAAATAACTCGTTAAAGAGAGAGGGAGAACCATGCAAACCAGTTATTAGGGCTCAAGAGGGAGAGGGGGAAGGTTTAGAAAGGGAGGGAGCGCAAACTAGCACAAGAGAGAGAGGGGGCGAGCTTACAGAGGGAGGGAGCACTTATACAAACCAGTTTTTTTACAAATCCAAATCATTTGAAATTTTAGAAGTATGTTCATCAAAAATAGTTGAATCTTTGAAAAAATATCAAAAAAATATTTTACATGAAATAAATTGACCAAAATACCCTTGAAATTTAAATTGATTTGGATTTGTAAAAAAAAAATAAATAAATTCAAACACGAAATAAAGTCGTGACAGTCAGATCGGCCCAGATTCAATCTGGGCCGTTGAGCTCATATGTTCATATGAGCTAGTGGGCTAATCCCAGCTTTTTCCACATATATATAATCCTAGCTCATATATTCATATGAGCTGGAATTAGCCCACTAGCTCATATGAACATATGCACCCAACGGCCCAAATTGAATCTGGGCCGATCTAACTATCACAACCTCATTTCGTGTTTAAATTTTATTTTATTTTTTACAAATCCAAATCAATTTAAATTTTAGGCGTGTGTTCTTCTTATCAAGGCGTACCTAATAAAAATATAAAAAAAAAAAATTTGCAAAAAATAAAATGACCAAAATACCTCCAAAAATTTTCAGGGGTATTTTGGTTAATTTATTGCATATAAAATATTTTTTTGATATTTTTCGAAGATTCAACTATTTTTTATGATCATACTTCTAAATTTTTAAGTGATTTGGATTTGTAAAAAAACTGGTTTGCATAAGTGCTCCCTCCTCTGTAAACCCACCCCCTCTTTCTCTTGTGCTAGTTTGCGCTCCCTCCCTTTCTAAACCTGCCCCCTCTCCCTCTTGAGCCCTAATATATTCATATGAGCTCGAATTTTTCCACATATATATAATCCCAGCTCATATATTCATATGAGCTGGAATTAGCCCACTAGCTCATATGAACATATGCACCCAACGGCCCAGATTGAATCTAGGCCAATTTGACGATCACAAATGTCCGGTAGTATTTGAATTTTTTTTTTTTAGAAATCCAAATAACTTGAAATTTTAAACGTGTGTTCATCAAAAATAGATGAATCTTCGAAAAATATAAAAAAAATATTTTATATGAAATAAATTGATCAAAATACCCCCGAAAAGATTCAGGGAGTTTTTTTGTCATTTTTTTCTCGAATAATTTTTTTTTTTTTAGGTGCACCTTGATGAGAAGAATATACATCTAAAATTTCAAATAATTTGGATTTGTAGAAAATAAAATAAAATTCACATACTACCAAATATCCGTGATAGTCAGATCGGTCCAGATTCAATCTGGACCATTAGACTCACATGTTCATATGAACTAATGGGCTAACCCCAGCTTTTTTCATATATATATATATATATATATATATATATATATATATATATATATAAGGGGCACTCTTTTACTTTCAAACTACTCATGGATACTAAAATGGCTCCCACATATTAAAATCGAAAAATGCTTCCTACGTAGCCCTTTTGCCTGAGGGAGTAAATCTATAGTACGCTCCAGCGTGAGTGGTTACACAAATTTGACTTTCCTCCCTTCTTGGAAATTCAAAGTCCAAAACCATCATTTTTGTTTTTTTTTTTGAGAGAAAGTTCAATGATATTATTAAAATCTAGAACGAGATTACAGAATCCAAAACAACGGCTTCAAAGAGGGTAGAACCTCCCTTGGCTAAGGAATCAGCTAGCACATTAGCCTCCCTATGCACATGAACAAAAGAGAGAAAAGAAAGATACGGGATCCAAAATCTGAAATAATAAAGATTTTAAGTCTCAAGGAAGTTTCTGATCCCCTTTGCACCATTTCACAACATTGAGGGAATCTCTTTCAATAATGTAAGAAGTCCCCAAATTCCTCTCCACAAAGGAACGAAGACCAAAGAGAAGGGCAGAGATCTCTGCATAATTCGCTGTCCGCACCCCAAGTGGCCCTGCACAGGAGAATATTCCACTCAATGTCTCTTTCTCTCTCTCTTTGAAAACAAATAAACTATTAAATTACGGAAAAATTTTATATAGAGCCGAGGCTCTAAACAGTCAAATTAGAGCGCACATCAAAAATTTCACTAGACAAGGTTGTTTTCATGACCAAATATTCTCAAATTGATCATCTCAACATAAAGAGGGATGTATATGAGAAAAAAATGGATTTCAAGTTTTGGAGTGCTTTTTGTAATGCATTTTTTGACCATCAACTTTCAAGATTTTCAAGTTTTCATAAATTTGCTCGATCTACACTATTTTTTAAACGTTAAAATTTATAATTAGAGATAAAGATATATTTTAAGGCTATCACAAAATTTTTCAGTATTGAAACCACATTTCTTACCCTTATTTGAAGGTTCGCTCTACTCTACTTTGATTGTTTAAAGCCTCGGCTCTATACAAACAGCACCCTTAAACTAATTTTTGGCCATTACCTTAGATATGACTTTTTGAAATTTCTACCACTAGAACGGTGCTTGTACACCCTTCTTCCGCATGTCCACATGATGTCGAAATTTCCACCATTAGCCCAAAATTCAGATCCTATCAAGTTCCGGGTATGGATCTAAGTTTTGGATTTGAAATTTGGATTCGGATCCAAAATCTAGATCCAATAGAAAATAATGTCGGATCCGAGTATAGGTGCATCCGATCCAAATCCGACCCGATTTTTTAAAATATTATTTTATGTATATTTATATATACATATATTATAATTTATATATTTATTCATTCCCATATAGAAAAATGTATATAAGGTTTCAACCTTAAAATGTAGAATTAAAGATGCTTCTCAAAATTCTATCAAAACAGGTTGTTTTTTTCATTGGGTGAGTTAGTGGAGAGAGGACCCTTACCTTTGGTAGCAGTTGAGCCTAGAACATAGCGTTGCAAATTGTCAAGCACTAACCAATTAAACCCGGGCTATTTTCCTATTGAAAAAGTTTGTTTAATGTTAAAAAACTCTATAATTGATCATCTCGACATCGAGATATATGAACATAAAAATAAAAATAAAAATTGACTCCCAAAATTAGTGCAATCCAAATATTCTGGATCCAAATCCATATCCAATTTGTAACTTTTCAATTCCGCGACAGATTGCTGGCTTCATCCAAGCATTAAACCACCATACCACAAGCTCCAATGGATTTATGCTACAGTATAACCTTGTGGGCTTATAATCTCTATTTCATATCAATGTGTGTGTTAGAGATGCCCTTCGGGAGGTTGTTGATTCTCATGCAAAGAGGGGAGTGACTCTTCCCTCCATTTTAGTTTCTGATTTTGCTTTCGCTTAATTATGTTGTAACTTCTTTTGAGCAATAAAATTACTAAATATTATATAAAAAATGTGTATGTGTGTCCCATGCGATATGCCAAGATTTTAGGATTCCATTGTTAGTTTCTGATAAGAAAATTGAGGAACTGCTAGGAGGTGGCTATCAACGTACATCTCAAAGAAGTTGTATGAATTGTAGTTAATGGAGTATCTTGGGGGAAGTTGGCTTGTGACTTCTTTTGATCTTATAGACTCTATGCATTCGAGGAATGGTTTGTGTTTTTATTTTAGCTCTCATCTTTTTCGCAAATTCGCAAATGCATCTGAAAATAGGAAAAGTATATAATAAGACTATTTATCTTATAATCATCTGTAGCTCTTAGATGTATAATCATGCAGCACAAGATGTATCATCAGCCGCACTCAAAATTAGGAAAAATATTTGAGAAAATTACGTGAATATCTGTTTTATTTTTTGTTATTATGAAAATACTTAATAGTTTATGATATTACATATATGTTCGTCTTTTCAACATTAATTTGGCTTTGAAAATATCACACCACGAGGCAAAGCATCATCGCCATTTAGTGAACTAGACATGGATGAAACTTTAATGCTTATAGATTATATGCTTGCAGGAGCATACTATACATTAGCTCCCACTCTCAAGTGATTTTTAGGAATTTAAAATTGTAATATGCTCCACTTGGTGATTAACCCGAAAAAAGAGAGAAAAGAAAAAAAAAAAAAAAAGGAAAAAATAATACACCAACTTTACACGCATCATCATTGTCAAATCTTTTTCCCAACTAATTGAGGTCGGCTACACGAATA
Organism: Amborella trichopoda; assembly: GCF_054954075.1. NCBI lineage: Eukaryota > Viridiplantae > Streptophyta > Magnoliopsida > Amborellales > Amborellaceae > Amborella > Amborella trichopoda. The sequence goes on from NC_142336.1 coordinate 866,100, forward strand.
TCAGTCTGTCATTTTGCTCTATTAAAGGTCGTACCCTCAATGAGACTATAGGTCCCTATATATTTTCTCACTACTTACAACCATATCCTTTTGGACGTACCTTTACCGTTTTTTAGCCTTCCACTTAAACTAACTTGCACCTTCTAACAACTGATGTACTGGGTCTACACCACACATGGTCAGCCCATCTAAGTTTAATTTCTCTCATCTTATTGTCTATTGGTATTCATTTTGAATTCTATCCCTTCTTATCTTACTACTCATCCATCTTAACGTAATCATCATCGCTACACTCATTCTATGGGTATATTGTTTTTTGACTGCCCAATATTCTGCACTATAGAACAAAGACGGTCTTACAACTGTCTTATAGAACTTACCCTTCAGCTTTATTACTATGAAGCAATCATATAGAATTTCAATTGCGCATCTCTACTTTGCTTACCCAGAGTTAATTCTATGTACAACATCTCCTTCAATCTCTCCATTTTTTTGAATTATCAACTTAAATATCTTAAGTGTAGCTCTTTTTGGTATTTCCTGACTGTCAATCTTAACTACTTCATCTTCTCAACTCCTATTATTGCTAAATTTGCATTCTATATACTTTGTCTTAATTTAGTTAATTTTAAAACTTGTAGATTCTAGATCATTGTTCCAAAGTTCTAACTTTGTGTTGACGTTAGTTTGGGTCTCATCGATCAAAACAATGTCATCTACGAACAACATGCACCATGATAGCTCATCTTGTAACTGTTTTGATTCTCACTCTTAATGCATTTAAGATGGTCTAGATCCCTACACTTTTGTTGTCTCATGTCTACGAATTTGAATCAATTTTACATGCATATGTAACAAAACTTTTTATATATACTTTTTTTTTTTTATTTGCATACATATATCATCATCGTCGTCATCAACATTTTAACTTTTTTCCAATTATTTGAAGTTGAAATATGCTATAGGAATCTTGATTCTCCATTCTACTCTATTAAATATCATATCTTCAAAAGGACAACATTCTAAACTCCACTCTTTTTCTTTCAAACTAGTCAAGTGCATATACTAAAATGGCTCCCAAATTTTGAAATAAAAAAAATGCTTCCAAGTAGCCCTTTTGCTTGAGGGAATAAATCTATACTACGCTCTGGCGTGAATGCATTATACGACTTTGACTTCTCTCTCCCCTTGGATATTCAAAGTCCAGAACCATCGTCTTGTCTCTTCATCTAGAAAATTCCACTCAATCCCCCTCACTCTCTATCTTTGAAAACAAATGAACTATTAAATTAACTTTTGGCCATTGCATTATATGACTTTCGGAAATTTCTATCATTAAAACCTTTCCACATAATGGGAATATATCCGGTCCAAATTCGAAACCCAAACTTCGGATCCTACGGGTATGAATCCAAATTTTGGATTTGAAATTTAGATCTCGATCCAAACTCTAGATCCAAATAATATATATATATATATATATATATATATATATATATATATATATATATATATATATATATATATATATATATTCATTCATTCATTTATATATAGAAAAAGTTTATATAAAGTCTTAAATTGTAGAATTAAAGATGCGCCTCAAAAAGTCATCGTAAAAGATTATTTTAATATTGAAAAGCTCTCTAATTTATCATCTCGACACCGAGTGTATGAATATTATAAAAAAAAGTTTTCTGAGTCTCAAAAATAATGCATTTTACAACACATTATCTAGATCTGAATATTCTTGATCTTATTGGATCCGGATCCAAATCTATATCCATATCCAAGGTATACTTTTTGAATCGAAACTCGGATTTGGGTGGATCCGGACTCGAACCAAAAAATTGTCAACCCTAGATGTCGTGACGAGATTGGAATGCAAGATATCTCTCTGTTGGCTTTCGATAACAAAAGAGAGTTTTGGAGTCTCAAAAGTAGATGTTTCAGTCAATCTCTCTAACTTGATCGGCCAAAGGATGATTAAGGTTTGGACAAAAGATGATTAAGGTTTGGACAAAGAATGTATGGAGGCCACCAATTAGTGGAACTCTTAAGTTGAATTTTGATGAAAGTTCTTTTAGAAATCTGAGAGTTTTTGTTATGTCCGGAGACTATGAGAAATTCAAATGTGATGGTGGATGACTTAGCAAAAAAATGGACTCCGTTGGATGAATTGTTGGTTGCTGAAGAACTTTTTCTTTGATTTTTTAGTTTGATGGTTCTATAAATTTGTAACATCTTTGTGTAATTGAAAAAACTTATATTGAGCCAAGGCTATAAACAGTCAAATTAAAGCCCACTTCAAAAATTTCACTAGAAGAGGCTGTTTTGATGCCCAAATATCCTCAAATTGATCATCTCGACATCAAGATGCATAGACATGAGAAAAAAAAATAGACTTCAAGTTTTGAAAATAATGCATCTTTGTAACATATTTTTTGACCGTTAATTTTCAATTTTCATAAATTTGCTCGATCTACACTAATTTTTAAGCTTTAAATTTTATAATTAAAAATTAAAATAAAAATATACTATAAAGCTATCACAAATATTTCTAATATTGTAACCACATATTTCAACACTAACAGTATTTAAAGGTGGGCTGTACTTTGAATGATTAGACTCTCTGGTCTATACAAACCGCACTTTTATATAATTAATGAAGTTCTAGTACACTTAAAGGTCAAAAAAAAACTTATCACGATGTCATGCAGGACGTCACTGACGAGATTGATCCGCTGGATGTCTCTCTCTAAATAAGACCATAGAAATCTTGGTCCACACGCAAGAGTCTTGACTCTTTATAAAAACCCACCCTTAGCAAGCCATTGTCCATCACAATACAAGCGCTTGCATTCCTTTTCCTTTGTGTGGTGATTTTCAGAGAGAGAAAATGGCCGAAGAGGAGGCAGTTAGAGTGCTTGGTTTCTTGCCAAGCCCATTTGCTTTGAGAGTGGAATGGGCTCTCAATTTTAAAGGCATCAACTATGAATACAAAGATGAAGATATCCACAACAAGAGCCCTGAGTTATTGAAGTATAACCCAGTTCATAAGAAGATTCCCATTCTATTACATGGCTCTAAACCTGTGGTGGAGTCTCTAGTGATAATGGAATACATAGAGGAAACATGGCCTCAAAGTCCCATCCTCTCAAAAGATCCTTACGAAAGAGCCATGTCTCGATTTTGGGCCAAATATGGAGAGGACAAGGTACTGCACCCTTATTTTTTTGGGGGGTTGTTTGTTGGGGAAGACGGACCTTTACTTGTTTTTTCAAATAGTTTAAGAGTTTTTTTTTCTTTTTTTTTTTCTTCTTTTTTTTTTTTTCTTTTTTTTTTTTGAACGTTTTAGTGGGGTGGTGTCAATGGGATTACCCAATATATATAAATATAAAATATAAAAGTTAAATATTTAATTATAAATTCTAGACCCATACCGGAGCCAAGTCGGGCCTGGTCCATGACCGGAACCGTTGCAACTCCTATGCCATACATGACTAACAAGCAGTGATTGAAAATTCCTTAGGTCCAAGTTTCCCCAGTTATGAACTAGGAATCGACCTCAGTTGAACTGAACTAGCTAGTTCACTATTATGAACCGGTATGTTCTTGTACAAGACCCAGGTGATTCCTAATTTTCGTGTCTCAAGAATTGTGTGATAGTTAGTTTGGAGCTCTGGTGCTATTTCAACATCCAGTTTGAGCTCCATAGCCATTTGCCCATATGATATTTTAACCCGGTTCTGAACTAGGAATCAACCTGAGTCGAACCGAACCAGCTCGTTCAACTATTGTGAACCGGCTAGTTCACTACTATGAACCTGCATGTTCTTGTACAACATTCAGGTGATTCTTAATTTTATGTCTCAGGAATTGTTTGATGGTTAGTTTGGGGCTCTGGTGCCATTTCAACTTCCAGTTTGAGCTCTGTAGCAATTTACCCATATGATATTTTAGATTTATATTTTAATAGAACTTTTGGATAGTGGGAGACCCAAGTTCCACCAAATGGACTCCCACATTTGTTACAGCAACAAGATGGAACCTGCAGCTTCCATGGGCATGCAAAACGACGTCTTTTGATGCTGTTTGGAAGGGGCGGCTTCCATTCCCTAAATGATTTTTCAAAGTTGAAATGATATTGCTATTATTTCTTTTCAATAAACAAACAAGGAGCCCTGCTCATTCTTTTTATCTTCTGTTATATTGAATGACAGTGTATCCCTGCTCTTTTCGGCTTCTTTACAAAACAAGGTGAGGAAGAACTCGTTGAGAGCCTGAAAACCTTAGAGAAAGGCCTCAATGGCAAGAAATTTTTCGCAGGAGAAACCATCGGATTCACCGATATCGCTCTTGGATGGATTCCTGTATGGCTCAAAATCTCCCAAGAAATCTTAGGCGAAAATTTAATCAATGAGCAAACACATCCTCTGTTCTATGCATGGTCTCGAGATTTCCTCGATCATCCTGTCATCAAAGAGAAGCTACCCCCATACGATATGCTGCTCGCCCAATGTCAAGCTGTCCACGACAGGTTGCTCGCTTCATCCAAACCTTAAACCTCTAGCTCCAATGGACTTATCCTACAGGATAACCCTTTTGGGCTTATAATCTCTTTTTTATATCAATGTTGTATGTGTGAGCTTATAATCCCTTTTTTATATCAATGTATGTGTATGTGTGGGCTTATAATCTCTTTTTTATATCAATTTATGTGTGGGCTTATAATCTCTTTTTTATATCAATGTATGTATGTTAGACATGTCTTTTGGGAGGCTAATGATGTTGCTGATTCTCATGCAAAGAGGGGAGTGACTCTTCCATCCCTATTAGTTTATGATTTTGCTTTCATTTAATTATGTTGTAACTTCTTTTGAGCAATAAAATTACGGAACATTATCAAAAAAAAAAAAAAAGTACGTGTGTCCCATGTGATGTGCCAAGATTTTGGGATTCCATTGTTAGTCTCTGATAAGAAACTTGAGGAACTGCTAGGAGGTGGTTATCAAGGTATATCTCAAAAAAGTTGTATGAGTTGTAGTTAATGGAGTATCTTGTGGGAAGTTGGCTTGTGACTTCTTTTGATCTTATAGACTGTATGCATGCGAGGAATGGTTTGTGTTTTTATTTTAACTATTGTCTTTTTCACAAATATACATCTCAGAAATAAGAAAAATATAAAATAAAACTATTCATCTTACAATTATCTTTAGCTTTTTCACATTTGACATGAGTGATTATAGATCTTTTATACCAATAGGATAATATGTCGACCCATTTTCACATTTGACATCGAGTGATTATAGACCTTTTATACCAATAGAATAATATTACGGCATATGTGCAAGTCTCTCTCTCCAACATTGACAAATGGAGCACTAGAAATAATGGATTCTGTCACAACGGAACGAGATATTCCAAAGGCCAATGATCTTATGGCATATGTGAGTCCTTCTCTCCATCATTGACAAATGGAGCACTACGACTGTCATGCAGGGGCAACTTCATTTTCAAATGCCTAACCTCTTTACCTACTAAGGTGAAGTTGTGAAACCCTTCTTAGGAAAGGTTTCTATACTTTCCCTATATTGCCCTCATCCAGCCATCCATTTATAAGAAGTGATATAAATGAGTCATTGACCGTTTGATCTAGATCCAATGCTCAAAACATTTTACTTTTAATTTTTTTTCTACAACTTATAAATATGAATTTGGTATGTGCCATCATCTCAATAGGACATACCTAAATCAAATATTAAAAATATATTTCAATAAAAAAAATAACAAAAATACCTTCTAAAATATTCAAAGTATTTTGATTACTTTATTTTATTGAGAATAGTTTTAGAAAATTACAAATAACCCTGAAAAATAGACTTATTATACAACTTACCCCCAACTAAACTTTTTTTCACTTTTTAATCCGAATTTAACTTTCCTGACAAATACCCCTAAATGGTAAAAAAAAGGTAAAATAAAGACCAAAATATCCTCTGAAAAGCATACAGTCCAACACAAAATGGGATGGTCTGACACATTGTTTCTAGAAAGCATGCGTCCGACATAAAACAAGGACAGGCCGATACTTTAGACATGTGATCCAACACAAAATGGGGATAATCGAGCACTTTGCTTATGAAAAACATGCAATCTGACACAAAATGAAGGTGATCCAGCACTTTGGGCATGCAGTTCGACACAAAATGAGAACGGTCCTACACTTTGGACTTCTGGAAAGCATGCGATCCGACACAAAATAAGGGAAGTCCACAGTCCGACACTTCGGGCGTGCGATCCGACACAAAATAGGGGAGATCCACAGTCCGACACTGGCATGCGGTCCAACACAAAATAGGGGAAGTGATGGGCATTTTCATCAAAAAAAAAAATGACTTTTTGACTTGGAGGTATTTGCTAAAAAAACTCAATTTGGGGTAAAAGTTGCTAAAAAAAACTTTTTTGGGGATAGAATGTCTAGAAAATCTCATTTTGGGGTTTTTTGTAATTTTCCCAGTATTTTTTTAATTTTACAAGTGCGAGTTTAAGAGAAGAGTAGACGCTCAAAATTTGGTGTCAAAATGCTTTGTAGAAAAAACTTAATAATAAAATAATGTAAACGCATGACATTCAAAGTGGATTGGTTGGATAGGGGGAAATGTATAAATTTGGTGTCAAATGCTTTGTAGAAAAAACTTAATAATAAAATAATGTAAACGCATGACGGTTGGATAGGGGGAAATATATAAATTTTATACAGGAGGGGAAGTATAAAAAACTTGCCCTTCTCTCTCTTTTACTTGAGAATACCTTGGGCTTGCCACTCATAGGACTATTCCTCTATTTATGGAAGGTTCTCTCTCTCTATAGATGAGCCCTCACTATACAGTATCATTAAGGGTTTCTCTCCCTACAGATGAGCCCTCACAATACAATATTAAATGGGCTTGTAGCAAGGGCATATATTACGACATGTTGCAATAAAATATTTATATATTTGTTTGGTATAATCAGAGCACATTTAAGTTCATTTTTTGCAACCAAACAATACAACAAAAAAGAGATTAAGGAACACTGTATCCTCATTAACTGGTTTATCTGAGACAAGCAGGCTTCTTTCCAATGCATTGACTATATGTGTCACATGCCGGGATTCTTGTTTCCAGACGACATCATGATAAATACAAATTCCAAATTCCAGGACTAATCTTGTGAATTTAGCTAAATTAAATTCGAAATTGGCAAGAAGAAAAGTAGTTTAGAGCGAGAGATAAAATCTCACTAACCTTGATCCGAGAGAACAACCCCATTGGATCCAATAGCTGATGCTATATCAACCTGCTCTGATGTGAGAAGGAATGCCCTTCCCATTAACACCCTATTCGAAGCCACAAAGGCTTCATATGTATACCCTGCACTTTAATCCCCATCATCGAAAACCACAATGCTTGCCATGTCTGAAATTATGTAATTAGTATCGAGCATGTGTTACAGGAGAGAGAGAGAGAGAGAGAGAGAGAGAGAGAGAGAGATGGATGTCGGAAGTGCACCTGAAAACAAGAGGGAGGTGGGCTTCACACCAGTGTGGAGCAGGAACTCCCATGTGAGAAAGCAAGGACTGGGACAGCCTGGGGCACAAAATCAATAAAAAAAAAACAAAACAAAACAAAACAAAAGCAAAAAGAGCCTTCTCTCCTAAATTGGCACAAAAATCATAACAACCGGAGCAAACTAGAATTCCTTTGTAAAACTTCCAATATCCAAATACTGCACATAATTCCAATATACAGAGATGGGTAGGGAACCCAATAAAAAATACTGCACAAAAAAGAGAGACGAAAGAAAATGGAATTGTCAAAGCTTAATCCATCATAAAACCAAAGCTTAATCAAGTCCGTGGGAAGATCCAAACATCACATTATGCTACAAAAACTATAAATACAAGGCCCTTCAAAAGATTCTGACTTGTTTCTACTCCTATGAGAAGCATGGTTGGGGTCACTGATACTCCCATTGGCTTCAAACCTGAACCAGAATATAAAAAATTAACAGTGAGGTAATGAAGTTTTCGGCAATATGATTCACAACATCATATGAACAAATATTAAGAGCACAAACATTCTCAGTCACCAGATTCACAACATACAAGAAAATCAATATACCCCATATTATTGTGAAACCCACATTGGTACTCATATGGAGGGGACTAACCATGAAGCAGTACTTTAACTGGCTTGAGAAATCAAAACTCACAAGTATAGATGACGGCTAATCATACCAAGTGCTACATATAGATGGTCAATTTTGCCTGTCATGACCAATGACAGGCATCCATTGCACTCTCTTACTCATCCTCTCATATTAAGGTTCAAATCTCACATTGGAATGTAGTCCCTTCAGCTTTGCACATATTGATAACTACAGTCATATGGGAATTGGAAAGTTTACAAGGAGGTGGGATCCACAAAAAGCATGGGAGTACTTGTCGAAGTAGTGACAGCATTGGTAGATGCAACATGTCGTATGGTAATCTTTTCCATGTCTGCTCTAGCAACAACCTTATCGCAAGCCTCTTGCAGAACCTTCTTTGCATAATCATATACACCCATACTCACTGCCCCATGCATTGATAGTATGTTGGCCCATCGACCTAGATCATCATAACGTGCATAATAGGCCTCCTCATTAGCTCGTATTTGATCCCCATTATTATAAAGAGCTAAGCCTTTTGTCACATCCTTCGTCCATCGTGTCATTATATAGTGTTGGGGTAACTCTAGGATATTTTTCAAGGAGAACACCCTAAGCATATGAGCACATGGGATACCCATGCGCTCATATAGATGGCAAGAACATGCTGCTTTCTTCTCAGTGCCGTTGAATACAACTGTTTGCAGCAGGCTACTGACTCCATATTCTTCCAAACTACAAGTACATGCCACCCCATCTTCCTCTTGCACTTCACATATAAGATCATTGGATCTCACCAACTCTGGCTGAATGTACTCTGTAAAAATTTTCAAGGTGTAAATTTGACCCATCTGCCTCTCCATGCGAGTCCCAGTCTTCATAGCCGGTCTTTTGTCGCGAGAAATTAAGTCTTCTATGTTCTCATTGTCAAACTTTTGATCAATCAATTTTTGCAACTGGGCAACAAGTGGAGTCAAGTTGGTATGGGAATCTACAAGATCCTTGATTTCTCTATTAATGGATTCACTTCTCTCATTGGTCGTATAGCCTGCAAAGAATGCATCTTGTGAATATATATATACCCATTGATGTCGGATTTCATATATGTACTGCAACCAGTCATTATTCATTAGATCATATCTTTCGATCATGTTTGACCACCTATCTTCAAATTCCGTAATTGTGGTGCAATGGTCAATGCACCTGTAAAAATCCTCATGGAATGCTGTATATCTACCCTCAACATGGCCAAAATTTCTCTCAAACTCTTGTGTAATATGCCACCTACACAAGTGATGTCGGGCCTCGGGGAACACCTTTTTTATTGCAAGAGCTATTGCCTTGTCCTGGTTTGTGAAAATTGCCTTGGGTTGGCGCCCATTCATCACCTCAAGCCACTTTGTGAACAACCATGTAAAGGATTCCTCATGCTCTCCATATAGCAACGCACATCCTAAGATAATGATATTCATGTGGTGGTTTACTCCCAAAATTGGGGCACAAAGCATCTCAGAGTCATTGATTTTGTATGTATTCTCAAATAGAATGACATCCCCAAAGAACTCACTTGATATCCTAGATTTTGCATCCAACCATAGAGCATTTGTCAGGTGCCCATCGCGATCAACATCGATCTTGTATGCAAATAATTGGTTCGCCACAACCTTAGAAATAAAAATTTCCATTAACCCCTCTACATCCCCTACACTCAAATGTGATTTTCTTTGACTTCTATGGATTTCATTATTAGAATCTCGCTCAATGAAATTGAGATTTCTTTGCCCACCAACATCTGTACTAAGCACGTTCACTATCTTTGGGGCACCTATGCCACAGCCACATGAATTACACATACCGGTCACTTCTCTTTTGGTCTCTAGAGATTTACGATGTGATCGAAGGAGATGGACTTTGGATGGTGAAGTCAAGGCATGACAATGCTCCTTCTCATGTTTTGCAATGAACCATATACCAGAATCATCTTTTTTTATTCTTAGCATAGCTTTGCACCCTAGCCTTGAAAGGGGCCGAGTCCGATTGCTCTCACGTGTCTTATCCCGATAACCCGCTTTTGAACATACATATTCACGAGTGATAACTCTACCATCTTTCTTTGATCGCTTTGTCGAATAACAACGAACACTGAAGCCCTTCCGTTTTGCATATTCATTATAGTAATCATAAGCAGCTTCAGGGGACTCAAACTGCATACCCACTCGTGGGTCCTCTCCACTAGGTTCAGATGATGCTAGGGGCTCCACCATGATTGCCTCACTCGGCTCAACCATGTTCATCTCACTTGGCAATTTTGTTAACCCCTAAAGAATAAAGATAATTTAATTAAAAACAAATAGCAGATACAAATAATTGAGGGCTGCAATGTCATATATAAGGATTTAAGTAATGCAATGAGAGAAGAGAATGAGTGCTTACCACAAAGGAATGGAAATCTATAAAGAGAATCACATAATAGAATACTCTTCCAAAATTTTCTATAGGCTTAAGTCCACCAAGAAAATGAAAAATAAGAAACTTGGTTTTTGATAGAGTAGGAGCACCATTCAATAATAACATTTTGACATGCACATTGGCTTATTCATCATTAAGATTGCATATTGTGTATGTTGAAATTCAACATATAACAAACTCCAATACCATCAAAGCCCCAAATCTTAAAACTGAGTTTTCCTGCCTTCCTTTATTGTTTTAGTAGAACATCATAGCCACCAATGCTACTATAGTTGTCAACAATATGTCTTTGTATTCTGCTTAAAAAATCAATTGCATGCTCCATTTAAGGTATGTCTCCTAAATTTTCCAAATGCTTATTCTATATGATGGACATCACCCAAGTATCAGTTCTCACAATATGCCACAAATCAATTCGCTAATAGAATTTGTAAAGAATGACATACTTCATTGTTGTTCTATGAAATATTATCAACAATTTTATAAGTAATGAACTAATCATATCTCCCTTCCACCATATCAGGTTTCCTCGCCCCAGGCTCCAAAACATCATGAAACCTCCTAGATACATAAGTTTTGAGGGTGAAATAATCAAAATCAAACAATAGGTTCTCAAATCATTGCTAGATTTAAGTTTAATGCGCACCAAAAAATTCACAAGTAAACCGAGTATGCATTGCATCAAGTAACCAAAAGGATTTGCATCAAAAAAATCTACACCATATTTAAAAAAAAAAAAGACAAGCAAATACAAAAAGAGATAATATACTAACCAGCTCTAGCAGTTACAAACCCCAGATGGGGGGAGATGGAAGAGATAGCTTTAGATAGTATGGTTAGTCATATGGTTATCCATGATTGATGTGTTTAAAATAACACATTTGAGGAGTCTACATAATGTTGATAGTCACTAACCTCGGATATTCCAATGAAGCAAAATGGAAGAAAAATACTAGCTAAAGTGAGCTTTATCCTAGAATGTTCAGCTAAACAACAAAATTTCTCATTAATTCTATGGTAGGGTCCTTTGGACTTTACTATAAACTGTATCTAGACCACCGTCTACGGAATAACTGCTTAAACAGAAACATCCCTCTGAACTTTTAGCACCATTGGAAAGATTTCCAATACAAACAACTACAAACTTGAGCAATACAATACAGACATTTCCAAAATAAAATTTCATCCATATAAGCTCTAAAATTCAATCCAACTACAAAACCATCAAATCAGTTTGAGGCAACATGTATTCAAGAAAATGGTGTAGAAAAATCTGTTCAATGTCAATTAAAGCGATTTCAACCTTGTTCATATTACAAAGAATTTCAAAGCTCACTATGAAATTTCAGTGTTCAACTCTTCATAAAAAAGAAAGAAAAAAAAATCAGCTTTCGATTACTTCTACATTTGCTTGACAATCTGTAATACCAACATTAAAAATCAATCCAAACTTAAGAAGACACGCAATGAAGGTGCATAGTATCCATCACATATAGCATTAAACGCATTAAGCTCAGAGAAATTAGAACAACAAATGGCCACCAGTTATCACAAATCCAAATCTAAACCAACAAATTTGCTACAAAAATTATCAGGGAAAAATTCATTTAGGAAATAATTCAATCATCGACCCTTGCTGAGTTTCTTCATAATGCAAAAACGACAGAGCATGGTAGCCTTCTTCGCAAAGCAGAAATTCCCAACCTTCTATATGCACTTAACTAAACAAGCAACCATCTCTATTAAAGATTTAGGGAAATGAAAATTAGATAATCAATTTTGCAGAAATTAGCCATGCAAACCGCATACATAGTTCCACCAACTCGTGCCATTTCTCTCCCGCAAACCTTTACTTATCTTGTGCTTTTGAATCATTCGCATCAGAACAAGAACTTGGACACACATATCAGAATCTCACAAAAACCCCACTCAAAACCATGCAGGGAGAGAGGCTGAAAAAGCTTGAATTCAGAGCCAAAACCAAAACCCAAGAAAACCATGCAGGGAGAGAGGCCAAAAAAGCTTCAATTCAGAGCCAAAACCAAAACCCAAGATCACAACCAAATAAGGGAAGAAAAACCAAGATAATTACCCTTATAATTAGGGGAAAAAGGAAAATAAATTTGAGAAAGAGAATTACAGAAAGATCTAGATTGTAGTTCCTTATGACTATGAATAACATCAAGAGACAGAGAGAGGGACTTAAATTAGCACCATGCAACTGAGTACTGAATGAATCAAGGCAGGGTGAAATGAGAACACAGGCCCAACAAAAGCTATGAACTCTAGAGAGAGAGCCAATAAGTAATGAAATTACACCTACAAAAAAGAAACCCTAAATTGCAGTAGATAATAGATCTGCAAATTAAATACCTTCTTCAATGGAGGTGGCGCGGGAGCACAGCCCTTACAACAGTGAAGGAGATGGGAAAGAGAGGGAAAATCAAAGGTTTTTCTCTCTCTAGGGCGAGATTTTGATGGTTTCCCTTCTTCGAGTTTTGGGTAAAAGTCGGACGCAACTATTCAAAGGCGATATCCTTCCACAATTTCAACCGTTAACCTAATTCTTTTATGGATAATTATTTGGTGCGTTCAAGCCCGCACGGTCCGGGCCCGAGATCTACACCATCCACCAAAAAAAAAAAAAAATTAGATCTACACCACAAATGATAGTCTTTGAAAAGAAAAAGTAAAATCAGCAGTTCAAATATTTTCTCCAAAAAATTTCATTTCTAGTTTTTAAATTTTATTTATTTTTACAAATTAATAATCTACATGTTAAAAATTATATATTCCTTAAAAATTAGAATTAAATTCTATTTCAAAAATAAATTATTAAGGGGCTTTCATTTATATATGTGAGTTCCTAAACTCATAGAAACCATGTCCATATTCTATGGGTGTGGTTTTTATAAGGCTGTAACCTTAAACAATCAGATTAAAAGCACTTCCAAATTTTATTATAAGTATTATTTTTGTTAGAGAATGGCCACAAAGGCCTCATGATCACTATAGTGTAGTTGGTCTCTCTCTTACTTTCTATTTTTAAATGCATTAAATTCAATTTAATTATATTATATATTTGTTATAATGGTCTCATTACATTCAAATCCTTTGACTATCTTTTACGATATATTTCATTCAATTTCTTCATTTTTTTTAACCACCCATCAATGATATTCTAACAGTCACATTAAACCAAACCTTTTTTTTTAAGAAATAAATAGAATAATATAAAATAAAAAAAAAAGCTTAGTTATTGATATGGGCATATCGAAATCTAGACAATTGGATGAAAAACATGTCATATGTGGCAAGGGGAGAAGCTCCAATGCTTATAAAAGGGGCAAACTCACTCATTTCAGTACACATATAAAAATCTTAGAGCCAGTACTCCTTCTCTAGTTATCCATAAGCTGTACATAAAAATGTTTTTTTTTCATATCTTTCTCTCTATCATTTCAACCTAATTGTTTTTTTTTTTTTTCTGGAAATTTTGGTATAAAAAATGCTTAGTATCGCTTGAGAATCTATTTTTATCTCTAAATATAAAATCTTAAACTCCCAAAACGGATCAAATTAAGTAGATCTATAAAGACTTGAAAATGGATGGTCCAAATGATTTGTTGTAAGATACACTATTTTTAAGGATGAAAATATTTGTTTCATTTTATATTCACATGTCTCAATGTCGAGATTATCAATTAGATGGTTTTCCAACATCAAAACAACCTTCCATGATGGACTTTTGAAGTGCACCTTAATTCTACATTTTAAGGTCGCAACCTTATATACAAATTTTCATATTTTATTGGTCACTTTGTTGTATGTCATTTTTTACTTACTTATGTCCATCACACGAATAATGAGAGAGCCAGTGACAACTCTGTCATGCTAGTAGTCGAAATATAGATAGATCAAAGTTGTACTGCGAAATAAGCCTCAAGCTAAACAACTTGAGAATAATACTATTGTATACCTTACAACTATAGCCCCTTGCTAACAGCTTCAGAACAGTACCAGACCACCACAGTCCCATTTAGAACATCAAAAAACCCCTGATGACCAATTTTGGGCTTAATCGAACCATCCAAAAGGGGTATATGCCCAAACTTCCTAAAAGCGGGTAGGTTTTATACTATTGTGGTACAGCTTCACTGAACCAGTTCGCAAGCATGGAGACTACGACGTCACATCTCGAGAGGGACTTCAATGACACACATAACCTTCTTCTGGACTTAGAATAAGCTCAAACTTTGACATGCTCTAGATCACGACAATCCCGTCATTTTGACCTAGGGCATGCACCGTGGCGCGACCCAAAGTCAGACTTATTCTGGAAAGAAGGTGAGCACAAAACCAAAAAAATTAGAGTTTTAAGAAGAAGACATCTCGAATCTCATGAAGCACAATTCAAGATCCGCGCATCCGATCATCGTGAAAACGAGTTCAATGCAACCACCTCGTGAAGAGCTGCGAACTGGTATAACTGTTGTACTTAACCCAAGGACGAATAAGCACAAATCCCAAGATTACAAAAGAAGCAGGACTGCTCAGTTGCCAAAATCCCGTTTCTGATGACCTCCCAAATTATGAAATGATGCAGATACAAACCAAAATGGATCAAACTTGGTGCAAAACGACTGTGATAGTCTCATCTTTCACCTACAAACAAAATAAATACTTATAGCATCACAAGTTGAATAGCCTTGGCCACCAAGGTTCATGAATCTGGCCAGACTTCCACCTCATGGAAAAAAACTGCCTCGGCACGATTAAAGGCATAAAAACGCTCAGAATCGAACAAGCATTGAAGATATAACAACAAATCATTTGAACCATCGCTACAAATTTATGGAAAAGCTTAAAATATCTGGCAATGGCGGAAGACCCCTCAAAGAGGTATGGTTTTGTCATTAGCAAAAAAGGCTTTGGGGGCATTTTGGTTATTGGACCTAATTTCATGATTTTATTTTAAATTCTTTTAGTGCTAATTAAACGTAGTTTTTTAGCATCCACCCCTGTTCGGTGAGTTCTCTATGTAAACAAGCATAAGTCACTTGTAAAAGAGTGGATTATTCATCACTCAAATAGAGGCATCACATTGTTTTCACTCATTTTTTGTTTCTAAACCCTTAATCCCATCGAGATGAGAGATAAACTTTCTGAGAGAAAATACCCTTGAGTGTGCAGTCTCATTCTCTCTCTTTCATAAATCAAGCTACACCCGGAGTTGGCGAGCTCTCTCTGTCTTCTCCTCTAATTGCCACCTGCCCCCGCGCAGCAACCACATCCGAGACGGACATAGTCACGAGTGAACCCAAGAGTTCTAACCCTCAAGACACCGCCCTAACTTCCTCTCATACAGTCGAGTTGAGCTGAGACACGCATACGCTCTCTCCCTCAATCACTCGGGAGGAGTCAGCTTGAGCTGGTAGACAAGAGGGATCCAACTCTTCAATTACCTCAACCGCCCAATCGCCCAACTCTCATGCGAAGAGGGAGAGCTTTACTACCCTTACTTCGCAGCTTATCCCTTTCGCCAATTAGCATCCTTGAGGGAATTGACATGGGGAGGGACGATCGAACCCCCATCGCAATTGCAAGCACGAGAGAGAGAGAGAGTGAGAGAGAGAGAGGAGATATTTTGAAAGCCTGAAGAGAGCCCCTGTCCAAACTGCACTGGCAGACATTCGGATGGCTTCGTCATTGTTCTAAGAGGGTGAACCGCCAGGGTGTGTCTCCCGAACCCCAAGCGGCGAGGCAATCATCTGAACGTACAACGGCTGTAAAAATCTCTCGTTGTTGGTTCCTATTCGCGCTCAGAAGAGTTCGCGTATGCGCACCTGGCAAATGTGAGACGTGCACAAACCCTCCGCGGTTATTTGAGAGAGGATTTTTCTCCCCCCGTGAGCACCCCTCATCCGCACGAGGACTGAAGCAAAAATTAGGCCGTGACCAAGTTGTCACTAGCTCTCTCCTTATTCGTGCGAGGGACATAAGTACGTAAAAAATGACCTACAACACACTTATTTGAAGCATCAAGATATGAATACAGTGTTTTTGAATCATCAATCTTGATCGGTAATCAATAAGAACTTAATTAGTTATTTGACTCATTCAGGAAGTATTATATCATGGAAACATGTTCTTCTGTTAATAAAATGGGGACCCATATAGGCAATTCGCCCAGCTCCCAACTTTTCTTTTTTTTTAGAGTGTCTAAAATTTGTTGGAGCTGATTCCCGCACCAAAGACCCATCAGTTTTGACCCATATCGGTTTATCTGGTGAATGATTCAACAACTTGATCAGGATTTAATAATGTTATGTGAATGTGGGAAAAATATATATATTAAATGTTAAAAATAAGGAAATTATTGTTAATATCTCTATTTTTTTTAAAAATGAACTTACCAAAATTCCTCCTATTTTTTTCTATTTTCTATACCTAAAATGGCTCTGTACATGCTCGACAGATATGCCAAGTCCGTGGAGCTCATTTGTTATATGCATAGGGAGCACCATTTTGGTGTTTGAGACCTTTATAGACCCTGGTTAACCCTTTAAATGCATGTAAGGTGTCCATATAGGGGTGGCAGTGGGTTGGGTTAGGTATGGGTCCAAACGGACGCAATTGGACCCAACCTAAAAATAAAAATATATGTTTTTCGATATATTTAAATATAAAAAGTATATAATAAAACCATTTACCTTTGGTACAAGATGGTCACAATTAATCTTGACCATTGGATTTGAAATTGGATGGTTGTATTAATTCCATTAACCAAGCTCAAATTTCAAAAGAAATTTTCTCGAACTTTGTAACATATCCCAAGCTGCCAGATTTCACATCAGATAGTTGCAAATAATTGTGAACTCCTTGTATCAAAGGTACATGGAATAATTGTATACAATCGTCAGCATCATCATGTTAGCTTTTTCCCAATTAATTGAGGTCGGCTTCATTGTATACAATCCCATTTAAATAAATTATATATATATATATATATATATATATATATATGTGCGGTTTGTATAGAGCCAAGGCTCTGAGCAATCAAAGTAAAGCGTGCATTCAAATAGTGTCGAGAAATGCGATTTAAATACTGGAAATATTTGTGATAGCCTTAAAATATATTTAAAGCTTCACAACTAGTAGATCCAGCAGGTCTATGAAAATCATGAAAATTGATGGTAAAAAAATACGTTACAAGATGGACTATTTTCAAAACTCGAAATACATTTTTCTCATGTCCATGCATCTTGATGTCGAGATAATCAAATTTGGAATATTTTGACATCAAAACAACCTCTTCTAGCAAAAGTTTTGAGGTGGGCTCTAATTTTATTGTTTAGAGCCTCGGCTCTATATAAATTTATTTATAATTTAAATAATGTAACTAAAAATATATGATTAATTCATTTAAATACTATTAAAATATTATGTATTAAATATTATTTAAATAACAACACTATTCGGATTAGGGTCGGGTTGGGTCCATGTCGACCTAGACCCAACCTGACAGGTCCAATTCTTGGGCTCATACACGGACCTAGGTCAGGATCGGACGTTGAGTCCAGGACCATTGCCACCCCATATGTAAAGGTTTTGAGCCCAACAATGCCCTATTTTGAGACGAGCTTTACAAACCTAGTCTGTTGAGCACCCAATTAATACTCTCTGGTAGAAGAGGAATGCAGTGCACATTGCATGATGCACAAGTCTAAAATTATTGTCATAAGTGCGGGCAACACGCTTACACTTTGTGATGAATAGTGTGCAAATCTAAATGATAACCAGTATCTATGTGCATGTTATGCATGGCATTCTAGGTCTACACGGCCTTTTCAAATGGTAAAAATACTTTTGTTTATTTTAAAAAATAATACTATATTTTGTGTGGTTTTTCTAAGTTTTTAATTTGTATTGAGAGAAAGGTGTGGGTTTTTTAGTCTCATGTTAAAGATAAGAGTTTGGATATAGTGGCATTTAAGTGTGGGTATTCTCCTTCTTTATGTTTTTAAAATAAAGGAGAGAGCCATGGTGCACGTGCGTGGCACTCGTGCAACGTACGTACATGTGTATGAGGACGTCTAATGACACACTTTGCACTTCACACATGTGTCATTGGCTCGAGGCTCGATATTTTTTGTGAGGGCGGCACGTGCAAGAAATCCTAACAGACACTAATTGTTTAAGACTTGGAGCACCTTATGTATATAACTGTTCATATCCAACATCTAATACTTATTGATGGTAGCTGTTTGTGATCAAACAGTCTTATTGTGTAGTATTACAATATGAACTGTTCACTTAAACAGTAAATTCACAACCACTTGTTACTCTATAAAAGGAATTGTTCTTCCCATTCTCTAGACGCCTTTTTAATTAGAGCACTTGTCCTTCTCGCTATACTCATTATTTATCTCTTCCTCTATCTAAATATACAACATTATAGTTTTACAATGGGCTTCCAGCTCAAGTGCAAAGTGCTTTGAAGCATCAAAATAAACCTTTTGTTTTCTTATATTCCAAAGACAAATTGTCATTTCATATGCACATTTTTTTGAATATTGAAGGAGGTTAATATTATATAAAAAAAGTGATATGCGTATAAACAATAGGAAGGATTTTCACTTATTTTTTGCTTAATTCTTTATATTTTTTTTGCCCTTTTGTCATCCAACCAATTTCTAACAGGACCTTCATGGACACAATAGATTTGTAGAAGTCCAAGTAAGCTTTAGGGACCTAATAGCTTCGTAAAGCTTTACTTATCTATGAGGTTGTAAAGAGACATTAACGATAATTTCCTTTAAAATATATTATTTTAAACATTGCTTTATATATTTTAATTATTTGTATGTCATTGGAGCATTTACTTTAGGGTACGGTTTGTATAAGGCTAAAGTACTAAACAATAAAAATAAGGTGCACATTCAAATGATATCAAAATATGTTGTTTCATTACAAAAAACCTTTTGTGATGTCTTGGAAATTTATTTTTATCTCAAATATAAAATTTAAAGATTAAAAAAGTGTGGATCGAGCCTATCTATGAATACTTTAAAATCTTAAAACTTGACGGTCTGAATAATACATTACAAGATGCATATTTTTCAATACTTAAAATCTATTTTTTATCATTTCCACATATCTTGAGGTCGAGATGATTGAACTTAGGGTTTTTCAGCATCAAAGCAATCTCTTCTAGTACATTTTTGAGGCACACCTCAATTTGATTGTTTAGGGCCACGCTCATATATTAACGTTTTCGTTTACTTTATGAGCCTCAAATTCATAGATCTAAAATGGAATGTATTTAATGAGCAAGTTATAATATGTTTTGAATCCTAAATCCATACTTAAAACAAAATTTTTCAAGGGTGACCCTAATTGTGTAAGACCTCGTTAAAACTTTAAATACAATTATTTGATTGTAAACTGACTGTAGACAATATGATCCATTGTTATTTGCTCTTTGTGAGTGCTTATTTCAAAACACTGTATGGGTGAGCTTCTTATGTGTCTTGTCACATATACACCTTATATGGATTTGTAATTTTTTTATTATTGAAGATGTTATATTTTAGAAGTAAGGTGCGCATAAAAACTCACAAAAAAAAGTTGTTCTGATATTAAAAAGCCATCTAATTGTTAATCTCAACCTTGAGATATACGAATATAGAAGATAAAGGGGGTTTCAAGCCGATTTTGCATTGGTTCGTATTCAGCGGTCGAGATGAAAGGATATAGAAAAGAAAAGGGGTTTTAAGGCCTAAAAATAACATATCTCATAACATTGTATTTGGACCATCCATGTTCAAAATTTCCAAGGTTGAGTAGATTTGCTCGATGAATACCATTTCTAGAGTTTTAATATTTCATAGTTACACATGAAAATAGATTTCCATGCTACCCTAACGTATGTCAACACCAAAATTACATATTTCGACAAAAAGTCCGCAAGATGCTATTTTTCAGATTGTTTAAGGTTGACATGTTTACCAACACTTCCCTGGGCATTTATCAAATGGAAAATCATAGAAACCCCTTGAGCCAACTTTTAAGGCATAGACTACCCTCAACACTTTTTATACCACATTACTAACCTCAAAATTATTTATTTTAGCACACACCTCAAAGGGAAAAAAAAAAAAATTTAGGATGAAAATGTCCCCTCTCCTCCTAGATTGTTGGTACACCTCCTCTCGATCTACTGGAAAAAAAAATTAAGCCAGTCTGGGACACTAGGTGTAGGATTGACTTTAATAGAGGCAAAAATCCATTCCAATGCACTATATGCCGGACTGGCTTCATTGTTTAAAATGAAGCTGGCTTGACAAAATATGTATTAGACCGGTTTCAATAGGACAATAAGTTTCGACAAGCTTCATTTTAAATTCACAAGCTGGGATAGGTGCTAAAAACCTAGGTTTAAAGCAAATTTTTCATGTAAAAAAAAAATTATTACTTTCCTTGAGGGGGATAGATGCAAAAATAAAAAAGAAGTATAAATGAGACCATTTACCTTCGGTACAAGGTGGTCACAATTTATCTTGATCATTGGATGTAATATTGAGTGACTGCAATTATTTTTATTGACCTTGTTCAAAGTTCAAAAGAAATTTTTTCGAACTTTATGACACATCCAAGCTATCAGATTTCACAGTAGATAGTTGTAAGTAATCGTGACCTTCATGTATGAATGGTAAATGGTCGCATTGTATACAATCCCAAAATAAAAAGTGTTCAAGTTAACGATGTGATTAAATATGTGCTGGGACATGCCTAAAAAGTTAGGTCTAGGGCAGGGTGGATGTCATTCTTGTTCCTTAAATTTAAAGAATGGGCAGGTGTATGAGTGCTAATGAATAGACATAAAGTTCCAAAAGAAAAATTTTCAGACTTTATGACTCACCCCAAGTTATCCAATTTAACATCTAATGAGTAAGAACAATTGTTAAGTCTATATACAAAAGATAAGTGGTCTTTTTGTAAACAATTCCCTATATGTTTTGAAAAAATTACAAAAAAACCTAAAGACCACACTTTCTATTCAACTTACCCCGACCTAATTTTTTCTTTCACTTTTTTCCCCAAGACAAACTTTCTATATAAATACCTCGAAAGGGAAAAAGTTAGACAAAAAATGGCTTTCCCATATACAAAAATCATTTTGGACAGATTTGGCTTGACTTTTGGACCCCAATTGCACATTGTCGGAGCGTCGGAGTGGCATTTGCAACTGTCAGACTGTCTTTTTCAATTGCGGGACAGCACTTTACACAGTGCCAGAGCCCTATTGTCGGACTGCACTTTACTTAATACCGAAGTCTTACTGTTGGACCGCACTTTACACAGTACCTGAACCTTACTGCCAGACCGCACTTAACACATTACCTAAGCCTTACTCTCGGACCGAATTTTACACAGTAAGCCTTACTGCCAGAATGAATTTTACATATGTCAGAGTGCTACTATCGGACCGCATTTACACAGTGCCGGAGCCCTCTATTTTGGTGGGAAAGAAGATAGACATGGGTATAGTAAAAGTAAAGGAAGGTAGTTTAGCTATTTTTTTATTTTTTATTTGATTGGGGGGTTTTACATTGAAAGTACATTTTGGAGAAAAAAGTGAGAAAAAAAAGTTAAGTTGGCCATAAAAAATATAGTTTGGGTTTTTTTTTTTTCCTATTTTTTTCCTTTATCAAATGACTTCGGTACTAAGTTAGTGCTATTAACTGACAAATTGTAAGTACTTTGTCAATCAAATGACTTTGATATTTTTCTTGAAAAACACTTGTGTGCCGAAAATAATGTGACCTATCCATATTCGTATGGAGATGCCCACAAATCTATCTTGATGAAACTTTTAACCACGTAGAGGGGCACTTTGGTCATCCCTTTCATGACTGAAACCTTCCCGCCACTCTTCGCTTCTTATGTACTCTCTCTCTTTATGAACTCTCTCTCTCTCTCTCTTAATTCTAGGGTTTGTTTCCTTCTCTCTCTCCCTTCTAAGTCTAGGATCTCTCTCCTACTTCCACGGTTTAATTTTATATTTTATCTTCCAATGCTAGGGTTTTATCTGGCCTCTCTCTATTGTCTCGCTTCCCACTGGAGTTTTCCTCAAATTCGATTGCAGGGTTTCTCTCTCTTTCTTGTAGGGTTTCTCTCTTACTCTTTTCCTTTGTGAATTATTTGCATCGAATTCTAGGGTTTCGTTGTGTTTTGGATTGCATTATCTGGTATCAATGGCGGCGGGGGGCTGGGAAGGAAGAGAAGGTCTTATTGAGCTGGAAGCAGGGGAAGGGGAATCACGCGGATCAAGTGATGTGATTTTTCAGAGAATTGGAGCTTCTGTTCCATTTGCTAAAGGTGATTGGAGCTTCGATCCTGAAAGTCCACCAGCTCAAGTCCTTGCTATTTCAGATCGATTTGGAGTACTTTTTGCTGCTCATTCTCAAGGTGAGAACTAATTCTTAGCCACTGGTTAACTTTATCAGTTGCTTACAAAATTTTCGACATCTTTAAAAAATTTAAAATCGGGGCGCCTAATTAGGAACTGAAATAAAAGCAAATCGGGATTGCTTGTTGTGCGTTTGCGTAGTCCCAAATTGGGGCTTTATTTTATTCTTCGCTGTCCCACCCTTCATTTTTATTCTCTTGTTAAAATCTTCCATTTGTGATTCAGAATATTAAAATGTTAGCATTTTTGTGTTGCTTTTTTTGTTTTTGCAATGTCCAAGTTGGGTTAGTTTCATTCTCTCTCTTTTGAGATGGAAAATATTTACTGCTTTATATTCACCTGCAAATGTCGTGAAATTACATGTAAGAGGCCTTTGAAAATCATTTAGGACAATTGTTATGCTTTTGCAATATTTCAATCCATATAAGGAAAGCACTTTTTTTATTTGATTGTTTTCCTTTTTATCAGTTCCTTTGTTTAATTGTGTGGATTCGATGATGTATAGGGTTTTGTGTTGTGAAGACAAAAGAGATCATAAAATTGGCTGAGGACCTCAAGGAAGAAAGGAGTGTTTCATCTGTTAAAGAGCTGAGCATCATGGTTGTTCCACTTGCCGGTGTTTACCTATTTGCTCTGTCTACAGATTCTCAGACTCTTGCTGCGTCTGTAGCTGGTCAAGTTTACCTGTATTCTGTAACTTCACTTCTTAACAAGGTAGCAATGCATTATTACTTTATTGGATTTTTTTTCCTTAAAATTAACTGAAGTTATTATCTTCTTTAATAAGGTAGCAATGCATTATTACTTTATTGGATTTTTTTTCCTTAAAATTAACTGAAGTTATTATCTTCTGTAATAAGGAAGCAATGCACTATTACTTTATTGGATTTTTTTTCCTTAAAATTAACTGAAGTTATTATAGTATTTATGCTTTTTTTTCCCCCTTGTTTATTCATTTGGTTTCTTTGCTTAAGTCTTAGATAATTGGATGTTAGGTGAGCCTCTAGTTTCTGTTTTAGTGATGTAGCACTGTGCTGTTACTCTTACAAGATGCCAGCTATAAGTTATCGGCTACAGTTTTTTTAGCAATATGTGTGATATTGGGAAAGGACCCTGTCTCCCCCCTGAATTACCCCAAAAAAAAAAAAAAAAAAGTGCGATAGATACCTTCCAGCTATGGTGCTTTCAGTCATTGAATGATCGTAATCAGTAATATCTTTGCAAATCTTTTGGGGACTATCCTGGAATCAAAGATTGGCATGTGGGTAAAGGAAAAAAAATTACAAGTGATTTCTCAAGCAGGTTTCCGACAATATCATTCTACAATAGATCAACTCATCATCTTGAAATATCTCATTGATCAGGCTAAAAGCCAAATCAAGAAAACTTTCATATGTTTTGTGGACTTCTCTAAAGCACACGACTCTATCAATAAAAAAAATCTATGGCAAAGACTACAAAATATCGGGGTCCCAATGCCTTAAATGTCAGCAATCCAAATGCTTTTCTTAGAGGTATGTATCTGACTCAAAGATGATACTTTTCATAACAATGTGATGTTTCATAGCTCTGTTGGTGATAAGCGAGGTTGCCCTCTTCCCACCCCCCCCCCCCCCCCCCCCCAACTATTTGGTATTTTCATAGATGAATTAGAGAGATGAATAAGACTCCTCCCAGTCATTCTATTCTATTAGGCCAATCTCCTGTTCATCTCTTGCTCTTTGTAGGTGATGTGACTGTGATTTCCAAGTCATGTCAAGGTCTGCAGCAATGCTTCACATTTTGAATGAATTTTGCCAGTATTATGGAATGAGTATTAATTTCCAAAATACTGAAATTATGATTTGTGGTACATAAATACTGACTTGGCGTTTCAGATAGGAACTGAGCAGGTTGAGATTGTTTCATCATATAAGAGTTTGGGTTTAGAATGCTCCAATAATTATAAATGGGATAAATGCATTTCACAAAGAGTCACAGGAGGTATGAAAGCCTTATTTGCATTGAGAAGCAAATGCAAAAAGGAAGCCATCTTATGTTGGGATGTTCGGAGACAATATTTCCACAATATTGTACAACCAACTGTCCTTTATGGTTGTGCAGTTTGGGGCCCTGGATTAGGAGACAAATATTGGAAGAAAGTAGAAGAAGCTCGAAAACAATTGTTGTTGGAAGAGTTCAAGGTAAAACAACAAACCCAATATGATATTATGCTCCTAGAAGCTGAGTTGATGTCCTTGGAATTTGAGGCAATTTGTCAGTTTGTTACTTTTGCCCAACACCTCACAACTTCTGCAATTGATAAAATTTCAAAAGAAGTTCTCCATGCTACTCAAAATAAGGGTTATACTAGGGAAAACTTTGGTTAAAGAAATGGAACATTGATGAGCAAATCTTCTATTGGGACCCCTAAGCAAATTCGGAAAATTGTTTGGAAAAAAGCAACCCAAAGGATTTGGGAGGGAGTAGAAGGAAAGAAACCGTTTTATTTGAATAGTATCATGGGAGAAATTTCAGTAAAAACAACTTATTTGAGTGATCCTATCCCTCTTTGTCTATAGATTCAGATCAGTAGGGCGAGAATGGGATCTCATTACTTTCGTATTGAAACAGGAAGATGGCTTCAAATTCCTAAAGAAGAATGCACTTGTCAGCTTTGTGCCAAAGATGCTATTTAGGACGAGCATCATATTTTTCTGCAGTGTGCCACTACAACAACAACCCAGGAAAAGTGGAACATCAATGTTCATAATTTGATTGATTTGTTCCTTATGCCATCTAGGACTCTTGGTCACTTTATAGGGGAAAATTTTCAAACTCCTGCCATGTACACTTCTGTCCAATTGATCCTGAGGGTCTTATATGGACGTAATAAAAGTTTAGTTTCAGTTTCAGTTTCGTTATAATGTGGGTCACACGTGCATTTTTTCATGACTGACATGCCAATTATCAACAGAAAAGTTACCTTTTTAACTTCAACACAGGAGTGCAATTGTGGAGCCTTGAATCTCTTTGACTTATTCTTTAGGCTTCTTTGGCTTGAACTAATGAAGAGAATTTGCTCTAGAAAGGTGGTTTTCTTGGGACATATCAGATATGTTATGGAATACTTATCTAATTATTTTCTTGTTTGACTAGAATTGTTAGGGGCAAAAATTTCCCACAAGGTAATCTACGAACATATGCATGTGTAGCATGATGGTTTTTCTGCCGTTTGAAGAATAGTAAATCGTTTGAAGAATAGTAAATCTCATTCTGGACTGTTGAACAGAGGCATCTTGGCTGATTTGATGCTTGATTTGATTATTGACATTCACATTATTGGATAGAGAAATATCAGTTTAATTCAGTATTCCATCCTCTGGAGTGGTAAAGGTCATCATTATTTAGAGAATTTTGTGGATTATTCTACAAACACTTCTTCGACAATTTTGGATGTTTATGCGGTACTTTTTCATTACGTACTTGAAGGTTATGTTTGACAAAACAGGATTTGGATATTCAAATATTTAGAAATCTAAATAAAGGCATTGCCTTGCTTTCTATATATTTGGATTTTATATTATCATGATATGTCTTTTTATGTGCCCGTTGGCCGTTCTAATTGTATGTCAAATTTTTCATAGATTTGAAATTTTTTGACTTGATGGCTGACAAAATTATAATTATTGATTTTTATATTTGGCACACATTTGAGGATGGGTTTGCTCCACCATCTGTTTTACTAACAGATTAACAGATGGAAAAGAGTGATGTTTCAATAGCTATGAGAGTATGAAGTCTTGTGGAGCAAGCATAAGGAGACATTCGGCCGGGAAAGCCATTACCAAAGCTTCATTATCTCCCCTTGAAACTGGAGAAACGCTTCTTTCACATTCTCTCAGAGGTTCCACTAATTATTGCCATGAGTTTTGCAAATATGGCCAAAACCATGCCTTTTGAATCCAAAGGAAAACAGCCCATCTCTCTTCTTCTCACCAGAAAACCAGAGTCCCCTGTCCAAGTCCAAAGCCGTATTGTCAATTCAAGCTCCAATGAGTGGAAGAAAAGGAAGCTACCCATCAAGATTGAGATTACATCGTCTGGTGAAATAAACTCTATTTTCTCCATACCCAAGCCATCTCTATCTACCAAACCCAAGCCTTCTCTATCCCCTAAACCCAAGCCTTTTCTCTCCATCAAACCCAAATTCAATGTGAAATTAAACCCCATGTTGATTAAAATCCCATCATTGAAAGTTTCATGGACTTCAGCGAATAGACTCAGTGAGAATAAGAAAGTTAAGAGCAGTGAGACTAAGACAATTCAGAGCAAAGGCTCATCGAACTGTTGAAGACAAGAAAAAACCCAAAGTAGTGACTCCCCTTTCACCTTCTACCAATGGAATCATGAGAGAGAAGCAGCAACTTAAACCAGTGACCCAACCTCACCTTCCAAGCCTGTTGGTAATGGAGTTATTTCAGAGAAGGTAAAACCGAAACCTGCAAACTCTTTATCTTCTCCTTCCACTGGCAATCGAGTTATTTCAGAAAAGCAAAATCCCAAAACCTGTAAGCTCTTTATCTTCACCATCCTCAAGTAATGGAGTTACAGGTCTTCGTAATGGAATTATTAAATAGAAGAAAAAACCCGAACCTGTAAACTCTTTATCTTCGCCAACCTCTGGCAGTGGAGTTATAGGTCCTCTTAATGCAGTGATTATGGAAAAGAGAAAATCCGTGCCTCTAACCTCTTTGCGTTCTTCAGCTAATGGCATTGGAGGCTTGACAGTAACATGGAAACTTCTCCTTTGATAAAACCTCAATTGAGAGAAGCAAAACCATAGTTGCCAAAGATCCCACTACTCAAACAGTGGAAGAAGTCGCCAAAATTAGCAGGAACCGCCAAATTAGCGGTTTGCTTGACAAGAAGAAGAAGAGGCCACTGATAATCGCAGTGAAGAGCTTTGACACAGACAACAGTGTGAGAGAGATATTAGGGTTTAGAGGGTCTCCGTCGAGTGACAGAGAGAGGGTCTATGATTAGATAGAGAAAAAGGGTTTTAGTTGAATGATAGGAAAAGGGCTGTTGGACGGGAGAGGGAGAGTGAAAAAAGATGGTTATGAGTGGATGAGAGACGAAATAATTTTAACGCTAGAATTGAATCCCGCAAAATTCAATTACAACTTGAATTTTTGGGGATTTAGATATAGGGAGGTTATCTGAATATAAGAAGATATAGTTTGGTCATCTGAAACAGGGCATTTAACTTGTATAATTCTAATTATAATGGATGCTATATTATCCTGAAATATTAGGATATTCGGGTGTTGTCAAACAGTCCCCGAACTATCATCTTTTGTTCTAATTGATGTTTCTTCACCTATAACCAGAATGCTATATTTCTTTTGTCATTTATTTCTACTTTTTTTTTTCTGGTTTTTCTTGCACATGCTTCTTACTTGTTTGTTCTTTTGTTTGATTTGCTGATTTGGAGGAGGAAAAACCATTCTTTTCATGGTCACTGGGTGAATCTAGCCATGTGAAGGACTTCAAATGGAAAAAAAACAAAGACAGCGAATTTATTGTTCTTTCAAGCAATGGTTTGCTGTCCCTTGGAGCAGTGAATGGTCCTATCAAGGACATGAAAGATGACGTTGATGCTGGTCTGTTTTGATACCAAACTTTGATTTCCATATTTTTGTCCAGGCTAGAAACTCTATTGGTTTGGATTTTCTAGTTGTGTAAAACTGCTTGGAACTGTTGTTTGTTACTTTTGGCTGTTGTGATTTTCAAAAAGTAAATATTTGATTGAAAATTTAGATTCTTAACTTGCTTATACTATAATTGTCCTTTTTGCACATGGCCGATTTTATATTTCTTTGGGTTTTCCTTTCTGCACATGCTCAAAATTTTTTTTTGCTCATTTTTATGTTATTTTCCTTGACATGTCATGGGGTAGCATCTGCAATCATCAGTTTTTCCATCTCTTATTTCCTAATAGTTGGGTTGGTTTATTTGTTGTACAGTGGATTGGAGCGTGCATGGAAAATTCATTGTTCTAGCAAGAAAGAGTACATTAAGCATTGTATCAGTGGAGTTTGAGGAGAAGTTCCATATATCACTCCCTTTTCAATCATGGAATGATGATGAAGACAGTACCATGACAGGTCCACACCATAGCAATTTTTGTCTCTCTCCCTCTCTGAATGCTTTCAATTTATCATGCCTATCTTGTGATCTACCTAAATTCTTTTATGTGAATTTACAAGGGTTTCTTTTTCTTGTATAATTGGCCATATCATTAATTATCTAATTTCTTATTTCATTTTTTTTAAACATGCTCATTTGTTTTAAGGGGAAGACATTTCTTTGTTGTGCTACCATTTCCATTGTATTTCTATAATTTTTTTCTTCAGTTATGCTAGAAAGAATATTCTATTATGGAAATTCAATTTCAATATACATGGTATTTACTTGGTAAATAACTCTTGTGACATTAGATTGGATTGGAGGTTGTTGCTTGGACTTCGGCTTGCAAGGAGTAGCTAGTCAGAGCTTTGCATTAATATATTCATGCAACTTCAGTTGTCCATAACAATGTTCTTATGTTGCCTACCTGCTACTGAATATGACTTTGTTATGTTAAATTTGAAATGTCTGAATCATAGTTGAAGTAAAAGTGATTTGAATTTACAAAGCAATCTTATTATTCGTGTGATGTTTCTTTAACTTGTGATTGACAATAGTAATCATTACATTAAGAAGAGATGCACCATTGGCTCTCGAACCTCCTGGAACCGCAACAAAGAAACCAGCCTTTCCCATGTTGATGCAATTGTAGATCTCATTGAAACCCAGGGTTCATGGCATATGGTCCTAAGGTTTCTTAACTGCCTTCTGGCTGCTATTAGACTTTCCTATAAGTTAACATTTATATAGATATACTATAGTGTATCATAGATATACTATAGTGTATCCTTGACAAGCGTGGCTTTGAAATGCTAAGCCTCCATATACCGATTAGTACATGCTATAAAAGGACCTCTCTTTTTTTTGTCCATTGAGTAACATGCATGTGTATCCATTTGATCTTCGAAGGAGAGCCTTTGTACTACTAGACAAAATTTGCTTTGGTCAAATGCCCGTTTGAGGTTAAGTCCATCTCCCAATTAAGCTATTATCACAAAAGAACCTGAGCTTAGTGAACCACTCCATGTCGGCCAAGGGTTACCTATAAAATTCTTGTTAAATTTACTTGTTGCCGAGTTCATAATTTCTCACGAGTCATAGTTTATTACTGAACAAATCAAACTAAAAAAGTTATTATGTATGACCAAAAGGCCTCTACGAAAAGTGGAAATGTGGAATCTGTCAGTCTTTGGGGCTTTATTGTGCACGTGTATGCACATGCGTGTGTATTACTCGCATTCTGTTTCTGTCTCTGTCACTCTCTATCCTTTGGTGAGTGAAAATTTTATTAATAAATCTGAAAAATATAAGATGGGGAAAAGAGGGTAGACCCCATAATCAAGAAAAATTGAAGATTTACTTATGGGAGTGGGAATGCTCTCACCTCAATTTTTTGGATTCACTCCCATATATGCTAACATATTTTTTGAAATCAGATAAAAATTAACCTAATTCATGGCAACCAGTGATTTAGAAAGCGTGAGGTGCCAACTAGCTGGGCGCTTTATGATTGAGGTGCTCCAAGGACAGTGTGGTAGGTTTGATTTTCTTTTTCTTCTTTTGGGCTGTTTTTTTTTTTTTGGGGGGGGGGTAGAGTGGGTTGGTTTGATACTTTCGTGTGCTTGAAGCTCGGATTATTAGAAATACAGAAGATTGAAACTTGAATTATCAGAATCTGAATATTGATATTTGATAATTAGAAAGTTGAACTTGAAATAACATAATAAGTACTTCAGTCGTAGAACAATCCATAGGACTTATGGATTGAATATTGACATGCCTTACGGAAAAGACATGTCCCCTGAGACTTTATTTATTTTGACAAGGTTAAGTGCCTTTAAAATCTCAAGCAACAAAACAAGAAAGCTTAAGTTAGATTGCAAACTAAGAATCATTGTCAAGGTCTATAACCTCATCACGAACATCAGCACTATCTCGAATATCACTATCCTCTGCATCTGTTGCCTAGCAGTCATCATCAATCACTTCCCTCCTTGACATATTATTCTTTCTCTGCCTCCTTTGAGTTAGTCTCCTCTCTTATCCTCAAGTTCTTCCGTGAAGTTCTAGTGACCTACACAAGGCTTGATGAGAACAACCCCACAAACTTTGGCTTTGGCACAATCCCTCTTTAGAGAACACGTGATCATCTCCAACATCAAAAAGCCGCTCTCTAAAATATCCATATATCTGATAACAGTGGAGTTCATATGAAAGCATTCCTTGAACATTGAATTAAACATACACTATGTCTTCCAGTCTCTTTTGCTCCAATTTGTCTCTTGTTTGTATGGACCTCTTGAATAATGCATAATTGCATGATTTAGAAAAAAATAATGCAAGTTAGGGCTGTCCTAATATGGGATAGGAGTAGGATATAAGAAATTTCCAAGTCTAAACTACCATTTTGGTGTGGAAAATATAATTTTTTTTTTGAAAATTCTTTAAGATTGAAAAAATGGAAAACCTTGAGAAATTATTCAAGTCTACTTTTCTTTGGATTTAATTCACAGTGAAATATCAAGAGAGGTTGCAAGAGGAGATTTTTATGCGTTTTAAAGCTCGTTGTTCATCCAAAACATCGAGAATCAGTGATTGGGTAACAATGATTAGTCATCTATGGTTAAATTTACACATATTTGTATACTTCATACAAAGTTACATGCATTTTAATATTTTATAAGCATTATATGTAAGGAGTTTGACATGCGTTATTTTATCGTATACGCATATATGTAAGGTAGGGGCACCTCAAAATGAAGTGCCTTAGGTGTCCACATTGTGGCCTCCCTGGCCGTCTAGGTGCCGCTTAGCTTATTTTAAAACCATCATTGTCATCACCATCGTCATTATAGCCTTTCCCAACTGTTTGAGGTCGACTACGCGAATCCTAGTCCGCCATTCTGCTTTATCAAGGGCCATACCATCAGTGAGGCCATATGTCTCTATATCCTTTCTCATTACTTCCAATCGTGTCCTTTGAATTTCCACTTGAACCAACTCATATCTCCTAACAGGTACTGTATTGGGATTGTGCAGCACATGGCCAACCCACTTAACTCTACTTTCTCTTATCTTATCGCCTAATGGAGCCACACCTAAGTTATCTTGAATACATTCATTTCGAATTCTATCATTTCTTGTCTTGCCACTCATCCATCTCAACATCTTCATCTCAGCTACTCTTATCTTATATGTATGTTGTTTCTTGTTCGCCGAACATTCTGGCCTATAATGCAAAGCTGGTCTCATAGCTGTCCTATAGAACTTCCCCTTTCCCCTTTAGCTTCATTGGTATGTGGCAATCACATAAAACTCCGATTGTACATCTCCACTTCGTCCACCCAATTCTAATTTTATATGCGAGATCTTCCTCAATTTCTCTATTTTCCTGGATTATTGACTTAAGATAATCGAAAGTGCATAGTTTTGGGTATTTCTTGGCCGTTTAATCTTAACTACTTTCTCATCTCTACTTCTATAATTTCAAAATTTACATTATATATACTCTTAGTCTAGCTAATTTAAATACCTTTAGATTCTGAAACATCCCTCCAAAGTTCTTTGTGTTGACGTTGTTTCGGATCTCATCGATCAAATCTATGTTGTTGTGAACAACATACACCGCGGTATATCATCTTGTAGGTGCCTAGTTAAGTTGTTCATAACTAAGACAAATGTATGGCAAAACCATCACTGTCTATTCCACTTATTATTTGGATGTTTGAAATAGCTAAATACTTTTACTGGTCATGCCCTCAATACTTAGATCTTTTCCTTAGCAACCTCCATTACCTTGTGAGTAGGATCCATTGGTTGTTTCGTCTATCTAACCAACACAACAACTTAAAAAGGATCAAATGTTGGAGGGATTAAATGATCCCATTCTAAAATTGGAGTTGCAAAATATCATAGAAGCCCTCTCCTTTTGCATGCTTGCACACTTGCTCTTTGTCCATTGTTTTGAGACAAAATATGGCCTTGAGCTTGTCTTATGTGCCAAGATAGACTGAGGGGTCAAATATGAATTAGCAAACCTTGTTAGATGTGGCCTACCGACTCTTTTTCTACGAACTTCCTAATCATGGTTAGGACTTGTATGTGGTTGTATATGGAATGGTAACATATTTTGCTGCCTTTTTTACAAAGTCCACAATAATGAACTTACTTATCACCTCAAGCATGAGGTCAACACAATGCACCTCATAGGACGTCTTGAAAGCATGCGGGCTCTTCTCCATTAGTAGTTTCATGTGGAAGCCGACATATTAGTTGCTGTTGTATTTGTATCGCCTTGAATGACATATTGTTCCCGACCCCCTCTATCCATAAAACGTGCTTGGCATTGTGTGTTACTTCAGTGCATTAATGGACTTCAACAATGTTGTCCTCACTAGACGCTCAGTATAAAGTTGAGGTTACTTGTTCCCCTCCTATCAGTCCATGAATCGTTCATTGTTGTGCCCCATGCTTCCCTATGCATTGTGAGCTCTACCTCATCTAAAGCAACAACTCCTTGAGCTCATAAGGTGTAAGTGCTTTCAATTCATGCCCAAATTGCTCATTGATTCCAAAGCAGTGTGAAAGTTCTTCAAGCTTGCGGTATTGAAAGAAATTCCTACTTGTTACATACATCAGGCTATTGCATTTGTTTTTTTTTTCTTTTGAAAGAGTATAAATATATATATATGTATATATATGGAAGATGCTAGGGTCAGCTATATATATATATGGAAGATGCTAGGGTCAGCCACTAGCTGATGGAATAGTATAAGCCTAACGACCTATATTGAATTTTGGCTGAATTGACGGACTATATTTCGGTAATACAATTTTAATAATTTTTTATATAAATCCAATTAACATAAAGTTTGGAGCATCAACTCTTCTCATCAATGTGCACATAATAAAAATATTAAAAACTAATTTGCATAAAGTAAATTGACCAAAATACCCCTAGAATAGGAGCTCCAAATTTCAAATGATTTGGATTCTTAGAAAAAAATTAAAATTCAATTACGAAATAGAACGACAATCATTGGATTTGGCCCAGATTTAATATGGGCCGTGGGACTTACACTGTTCCATCAGCCCATGGGCTGATAATAGCTTTTTCATATATATATATATATATATGGAAGAAGCTACCTATGGGCGAAAATAAATAGTGTTTTCGCTCTTAGGCGGTACCGTCACGGACATGCTAGGTCTGTGACGGTAAAAAATTCACGTGGAACCGCAACGGACGACGCGTCGTCAGTTGTGGGTCCGTTCAATGGACTGCCACGGACATAGCAAGCATGTACGTGGCGGTGAAAAAACACTGTAGCACTTCACCTATAGGCGTTTTTAAGGTTTTATATATATATATATATATATATATATATATATATATGTATGAGATAATCTAAACTTCATAACCCTTCAAATTACAAAGGTTCAAGATAGAGAGAGTTGGGAAGGCTGGATTTATTAATTTTGTAGTTTATTTTTTTAAAAAAGTTACTTTTTTGGGGCAATTTTGTAAATATTACTACAAGACAAATGGTACTTTTGTCATCTCCATAAAGGGTAAAGTTGAAATTTTAACTAAAGGACAAGGGCACTCCACAAATAAAGTTCCAGGACAATAACTTCCAAAATGTCATTGTACTTTTGTGAAAATTTCAAATTTGCCCTTACTTGATGGTAAAATTACCTATTTAAATAATTTCTTAATAAAAAAGTAGTAATTGTTTTGTTAATACACCCATCACAAGCCCTTTTAATTTGAACCTTTGTATTTTGAGGGGTTGTTAGCTCTAGACAAACCCTATATATATATATATATATATATATATATATATATATATATATATATATATCGAGGGCACAAAAATCTCACAAAGTGGGTGGGTTTGAGGTAGCTTGCGTGGGGAGCCCATTTACAAAACAGAAAAGGAGAAGAAAAGGAAAAGACAGAGAAAAAGGAGGGAGGTTGGTCCGGCCACCCAGAAGCCGAGAGCCTAGAACCTAAGAGATAAAAAACTGAGACATGTGGCCCACCAACATGCTGGGTGCTCAACACACTCAGGCTATTCATTGACATATCTGACCCCGATCTTCCCTTTCAAAGCGGTTCTTTATAGTAGTGTTCCTTTTTTCTCTAATATCCTCCGGATTATAGGGAAGGGTGGCAATGTGTCGGGTAGTGTGGCTTGTCCTGGTTGGCCTTGCCCTAAATTGCTCAATCTTGGGCCGCTAAATTTGGCTTGAGGGACGGGCCCAAGCCTAAAATCTAGGTCTAGTTGCTGGGCTGGCTAGCCAAGCTTTTTTTTTTAAATGAATTTTAAAAAGATATTGGTTGAGTTTCTACTGGCCTGACCTGACCCATTAACGGCCAGGCAAGGCCATCTAGTTGAGGGACCAGGCTGGGCATGGACCCCTTTGGCTCGGTCGAGTTTGGGCCTGGCCCAGGCCATCCCTTGGTTGTCCCCTTGCCACCCCTGATCAAGGGTGACATAATAATTCCTAGGTCCATTTATGCAAGGCTTCTTCTGCCCAAACCCCGTTTGCTTACTAATTCTTGTTGAGCAGAGTCTGTCTTGGGCATTCCTTCCTCAACATAGTAATATTTAACTTCTTCTCCAAAACATTCTCTGGCCTCACATTCTCCTCATATCTCGTTTTCTTTTCCTTTTTTCTTCTACATTGCTCACCTCTAATACTAGCCAAGTGTTTCTCTAATGATGTATGCTGGTATTATGAATAATTTTGCAAAAATATTTGTTCCATTCCATTTCTTTTTGCTCCAAAGTCCAAATATTCAAAAAATCACTAATTGAAAACCAAATCATCAGAAAAGTCATCAAGGAACTCAAACCCATGCTAGAATAAAATTACAAAATCAAAAGGTCTAGAATCAAAATTTGAGACTAGAAAAAAATCACAAAACCAAGACCTAAATATTTGGAAAAGTCATTACGCCTAAACAAAATCTTGAGAAAAGTCATCAATAAACCGATATCTATATTAGAAAAACTTTGCAAAATCAAAGTTGAAGCCCAAAATAAAAAATTGAAAATAGAAAAAAAAAAAAAAAAAAAAACTTGTGACTTGGAAATCACAAATGAAAAAACCCAAATTGGAACTTAGAAATCACAAAACCAAAAATCTATCTTGAAAAAAAAATCCGAAACCCAATCTTGAAAAGTATCTAGTAACAAAATCCCAAAATTGAAATAAGCTAACCTTTTTAAACCTAATCAAAGTTGGCGCTAATGGGCAAGCTGTGGCTCCTTTAACATCTTCTTGAGTTCACAAGGAATCGTTTTCTAGTTTCTATGCTTTTTTTTTTGTAGGAATTGGACAGAACACAAAAGAGTTTTAATCTTGAAAAAAAATTCTCTAATATTGGTTCATATGCATGTGGCAGGTTATGTGCATTTAGCATTGAATCTTATGTTCTTAATTTTGAGTTAGACTCCTACATAGATAACAAGGTTATAAAGAAAGTAAACTCTTGTATGTGAAACTCTTATGTCCTTCTTATCTATCCCTTGTTGGTCTCGGATTTTGTTAGTTTTCCGTATCTAATCTCTTCTAGGTATTCTAACATCTGAGATGCATTCTTTTTTGTTATCCCTGTCTTTACTGTATTTCAGCTGCGTTAGTTGATTTTGATACGTGTCAGTTGATTTTCTTAATTGGTTGGGTTTGTAGGCATGTATAAATGCTAAAATATTTTTGCTAATCATATCAGTGGATTCTATCAAATGGGTGCGCCATGACAGTATCGTTATTGGATGCATTCAGTTGACTAAAGATGGAAAGGAGGATTGTTATTCAGTTCATGTCATCACTAGCAATGGCTGTAAAATAACAGAGGTTAGCTTGCTATTGAAACAAAGGCTACTTCACTAGTTGTTTATTATTTTGTTTTTGTAGATTGTCCTTTCCTTACTTTCTTGCATTATTTCAGTATGAGCTTTCGGTTTAAAAATAGGGCAAGTTTTCTATGCTTCCCCTACAGCATTAAACTTTTATGCTTTCCCTTATTCAACCGTCCATTCTACATGGAGGGCCAAGATTGCCCCAATCACAATATCGCGTCTCTACATTATTTTATTTTTAATTTTTTTCTATATACTATTTTGACACCAAATTTTAGATGCCCCATCCTCTATTAAACTCGCACTAGTAAAAAGTATAAAAAAAAAATTTTCAATAAAATAAATGACCAAAATGCCCCTAAAAGTTTCAAGGGGTATTTTGGTCATTATATTTTATCGAAATTTTTTTTTTAATTTTTTATAGGTGCCCTCCAATGAGAAGATGGCACGTACTAAATTTCATATTCATACAAGTTTTATAAAGAAAACTAAACATAAAATACTTTGAGACGTCGGATCTAAGATCAAACGGTGAGTGGCTCTCTGGATCAAAATTGGACGGCTGGTTGGTAAGGGAGGATAGAACTTCTATGCTGTAGGGGAAGCATAGAACCTTTCCCTTAAAAATATTTAATCTCAGTTTTTCACTTGTTTGGATACTTTCATTTTTAGTTAACATGTATGCTCTTGTTAAATTGTTGGTACATTTATCAATGTACTTCTGGAGAAGTATAGAAGATAAGATTTACATGTGCAATATTATTGGGATGATAACTTAATAACTCGAGGTTCTCTCTTGCAAATACCACATTTTCATGCTTCATTGGTCTGAAACTTTTGGGCTTCTTCCTCGACTTGGATGGCACTTGGTTAAACAAATTTGAGGTGATATATGAGCTAGTTATCTTGATTGTGGCATCTTATGATTCAGAACTTAGGCTGTCTCTAGTTCTTATGATTGATTCAATAGTTGGTTTTGATCATTTGCATATTGAATTTGGGGGCGAAGCTCTTCAATAACTGAAGTTCCTTATATTCTTGTACACGATTTGTGCATTGATAATTCCTATGCTCCCTTTTTTGACTATTTGTTGGCTTTTGGATTTTATGTTCAAGTATGTGCAAGCATAAGGTGGTGTTAGAATACGTGTCCAAAGTTTTGCATATGACTCCTTATTAAATGGTAAATGGAAATATGGCTGACTTACAGTTCTTTTGCAGGCATCCTCAAGTATGGTAGCTCTGTCCTTCAGTGAATTTTTCCTTGCTGTGAATGAGTCGATTTTACCAAATGGACATGGGCCATACTTGTTTGCAAACTATTTGGACATATGGTATGTGAGTTTATTTTCCTTGGCATTTGCGTATTTGAGATTAGTTTAGTTAAATGATAATGTTGATATTATGTTGTCTTCTTGTGCAATCTTCTTCTGTGGTCTATCAAGTTTTGTTAGTTGTATGTGATAAAGGGATAGACATAGTTTTGCATCTGCAAAGAATACCCTTGCAAAACCTGTATAAATGTAGTTTTATTCCAAAATGTTGTAGGCGTGCTTAAAAGCATGCATCCCAGCTTGCAGCTCGTATACCTCTAATGAAGAAGCATACATATTAAGATGCGCATGATAAACGTAAAAAAATCACATGAAATAATGACCTCATGTTTTGTGGCTTGTGACCCACTGCAAAAAATTATCTAAATTTGTTCCTTCTGATAATAAAAGTACATCGTGATTTGATTTTTTTTTAGTACTGTTTAAGACTTCTGAACAGTTAATTCTTTGTAATACTGCTCATAAAAAAGTCTCATAGTTTCTGGGGAATTCCATTGAAATTCCCATGTGTTTCTTGAAAATAGATTTTATGGTGTTTCTTGTATTGTTTTTGTAGTGGCCACAAATGTTGTATTGATGTCCTTGATTTATTCTATGTCTGGTAATGATGGGGAGCTTTGTTGTTTGTATGGTAGGGGGCTTGTTGTTGCTTCCAATAGGAAGACGGCAGATGAACATCTTGTTCTCCTGGGATGGTTTTTTGATGGAAAGAAGAGGGAAGCAACAGCCATTGAAATCATACAAGACAAATGGAGGCCTAGGATTGAGCTGCAAGGTGCCTTTTTGATGGGGAATCCACGTTTATGTTGATAATAGTTATAGATTGCATAGCTTATATTTAAATGGTTCTTTTAAGGTGATTAATTGAGGTGTTGTTGCTGTCTACAAGTATATGGTTAATTGGATTCAAGTTTTCATTGTTTTGTCCATTGGTCCCTGACGTCATTGGAGCAAGTTGGGAAAAAAAAGGGTCTTCATTTTTTG
The DNA here is from genome assembly GCF_054954075.1 of Amborella trichopoda. Classification (NCBI taxonomy): domain Eukaryota; kingdom Viridiplantae; phylum Streptophyta; class Magnoliopsida; order Amborellales; family Amborellaceae; genus Amborella; species Amborella trichopoda. The sequence continues at coordinate 905,597 of NC_142336.1, forward strand.
CTCAAACTAGGACCTTTCTTTCATTATGCATATGTGCAGAATAACTTCAGATATTAAATGCCCTTTAACTTTTCCTTTAGAGTTGTTTTTGGATTGGGTGTAATTCTATTGTTTGTTAGGATAAGAACACATCATTAGCTAAGGTTGACATTCAACTATCAGGAGGCATGGTGGTTCTAATTCGTGTCACATCTTTACATAATTGAACATCAGTCCATTATGGGCATTTTTATCATTACCCTTCACAAATGATAAAATAACCCGAGCCAGAAATGGCCAAAAAGAAGGTGAGGGCATTTAGTGTCCTAAATTATTTGGTGAAGGCCAAGATATTTGACCCATTTTCCCATACACTTTTGCTTCTTTTTCTCTTTTTTTTTTTCCTTTCCCCGGTTAAAGTCTAAGTTGTTTTGAGGATTCTTTGAAGGAGATGTACCCTGAAAACAGAGTTCATGGATGAATGAGAGCTTCTGTTGTGTATAATGATCTGTGCTGAACCCTTTCTTGTGTGAGTGAGCTTGCCTTTTTTTTGGCTTCTCTAAGCTCCTTGGATTAATATATAGGGACCTCCTCCCTAACCTACCAATTCATAATATTTGCTGGTATAATAGTATTTATCCGTAAATTGCTAGTGTTAGCCCCAACCCCAATTAGTTGGGAAAAGGCTCTGACGATGATGATCTATAGGTAAATTGCCTCTCTGAACCTCATTTGATCTTATTGAGCGAAGCTCCATCCTAATCAAATGGTTTATTCAAAACAAATACACTTTTATTGTTTGCTGGGGCTTTCTGTTTTACCCTAAGTTGAGTGATACTTCGCACGGGATCTATGTAGTCTTCAAGAACTCTTCTAACATGAACTCTAGTTAAACCTTCCAATTCTGATGTACCCTGGGGAATCTGCCATCAAACCTGTGTCTCAGGAAACCCTGCATCTGGGTCACCGATCGTACCTACCATACCCTTGATCTGGTTTTTAAGGTACTGCTTCAAGAAACAATCTTCTACCTCTATTAGATCCTCTGCTTTAAAGCCCAATAACTTCTTAAGCACCGGCGTATAAAATCTGAGTCCTCAATTCATTCCCTGAGCCGCTGAGGCTAAAAAACTAATACATGAACCATTTAAAATCCTATTAGTTCTCTCTTTCTTGATACCTCTGAAGATCACATTAGTACATTACTTATTGGACGCTACTCTATGTTTGTACTGATTCCAGCATCACTCGTGGTACCCCAAAGAGACCATAAGTTGCTCCAACATCCATAGGTACAATGACGCGGCAATGGTCTACATTCTCCTTACCTTCCCTACCTATGAAGCAAATATTAAGAATACACCCCAGTGTTTTAAAATGCGGCCGCATCATGTGGTATGCGGTGGGCATTGCATCTGCGTAGACCGCATATGCGGTTTTGAGTGCCGCATCAGAGCTGCATATTTTTCTGCAAATTTTTTTTTCGATTATGCCCCTCTAGGAGGGGCAAACTGGTCTTTTTTACCATAAAAAATTGGGGGAAACAATTTGGGAGGGTATTAAACTCCCTAAACAATCATTTAAAGCCACTTTTGTGGCTTTTTTAAGATCAAATCGAGCAAAAAAAAAATTTTGGCGGAAATTTTTTTTCATTAGATTCTGGATTTGGGTATTGTTTGATACTTGGATATTGATTTTTGATACTTGGATATTGATTAGAACCTTTTGATTGTTGATTTAAGAAAGTTTAGGTGAATTTGTGACAAAAAATCGTGGGTTTCAGAGGCCGTGAAGAAATTGAGCACTAAAATTGGGGATAGTGGATACAAAATCTTCGACAACTAATTATTTTGGAGTTAATCATTAAACTAAAATACCTACTTTCACATATATCACCTCCATATTTTTTTTCTATGCATTGACCTATTTTTTTAGATTTTTTTGAATTTTTTTACATTTATTGACCGCATCGTCGCGATGCACCCGCATCGAGCCGCATCGGCCCCCCCACCGCTTTTGGCCGCATCCTGCCTTCGAAAACACAGATACACCCCACACTTTTATGTGTGGTTAGCGTTAGTCAATTACTGAAAAAGTAAGCCTAAGATGGAGGCAGATTTTCCCAAATGTTGCGACCTAGGGTTCTTTTCTGCCACCCCATTCCCCTTGAAGATCCTAGGGAAGGTACAGAGAAAGGACTCATGCTTCCCAATTCCACAATTTCTTACTGAAGTTTCTGCATGTGATAAATTTTTCTTCAGGATACCATAATATGTGCCCAAACTCATCCATCTTCTCGTCCCTCAAAGCGTTTCTAGGACATGGTTGCCATACCACTTTGTCCCCTCTCAATCCCTCGCCCCAAGTGCCAATGCTAGTCAAGCCTAAGGTGAGATCTGGAGATTCATTGCTGCATACCTTAGATAGCTTACAGGAAGCTTGGGCAATAGATTCTTGCTTCTGTAGGTCACATATTCTTACATGTCTCTGTGACACCGCTTTTGGTGCACCAGTTCGAAGTATCTCCTATATTTCCCTGCTTTTCATTTTTGTTAGTTAATCCTGTATCTCTGACCCATCTCTTAGGTATTTTGCTATTATGCAGCCTTCCTTATAATTGTGCTGCACTGCTAGCTTCCATCGCCAACTTACTTGTAAAATCATTTGTACAATTGGTCTTATTTGTCAGAAATTGGCTAGTTTCATAGTTGTTGATTGGAGAAGAAAAAGAAAGTATTGCTATTATTCAGCCGATCTAGTTAACTATTTAGCGTGATTCTCTTGTTCTTAACCATCTTTAAATTGGATATGGTATTCTATTGGAGCCTTGATGATTCATTAGGCAATGGATTTTGTGTTGTGTGGTTTGCTGTTGGATATACCTCTTTTTGGCTTGTCAAATATCAGTCTGTTGATCTTATTATTTCCAATACCTTCATGGATGGCATGAACTGCACTTCTATACATTGTTGAATTATGTGCCACAGGCACATCAGTTTGATGCACGAATGATAAAAGTAGATTATTGTTTTAACATTGGTTATGTTGCTTTAGTTTAAAGAATGGAGTTCATCTTTTAGTCTAGTTGCACTAAGCTTTCTTTTGTCAACTGAATTTAGAAAATGGAGATGATAATTTGGTGGTGGGATTTGGTGTGGATAAGACTTCAACAGATGGCATATTTGAAATCAAACTTGCGGATGGAGAATTAAAAGAAATTTCACCATATCATATTCTGGTCGTTGTAACTATTGACGGGCATATTGATTTGTTTCGTATTGCCAGGTGGTCTTTCTCCTCTATTTTGATTGGTAAAATGTCCTGTTTTTATTTTTGAAGTTGGGGGTTTCATGTATCTCTGAGAAGATGGATTGAGATGGATTGTGTTTTAATTTTTTTTTTAAGAGCGATAGAAGCCCAAGGTTGCTTTGTTTTGATTCTAGATGGTACTGTTCGACTTTTTTATCATCTCAATTTTTTTGCAGTATTTCTGCACCACCAGCTTTGCCTGAGGTGCACTCTGAGCTGCCTGATAGTGTGCGGGATGCAGGAGCACGCACTTCAACAATTTCAGATGTTGGACATGAATTATCTAAAACTGCATCCATTTCTTCCATTCTTGATACCCAGGATGATTCCATGACTTCACAGGTTGAGGGAGTGCTTGGTGGAGCTGAAGAATCAGTGAAGAAATATGCTGCTGGAGAGTCTGAGCCAAACGAGAATTTGAGTTCCCCATTTGTGTCATATCAATCATCAAATAAAGCAACAACGATGACCTCAATTACTTCTGACTATGCAAGTCCATTTACCTTTAACAATGTAGAATTGAGAAATCAGGGGATTTTGACATCGGAAGGCCGTGATAAACAAAGGTTTAGTACTACTGCAAGTCAAAATCAAGGCACTGCTGGTAACAATGCAGATACTCTTAGTGGAGAGAAACCAATATCAGGAATGTTTGATATACAATCACCTCTAGTGCAAAGCTCTGCTCCTGGACTGAAAGATTCTCCCAATATAGGTACTACAAAATCTGTTTTGGATACTACTGATATTGAAGTGAGGAATAGCTCTATGATTAGAAGCATCGCTGTTAACACAGCTGCTATTATGAAATCACATTCTCTAGGTTTACCCAAAAGAGATGACTCGGCGAAGATTTCTGTGGACAAAACTAGATCCATTGGCTTTCCAACAGTTGCATCTGAACCCCAGTCTGGTGGAAACTTCTTTGGTTTTAAAAATTTTACTGGCCCATCTTCATTGTCATCTTTGGCTTCTAAGGGAGACCGCCTCATTTCTAGTCATCAAGGAAATGAGAAAAATATTCTTTCAAGTTCACGACAGGAGGTTTCTTTGCCTAGGATGTCTGGCAATTATAATGAAGAATTCAAGAACATTGGTAGAGGTCACCAGCCTCCCGGGACTGTGGACTCTGTGGACTTCATGAAGGAATTTGACAATGTAAGTTTTATTACTTGCCCTATATGCTCTTGATGTTTCTGATTGCTCTTAATTGTAGCCTTATATTCTCTTTGATTACTTCCCACATCTGAATTGATTGCTTGTAGTCTACAATTTCCATATTGGATAAGCCAGACCCTCAACTTGTCTGTAGTCTTTCATCCAGGAATACACAGGAATTGATCAACTTGAAGCCACCTAATTGTCATTTTCTCTTCTTTCCATTCTAGACAGGGTGTTTCATTTGGGGTAGTGATTGTTGCATGTCTTCTTAGTAAATCATGTTATTTTTTATCATTGAATTATATGCCGTCCAAGTATCTGTTTATCCAGTTACATGGTATCTGTAAAACTGTTTCTTATGGTTCCCAAGTCATCGCAATTGATTGATTCCAACATCCAAGATTCAACTCATTCAACCAAAAATGTTTGTTCCACTTATTTAGGACACTCGTAGGGAATTGAATGCTTTATGTCATCTCTTGGCAATACCATACCTATTGCTGTGTAATTTGGGGGCCTCTCAGCCTTGGCTCTTATGTATCATTAGTGATGGGAATTATTTTCTACCGTCTGGACTCTTTTATTCCACTTTGATGAGCTTCCAAACAGCTGGTTGTCACCTTCAATCTTCCATTTTCACTCAACCTGTCAATCAGTGTATGTGGTTGGCTCTCCATAATGAAGTTTTTAAATCTTTTCCTAACTCATCCATGATGGCTACTTACTGTTGTTTCTAATATTGCTCTTCATGCATCAATCCAGAGCATAGTTGTCGGATCTCCCAACCTAAGTCTTCATCCCTCTCTGGAATCTCACTCCTTCGCTTTTTTTTGAGGAAGGTTAACTTTATGTTAATGCAGTATAAATGTACAGAAAGCACTAATTCTATAGTAAAGGGAGCCCACAAGTGGGTGCTCAAAGTACGAAAGAAGTAGGGCAAATTGAAATGAATTGCTAAAACCAAAAATAAAAAAAATCCTTAATACAAAAATGGGTCTTATGTGTGAACTGCGGAAATGTGATGCTGCTGGTGCACCTTCAAGGGTGAGGGAGAAGGCCATCTGGCAGTCCTGGAAGCCCAAGTGTGAAACACAGCGAAGAAGAGATAGAGGTAGGTAGTAAAGAAGAGTTGGAGTGAAGGAGAAGGAGAGGTTAAGGGGAGAGGCAAGAAAAATAGAGCTGAGTGGGCTCAGTGGACAGCACCATAGTTGAAAGCCCTTAAACTTGTGCATGTGAACCAAGTATTGGCTGCACTTCCTGCCTGTGGTATAGCGTGGAATGAGGCAAGAAGATGAGAAAAGAAAGAGAAGAAATGACGAGAGTAAGAAGTGAGGTTAAAGAGAGAATAGAGGAGAGGTAGGGAACAATGAACGAAAATTCGGCCGCCCTGTCGTCTAGGCAACATTTTTTGAAAAAAACACCTAGTTGTGGACTTGGCGGCCTATCCTAGGCTGCTTTTGCTAGGCACCCTCCTAGATGGTGTAAAAGGCTGGTGCTTAGGCGCCGCCTAGACCTGCACCAAAAAATAGTACTAATTTGTAATTATTAATTTATTGGTAAACCAAAAAATAATAGTAATCTAGTTTTAATTAATATATTGAAGGATTAGAATTTTTATGCCACTTGTTGTTTTGCATGTAATAGTAATTATTTATTCATCGATAAATCAAAAAATAGTATTAATTCATAAGTATTAATTTATCGAAAATGGTTTTTGCATGTGATGGTAATTATTAATTTATTGGTAAACCAAAAAAATAATATTAATTTGTAATTATTAATTTATCAAAAATGCTTTTGCATGTAACAATAATTATTGATTTATAGGTAAACCAAACAATAGTATTAATTCATAATTAATAATTTATTGGTAGAGCAAAAAATAGTATTAATTCAGCGTTAATTAATATATGGAAGGATTAGACGTTTTATGCAACCTGTCGAAAATGCTTTTTGCATGTAACAATAATTATTAATTTATTGGTAAATAAAAAAATAGTATTAATTTGTAGTTATTAATTTATTGAAAATGCTTTTTGCATGTGATAGTAGTGTTAATTTGTAATTATTAATTTATTGGTAAACCAAAAAATAACATGAATTCAATTTTAATTTATATATGGAAGGATTAAACTTTTTATGCCACCTGTCGTTTTGCATGTAACAGTAATTATTAATTTATTGGTGAACCAAGAAATAATATTAATTCGTAATTATTAATTTATCAAAAATACTTTTTGCATGTGATAGTAATTATTAATTTAATGGTAAGCCAAAAAATAGTATTAATTTGTAATTGTTAATTTATAGTTTCGTAATTATTAATTTCTAGTATGTACAAAAAAATGGGGGGAGGTGTGGGGGATCCAATTTTTTTAAAAAAGACAACACAAACCTTTTTTGGGCCTGGGCGCTTGCCTAGGCGGCCCAGAGCCCAAATCGCCTAGGCGGTGGTCGCCAACGCCTTTTAGAACATTGGTAGGGAAAGAAAAGGAGGTAGAAAAGTATGGGGGTGAGAGAAAGCAATGACTAGAGAAGGGCGAGAGAATTAACGGTAAGCAAGAAGAGAGACTGTGGAGAAGGAGAGTGAGGAGAGAATAGAAAAGAGAGATAGAGACAAGAATGAAGCCTGATTGAGGAGGGGGAAGAAGGATGAGAAAGAATGAGGAGCCGATTAGAGATTAACATTAGAAGCTAGAGGAAGGAAGACTAGACAGAAAATAGGGCAAGGCCAGTTGCTGTCATATTATTTGCTCTTCACCTTTCTAATTTTATTTTTCTTCTTTTTTTTTTTTCTCTCTATCCCTCCTTTTTTAAAGCAAGGGAGAGGTGGAGCAGAGAGAAGAGAAAATAATTAGAGAGAAGTGGAGCTAGAACCTGGAGCTAAGAGTGCCATGTCTTTAGCTAGCCTGTCTGCTGTTGAATTAACTTCTCTGTGTATGTGTATGAAAGAAATAGAGTTAAGGATCTGATAAAAAATGGGTGCAAGGCGCCATGGAGGCTGGCTAAGGTTTGAAGCCCAAAGAATAATGTTGCTAGAGTCGGCCTCTACTAAAATCCCAGCATATGAATGAGTTGTTTTAGATGCTCTCTTGAGGACTTCGAATAATGCCAGGGCTTTCGCTGTGGTGAATTCTAAAGCTCCCAGGTAACCTGGGAAAGAAAAGAAGACTCGTTCAGAGTTGGCAAGGGCACCACCAAACCCGAGGGACCACTATTTCCAATGGAGGATCCATCATAGTTAACTTTAACCAAGCTAAAGGGTGGAATTCTCCAAACATCCCTTTAAGTAGCTTTTTTTTTTTTTGGAGGGTGTGTGTTTGTGCAAGTGAAAGGAGGTAACCCAATTAGTGTGGGAAATTGGTTAGGTTGTGATATTTGTAAATGGGAATAATCTTGGCCCAGAAAGAAATCAAGGCCATAATGGAATCAAATAGGAGGAGAAAGATGTCTAGCTGTACCCCAGAAGATTCTTGAGTTCCTTTGGAACTAAATAGACCACAATAGAGCCAATATAGAGTTGCGCCATAACATATGACCACTTCTAGGGAATGGGGGAGCAAAAAGAGTGGAGAAGAGTTGGGGTAGAGAGGCAGGGGTGACCCATTGGAGATCAAAAAGCTGGAGGAGGGAGGACCACATGGAAGAAGCGACGTCACAATGGAGCAAGAGATGAGGAATATTTTCCTTGTCATGAAGACAGAGGCTGCAACGATTGGGCAGAGCAAGGCTATGCCTTTGAAGCTGGTCAAGGGTCTGGAATTTGCCCTACAGAAGGATCCAAGTGAATGCTTGGACCTTAAGAGGGACAGAGATGGACCAAACTTTTTTTAGGAGGGGAGAGAGATCCAAAGGGGGAGGGGGAGAGGAGTAGAAAGAGGAAGCACTATAAGTTCCAACTGTGTTGGGAGCCCAAATGATGGAGTCTTCATTGGAGAAGATAGAGAAGAAAGGGGTAAGCAAAAGGAGGGAGTTGAGATAGCTAATCTCGGAGTCTTTCAGATTTCTCCTGAAGATAGGTTTCCATACCAAATTTAAATCCCTGCATTTCACATAAGTGGCCACAAGGGCATCTTGGTTTGTGGCTAGGAGGAAGAAAAGGGAAGACTAGAGGTTGGTCTCCTATCCAAAGATCCTTCCAAAATCTGATTTTAGATCCATCCCCTATCTTAAATCTAATGAAGGTTCTGAAGGCAGATTTGAAAGAGGATATCTACTTCCATGCATCTGAAGCACTGTTAAAGGAGAACAAGGTAGCCAACCATCCTCTCCCATACCATATTATTACTTGTTTCTAGAGAAGAGTGTGTGGGGACGTGAATCTCCACCATCATTTGCCTAATAAGGCAGAATTCATTAGGGTTATGTTCTTAATGCCTAGGCCACCACACTTTTTGGGGTTACAAATCTTATTCCAAGCAACAAGGTGAAATTTATGACCATTGGATTCCCCATTCCAATGGATATCCTGCATGAGTTTCTCAAGGCGATTGTCTACAGAGGAAGGAATCTGGAAGAGAAACATCTCGTAAATGGGAATGTTAGCCAACATCACTTTGATGAGGGTTATCCTTCCTCCATGGGACAAGAATCTGCCTTTCAAGTTTGCAAGCTTTCAAGAGAACTTCTCTATGACATTGTCCCAAAGTTGTTTCTTAGGTTTTCCTAGACAGAGGGTTAGGCCCAAATAGAATGAGGGTAGGCGCTCGATGGAACAAACTAAGATCTTCTAAGGATTGAATTTTAGGTTATAGGACCTGCACTCCCAACATTTTAGTTACGGACATATTGACCTTCATCCTTGTGGTAAGCTCGAAGCATCTGAGGAAGACCCAAAGATTATCTAGCTATGAGGGTTCAGCCCCATAGAAAATTAAGGTGTCATCAGCATACAAAAGATGGGAGATGACCAAGCCAACTCTAGAGGTTTGGAACCCATTTGGCAGGCCCTGATCAAACAACCTGGAGATGGACTTAAAGAAGAGTTCTCTTATGAAGGTGAACAAGAAAGGCGAGAGGGGGTCTCCCTGTCTAAGATCCCTATAGGAGGGGAATAATCCCACTGGAGAACCGTTAATAGTGATGGAAAAGAAAGGATTGGAGATACAAGCTTTAATCCAAGATCTCCACTTGGGGCCAAATCCCATGCAATTAAGTAGCTCCCAATCTATACGATCATAGGCCTTTTTCCAATCTAACTTGATGGCGAGGCCTTTGGATCCTGAGATAAACCTAGAGTGAATAGCTTTATGTGCTACGAAGGTACCATTAAGGATTTGGCTATTAGCAACAAAGGCTGATTGCACAAGAGATATGATTTTGTGCAACACCTTTTGGAGTTTAAGAGGCCAGAGCCTTGGAAGAATTTTGTAGGAGTTAAGTAGGTTAATGGGGCGGAAGTCCCTCACTTTTTCAGCCCCTTCAACCTTAGAAATCAAAGAAAAGTACAGTTCAACACTGATTTAAGACAACTTCTATGTTAAAATTCATTAAAAAAAGTTAACATGTCAAGGGCAAGGGCATCCCAGAATTCTTGGAAAATAACAATAGGGAAACCATCTGGACCAGGGGCTTTATCGTTGGCAAGCTGAAACATCCTCAAGGGGGAGGGTGAGAAAGGTTAAATCACCTAGCAACAGTTTAGGAGTAAAAGGGGAGGAAAAGAGTTTTTTGAAGAACCTTATAAAAGTCCTATTTATGTGGTCAGGCTCAGAGGAGGAGCAATCTCCTATTGAGATGTGAGAAATGCATTCCCACGTCTCCTAGAGCTAGCAGTTTTATGGAAGAAGCTTGTATTCCTATCCCCATCCTTAATCACTTAATCTTGGATCTTTGGTACCGTAAGGTTTCTTCCTATTTGAGGAAATGAAGGAGATTCTGTTTGGCAGTCAATCTATATAAGGTTTCTTTAGTATAGAGGGGTCTTGACTCTTCAAGGACATCTAAGCTCTGGATCTGTGCCAAATAAGCTTGAATATGCTGTCAGAATTTCCTAGGATTCCTCCAACCAAAAGAGTTCAAACCTAAAAAGCCTGAAGGCACACTGAATAGGGCTGGTGTCTAGAAGGATGGGTTTATGGTCAGCGGTGATCTTGGGGAGGGTAGAGGAATGGGTGTCAGGAAACCTTTCTTCCCACTCATTGGAGATGAGGAGTCTATCGATCTTAGTCACGACATGCACTGAGGTATGGTTGGAGTAAGTGAACGAAGCTCTAGAGAGGGGAACGTCTAAGAGGGGGACACTATTAATGAAGTCTGAGAATGCTCTCATGGAGGTAGTGATGTTGCCTTTGTAGCTTCTCTCATGGGTTCATCTGACAACATTAAAGCACCAAGGACCCAAGGAACATTTGCAGCCGGAGCTTCAAATAGTAGCTTAGTTCATAACTCTTGCCTTCCAGTGGGCAACCTCCCTAATCAACGAAAGATTTGAGGCCGGGAGCTTAGTTTCGAAAAGAGCAAGGAAATCAGTATTATGGCCCGATACGAGGGAGTGAACAACACTACACTTGAAATGACTACCAAGCCCCCTAATAGTCCAGCAGAGGATCCTCATTTGGGAGAATTTGGGGGTTCTCCTTCTAGACCTTCTATTCTTAGGGTTGTGAGACATAGAGGCTAGAAAAGGAATGTAAACAAAAGAGTGCTAAGGGGTATTGTAATTGATACTTGAATGCAGCTTGGCGAGCTCTCTAAAGCCTTTAGGGAGTTTAGGAGAGGGAGTTACCTGAGAAGCACCAGCGTCTGCTCTAAGAGTGTCAGCAAGGTCGGAGATGTTACCATCATACACATCCCGTTCAGATCATGGTTCCCATACCAGGCTCTCCTCTATCGATTCTCGCTAGCTCCCTGAAGTCAACTGAAGTCAAAGATTGGATATCAAAGTTGAACTCCTCCCTTGAACAGGAGATGGGTTGCAAGATTGAGAAGGTTCAATGGGGGAAGGAATGGAGGGAGGCAAATCTGGAGTGGAGGTTGTGCTTCTTAGGGAAGAACCTGCAGAGGAGTACATGAAAGAAATAGAATTTCAGCTTGTGTAAGAGCTTGCCATTTGGAGTGACAAAGAATTGAAGTGGGGGAATAAAGAGAGGAATCCTACTTGCTGATGAGTCGTGGGCGTTGATAGCTAGTCTCATCTCCAACGGGAGGGGGACTAGTTGGGCTAAATCCAACTCCTGCCTTCTTCAATCCTGGGGTTAGGGAAGGGAGTAGCAAATGAGTTTGATTGAACTGGGGTGGATGAGGAGGGTTTAGAGAATACGTAAAGGGGAATGAGCGTTACTGTAAGGATGCGGGGGAGGGGAAACTGGGGAAATGGATGTAACTAGGAGTTTGCATGAACGACACTAAGGGGTGGGGTAGCACAGGAATGATGGAAGGGGGTGGGGTGGGAATGGAGGGAAGGCAAGAGGGCCGGACGTGGTTGCAGTTTGCTTCTAGTGTCATCTCTGAGAAGGAAGATGGATGGGACAAGGTTTGTGAGGAAGGAGTAAGGGGCAAGAATAGGGGTAAAGAAGAGGGAAAGGGGGAGGAGGTATGGAGGTTGGCATTGTAAAGAACGATTACAAGAACTGGTGGCTTGCAGGGGCTCATTAAGAGGAGGGGTGGAATGAGAGGGATGGGAGGAGTATAGGGAAGCAGAGGAAGGAGAGGAGGTTGGGGAAGATGAAGAGATGGAACAAAGGGGTGAGATTGACGGTCTTGAGATGGGTGAAGTATAGGGAGAGGTACACTAGGTGTAATTAAGGGGGGGGTGGGGCAGGTGGGCAAGTGAGCAAGAATGGGAGGAGATGAGGTGTATTAGGTAGGGAGATGAGAAGGAGGGAGGGGGATTAGTGTGCCGCCAGATTAGCCACCTGGATGGTTGAGGGCGAATGGTAGGATAAAGGGGAATGGGTGTGCACTTGGGGTTAGATGCATAAATTAAATGCATGCTGAGGCATGTGGTTAGAAGGCGGCGCATGTTGAGTGATGGCAGCGCTAGCAATAATTGAGGGAAGGGAGGAGTGTCCAATTGGGATGGGGGTGAAATAATACTCCTTGGGAAGGAGTAGGATTTGGCTGCGGAGTGGGGGAGGAGTTAATGCAGGTATTGTAGAGAGAGAACAGGTGGCAGGAGGCGAAGGAAAAGAGGAAAATGACTTGCCAAAATCATCATTACTAACGGGATGGGGTGTTCGAGGAGCGCCGGGTGAATCCCAAAAAATGGAGATCGTTTGAGGACGTGACACGTTAAAAGGATTGAGACACTGTGGACTACTGAGATTCTGGGTGAAGTGTGGAGTAGGAGCACCAAGAGTAGAAATATTGTGGTCCATAGCAGTGTTTTTATGTTTTTTGTGGACTACGATGGTCTAGCCTTTGTGGTCAGGGACAGAGGATTCATGGATGATGGGAACTGATGGACCATGTATGGAACTCCTAACCTAAAAGGGAAGTCCATTGAAATGCAATCGTAGAGTGGAGGGTTTGGAGTATGAAAGGGAGGATTCCATTGGAAGAAGCCCAAGAGATTTTTAGGGAGCCCTCTAGACCCAGCATGTTCTCATTCCTTCGCTTTGGAAAAGGGATCTTCTGAAGATCACGTTTTTTACATTTTGTGATCTCTATCCCAACCTCAAAGACCAAGATAACAATCGCAGTCATGATTTTCTTTATTTATAGCCCACTAGCAATGCAACTATATTTTTAGTATTGGTTTCATTGCTTGGTGACCATAATAATGAGAAACCTACCGAAAAGAGTATATATAATCCTAGAATATATTTTCTCTATAAGGTTCCGATTGAGATCCCCAAAATGTTGCGATGAGATCTCTAACATTAAAGGATCTCATCCCTAACATATACCTAGACAGGCGACACTCCCAACCATAAGGATCTTCTATCCTTTCACGATCCCACCCTCATATTGCTGCTCCCTTTCTCGATCCCATCAACTATGGTCCAAAGTTTCCTATATATTCTGTGATTTTTATGGCTTTCACGGGTTTAGATATGAATCCTGAATAATTTCTTGAAGTGTAATTTGTTTTGGTGCTCCTAATGGAATGTGATGTTTCATGTTCCAGATAAAGCATATTGGAACACAACTGGATAAGCTTTTATCTATCATCAATGAAGAAGGTGGCCCTGGTGAAGCTGTTACTGTCTTCCGTAAAAGTTCTATTAAAGCATTGGAAGAAAAATCGCAGAACCTGTTGAGAAGTTGCAGAGTTTGCAAGGTAATGATGTCCTATAGCCATTCATGATACCCACGGTGATCTTTGACACATCAGTTAGTGTTGATGACTCTTTATGAATCAGATTAGGCTTAATTGTAAAGAAATAACTGAATAGTTGAGTGGAAATGAAGTTTTGTGGCTTGTGAGAGTTTGTATCAATGAAATTTGCTGTCCTCCTGCAGAGCACAATTGAGAAAAGGCATGAAGAAATGCAATCTCTTTGGGATAAAACTCTGCAAGGTAATATCCAATGCTCCAAATTAGTGGTTTTGCTTGGGATAATTCCCTGTTACACTTCTTGAAGTCAACTTGCTGATACGATTCTTGTTAGTATTGTGCAACATGCTTTTGTATAAAAGATAATGAATGTGCCATTTAAATTTGCTTTCTCTTCTTAGTGGTGGTCACGGTCTTATTAATTTCCCATGCAGACCATTCCAGATCTTTTGATTGATGTTGCAACGCTCACATCACATAATTAGGAATTTACCTTGAATACATGCCAATGCTTTGGTTAAGGTTCTATACATGTTTGATGCTGATGGTGATTTCCCTTAAGTCTCTTCTACATAGCCACATCTCATATCCTCTAAGAATCATTTAGAAGCTCATAATTCTTTCTTTTCGCGAATATATCTCCATGTTATCATGGCAACCCTGACTTTCACATCACATAAAGTAAGTGCTATGAAAGCACTCTGACCTGCTAGTTGGATTGTAATTTTAAGTCAAAAGGTGAAATCAGCCCTGATGAACTAAAAAATAATCATCAAGAAATTACCCAAAAAGAAAGTTGTAATGAGGGCATTACTAGAGGTTACAACAACTTGTTACTAATCTACCAGATTTGGTTAATTAAAAGTAAAAAAAAAGTAGTAGTTGATGAATTTTGGTTTTTCATGTATTGTAGTGCATTCTACTTGTCACAACAAATTGTTACTAATCTACCAGATTTGGTTAATTAAAAGAAAAAAAAGTAGTAGTTGATGAATTCTGGTTTTTCATGTAGTGTATTTCATTCTTCGCTTTGTGAGGCCAATTTGAGCTTGAAAGGTTGACTTGAATGGTTATAGGGCCTCCTTTGGTCATACTGAGCCAAATCTAATTGTCTCTAGGTTTGTAACATTGGGTCTCTAAGCTTCAGTTATAAAAATTGAGTCATAAATCTTACAGAATGCGTATGTGTCAAAATAGAACACAGTTACTGCAAAAATGCAACCAATGAGCTGGGTTTCCAATTTTTATATTATTAATTTGCTTGCACTTTTACCTGCTTCTCATTTGCCTGAACCTGAACATTCCTTTCAGTTGTTGCTTGGAGACTGCATACGGAAAGCATTGTTAAGCAAGCTGCTGATGACCAGTATTGGAAGTCGTGGAACTGCCAGAATTTGAGCCCTGAATTTGAGCTGAAGAGACAGAAAATAATGAAAGCGAGTCAGGTATTTTTGTTTTTTTGCGTTGACAAACTTATTTCTGTTGTATATGCATGCCTGAGATTGTTTTCATGAGACCTTTCCAGAATTTGAGGTGTCAGTTTATAGAACTGGAAAAACATTTCAATGCTCTTGAGCTCGATAAATTTGGTGAAAATGGTGGTGCTCTCAAGGGACGAACAGCATTTCAAAGGAGTGTGCAACCATCAAGGTCTGCCCAAAACTGAAATCCTTTTCTTGATGAAGTGTTTCTGTAATGCTCATGTTGCACATTGACATCAAGAACCAACATTTTTCCTTTTGTTTTCCCTAGATCTTTATAGTTTTGGAGAATTTGGGAAATCTGAAAAGTGTAATGTTTGTAGCTGTACCAAATGTCATTGTACTAACTGTAGTTAATTAACATAAATGACAATATGGTATATTTGTCCTGTGACTAATCATTTGCATTTGACATTATTTGTTTACTATGAATGTCGTTGCTGACTCCTATAAAATATCCACATTATAAGCTTCTGAATTTTCAGAGTTAAGAATAGTGCTTGGCATGGCAGTCAAGAAACTGTTCTTTATTGGTGGAGCTGGGCAAATTAATTTAAAAACTTTAGGGTGGTTTTCTTTTTTTCTTTGAGGGGAAGAGGGGAGGGGTGGGGAGAGGGGGGTGGGGGAATGGCTTTAAGAAGTTTCAACTTATGCCAATCTGTCTATAGACATGTTATTTTTGTACATTAGGGGTGCATATGGACAGGTATAACTAATCATTTGTAACTATAAAGAAAAAAAAAAACTATATGACTAGTAATCTACAAGTTCTGAATTTTCCCATTAGTACCGAACCTGTACTAATGTCTGTTGATATGATCACTTTTCCTTTCGTGCAGACAAATCCAATCCTTGCATAGTTTATACAACACAATGAATTCGCAATTAACTGTAGCTGAGCGGCTTGCAGATATCCTCTCGGACCAAATGTCTGCATTAAATATTGAGGCTCCATCTGTAAAGAGACGGAATGCAGCAAAGGAGTTGTTTGAATCCATTGGTCTCATTGGTGGTAGTGACCTTTTTAAATCCCCAGAAGTAAAAGAGTCTGAACATTCTTCTTATGCAAGCAAGAAATTTTCTTCATCTTCATTCAGCTCAACAAAAGAGAGCCCTCCAAGAAAGTTGTCAAGTGCTCAACTATTTGAGCCAGAGACTGCAAGGAGAAGGAGAAACTCAATGGACAAGGTAATATTTTTTTCCCTTTGTTCCTTTTTCTATTCATGTTTAGGTGAACCTTTTACTCTCTTTGATGGTTGTAGGCTCTGCATCCAAATCTGCTTTTATAATCTTGTACAAATACACACTAGATTATGCATGGCATTGTGGCTTTCTTCATTGTTGGCTTTTAATCTTAACAGTACCTGAAACCAGAATTATTGAAAATGAATTGATTAATTGTTGACTTGTAATAATATTTTGGTGAAACTGAAAGCTTGTTTTTGTTGTTACAATCTTTTAAATATGTGTACCACTTTGGTTTCAAGTCATGAAATATAGATTTTTCTTTTATCAGCCCAATCTTGGGGATTGGCAGAATGCATAGCAGTGATTTAATTTGTCCAGTAGTTACTAAGAAGCAGTTAGAAATTATTGCATAAAGATCAAAATATTATGTGCTTCCCAAACTCAGTTGTGACAATATTTGCTTCGTTGGCTCTTCGACTTTTTTTTGACGGGGCCTGGTAAAAGTTAAATATCTTTCTGTGGTTGATTATGAGCCTTGCCTACCTTTCCCTTCCACATGAAATGTGATGGGGATTCCTTGCACTGTCTCATTATCTTTTCTTAAAACACTATTAGATTTGGCACATAATTCCGCCTTCTCCATTTATTGCTTCTTTTGGCGCCTTTAGTTAGTTAATTTAGCAAATGCAGATAGTCAATGGCTTGGCCTAGCATGGAAAGACTGTCCAATGCTAATGCGATTGCTTGTGCTTGATTTTGCAGAGTTGGATCAATGTGGAGCCTCCCAAAACCACAATAAAAAGGACTCCACGAGAGGAACCTTCTTCAGATAAATTATCACTTGAAAAGCTTCCAAATTTGCGAAACAGAATTGGCTTCTCACCAGCTCGCCAGAAGGAGTTTACACCACCTGCTCGCCCATTATTTCCTTCATCTCCTGACAAAGGTTAATATGACACTAAGTTCCAGGTTATGCTGTAGTTAATGTTATCCAAAAATCATTGATTTGCTAAAAGTTCTCATTTTCTATTTTTCTTTGGTTGGCTGCAGAGATTCAGGAGATGTCACCTGTCCATGCGATTGGCTCGGAGACACCTGGATCCTCACCCTCATTTTTCAAATGGTCAAAACAAACTTCTGAACCATTGCAAATAGCACGATTGATATCTCCAAAAACCCAAGGTTTGCCAGAAACCATTCCTCAAGCATCGACACCATCATCAAGCTCTACTGGCGCCCAAGCTGTATCTGCACCAGGTTTCTCTGATGGAAAAAACATTTCTATCACGCACAAGGAGCATACGGGTTTTTCCAGTAGCCAAGCTATAATGGATACCAAGACACAGTCCATTACCCAACCCAAAGGTGCCAGTCCCATCAAGCAACTGTTTCCATTTAACACGGCCATATCTTCCACAAGTGAGCCGATGAGAAACACAATGCATGCAAAGGATCAAGCAAAAGGGTTTTTACCCCGTATGAGTATTGAAACAACTGTTACTCCAAAGTTAATGCCAGCAAGTGCAAAGCATGAAGCAGCTGAACCTGAGAAAATACCTACTGTGCCCATGAAAAACACGTTCGAGCAAAAGGATCAAACGCTAACGGACAGCACCAAGCATAAACCTGTAAAACTTGAGGATTTCCATGTTTTACCAGAAAAGAGTTGGACTTCACCAATCTCTCCACCAAGAAATGCTTCTTTTGCTGATGATCCATCTAAAAAGCCATTTCAGTTGGACATTTCATTTAACAAGGCCGAGTCTGTGGGAAAACCAATTTCACCACCTGTATCAGTGTCATCTGATTCTTCACTTTCTCCACCTGTCTTAGCATCAATTCCACCTTTCTCGGTTTCTCCTGTTGTTTCCCTGGCACCACTGTCGTCGCCTCTCTCTTTTAAACATCTTCAAACAACAGATAATCCACTAATCACTTCTGGCTTGACTGGAGCTAGTACTTCTCAACCTTCTCTAGATCTAAATAGGCCCCTTTTTTCTGATGCATCAATGTCTATGACAAAACCCAGTGCAGAGACTACTACCCAAACTGGTTCAACCTCATCACTTTTTGGGGCTTCTTCCACATCATCCCTTATTCAGATATCACTGTCACAGAACTGTCCTTCGACTACTGTCCCCCCAAATCTAGGTTTTGTTGCTAGCTCAGGGCCCGGACTCATATCATCACCCTCATCAACAAATGGGTTTTCAAACACAATTACAAGTACATTAGTAAATCTATCAAGTCCAGCACCTATTGTCCCTGCAGTTTCCCCAACCCCCAATATGGCCCAACCAATACCCACCAATGCAATTCAACCATTAGCTGACATGAAGAATGAGACTTTGGATGCTACCATCCTTGAGGAGGATGGGATGGAGGAGGAGGCTCCAGACCCAACAAATGACATGAGCTTGGGATCATTTGGTGTTTTTGGGCTTGGCTCATCTTCCCCGACTGCCTCGAAACCCAACAGCCCATTTGGCACCCCATTTGGCCCTTCAACTCAAACAAGCACTTCATTTTCTCTCTCTATCCCTTCCGGGCAGCTATTCAGGCCTGCGTCTTTTACCCCACCCTCAATTCAACCCACCCAACCAGACCCAAGCGTGTTTTCTTCTCCATCAAAAAGTGGGGCACCTCCAACTATGAGCGCCTTTGGCCGACCTTCACAGATAGGTTTGGGTGTGAGTGCCTTTGGGCAGCCTGCACAGATAGGTTCAGGTGCAAGTCCATTTGGCCAACCGTCACTGGTTGGGGGGGGTACGAGTGGCTTTGGCCAGCCAGCACAAATACGGGGAGGACCACAAGTTCTTGGATCAGCTCTTGGAGCTTTTGGACAGTCGAGGCAGCTTGGTAGTAGCTTACCAGGAGCAGGATTTGCTTCTTCTTCTTCTGGGTCAGCGAGTAGTGTTGGTGGATTTGCGGCCATGGCGACGGCTGGTGATGGGTTTGGAGCAATGGCCTCGGGTGGTGGGGGTTTTGCGGCTGCTGCAGCGAATACTGGAGGTTATCTTCTTCTCTTTCGTGAATGTGTTGATGTTGCAATGGTTTCATCTTCTTCATTTGGAATGCTTGTTGACAACCTTTGTTTTAGGAATCTTTCGTTGAGATGTTTATTGGGCAATAGGAAGATCTCAGAAAAGGTTATACACAAAGAATCTGTAGGAAAAAGTAGGAAAACTGAAAAGTAAAGAAGAACCAAAGGGGGAAGAAGTTTGACTTTTTTTTCTTATACTTTTAAAATTTAGTTCTCTATAAACTTGTATTTTTGTATTTTCCTTTTAGTTTAGAAAATGGAGATTATTGCATGCATATATTTTCATTAGGTCCAAACTAGCAAGGAGGACAGGGGGGGTAGAGAGTGGGGTCATAGAGAGCGAGAGAGTGAGAGTTGGGGCATGGAGAGAGTGGGAGAGTTTTGATAATAATTTTCAATTCTTCTTACGTAATGTTTTTCAAACATTTTCTGGATTCTCATAATCACGCTGTGTAGTGGTGGGCGAGCAGGTGGGCAAGGGAGGGAGGGAGATGGGGATGAATTTATTCCAATAAGACATTTATTCCAATGCCTAAATACAGTTGGGTAGGGCATTTTTGGAAAACAAATTATAATGAAAAAGGGAATTTGGATACTGAAGTAAAGTTTGAGGGCAGTTTCTTCCTCAAATCCCATACATGACTGATCCCGGAACCCATTTTTATGATATATTTTACGAAATTATTGCAGGGAGAAAAGTTAATGAAGAAGAGTCAAGCATTTCTTTGATACTTTGCTTTGACAAAACCTCAATCATTTTTTTGATAATAGGATCGTGCTTACATTTGTGCCTGATTTCAGAATTAGATGAATAGAAAAACAAATGAATTTAAGGTTTGTGCAGGTGGGTTTCAAGCTTTTAGCAACAAGCAAGGAGGAAGCATGGGTGGTTTCTCTAGCTTTGCAACCAGCAATGCTAGCCATAGCACTGGGAATGCACCAACCAATATTTTTACCCAGATTAGGAAATAGTCTTGCCATAAATTATGCCTCTTAGTGCCGTGGTAAGTCATTCCAAGTAACCTTTTTTTCTCTCTTTAGTACTTCTCGTTGTTCTTTTTTTTGCTATTTTGCATCCTGTCAGCAATTGGTGTATTCACATAACAACGAGAATAGAATGTATGACCTTATTTTTATTATTACATGTTTGTTTGTGACTATGTGTTAGTCTCTACTTTGTGTTCATGGTTGCGTGTAGATAAATGTATTTATGTGTGTGTGTGTGTGTTCTATGTTTGGACAATGAATTGTTAGATGATAGTCACATAGACTGTTGCATTGCGTTTAAAACCTAGATTGGCCAGGTGAACCGGCCATTTGAAAACCGGTTCGGATTGACAAATCAGACCATTTCTCCAGTGTTAGTAGGGGTCCAAAAAGGTTTTAAAAAAATTGAGACAATAAAAAAATGAAAAAAATAAATGAAATATGTTGGAATCAGGCGATCCAGTTGGTGTAGATCGCCCGATTCCCTGACAGAACTGGGCAACTCCAAGGGAAGCGTATTGATTCTTGGTTCTGATAGGAATCGGGTTAGTATACATCGATTCCCGATCTAGATCTACCTGATCTATTCCATAGTTTCTATGTGTACATGCATGTTGTGTTCGTGCATGTATGTGCCCGTGTGTGCTAACGCACAAGTATATGTATGAGATTTGGATATGAATTGCTAGATAACAGTCTCATGCATTATTTTAGGAGCCTCGTGCATAACTTGTTTCTGTACTGGCATGTGGTGTGTGCATGTGAGAGCACAAGTCCATGCGCTTTTGTTATATTTGTAGAATGAATTATTAACTGGCTGTTTCGTGGATTAATTAAAGAGCCTCTTCCATAGCATTTGTGTGCATGCGTGTAGTGTGCGTGTGTGTACGAGCATGCACGTATGTGTTATATTTTGGTAATGAATTGTTAGATGGCAAGTCTCATGGATTATTGTAAGGCCCTCCTCTATAGAATGTATGTGTGCATGCATGTAGAGTGTGTGTGTGCATGCAAGCGTGTGTGTTTGTGTGTTATATTTGGATAACAAGTTGTTAGATGGAAGTTTTATGTGTGTGTGTGTGCACATGCTTATCGCAAAAGCCTCCTCCATTGCAGTTATTTGTACACGCATGTAGTGTGTGCGTGTGCATACGCACTGCATGAAGAACTGTTAGATGACAGTCTCATAAATTATTGTAAGAGCCTCATCCAAAGCATGTATTTGTCCATGCATGTGTTAAGTCTCTGGGTTTGTATGTGCATGCCCTTGCATGTGTTTAATATTTGGATAGTAAATTTTTGATGGCTGTCTCATGGATTTTTGTTAGAGCCTCTTCAATAGCATGTGTGTGCATGTATGGTGTGTGCATGCTTGCACGCCTAAGTAAGTGTGTGCTATATTTGGATAATGAATTGTTAGATTGCAGTCTCATGGATTATAGTGAGCCTCTTTCCCAAATGAATATGTATGTGCATGTAGTATGTGCTTGCATGCATGGGCATGTTTGTGTGTGCATGATATTTTGATTATGAATTGTTGGATGGCAGTCTCATGCATATTGTATACGCCTCCTCCATAACATGTATATATACATACTGAAAATCTATCAATTTGTGTGCATGCGCATATGTGTTTGTGTTATATTTTGATAATTAATTGCTAGATGGAAGTTTCATGGATTATTGTAGGAGTCCTTTCCTTTGCATGAATTCGTTCATGTATTTAGCAAGTTTGCATGTGCGCATTTGTGTGCTATATTTGGTAAATGAATTTATTTTGTGGTTGTTTCATGGATTATTGTTTGTGCTTCATCCATAGCATGTATGTGTAAATGTTTGTGGTGCATGTCATGAGCATGCCCACGCTTGTGTTTGTGTTATATTTTGGTAATGAACTGTTAAATCACAGCCTCAACTATTATTGTGAGTGTGACCGCCATAGCCTGTACGTTTAAATTCATGTAGTGTGTTATGTGTTTTTGGATCAGTGCATGCAAACCCCTGTTTTTGTTTGTATTTGGATAATTAATTTGTTATATGGCAGTCTCATGGATTATTGTATGCCTTCTCCATTGTGGGTTTACTTGAATGTACAGTGTGTGTGTGGGTGTGTGTGTGTGTGTGTGTGTGTGTGTATGTGTGGGTGTGTGTGTGGGTGTGTGTGTGTGTGTGTGTGTGTGTGTGTGTGTGTTTGTGTTATATTTGGATGGTGGAGTATTAGATGGCAATTTCATGGATTGTTAGAAGAGCTTCCTTGTAGCATGTATTCACAGATGCATGTTGTCCGTCTTTTGTGTGTCTGCACATTTGTATTTGAGATATATTTGGATTATGAATTATTAGATGGCATTCTCATGGATTATGTGAGAGACTCTCCTGTAGCATGTACTTGTAAATGCATGCAATGTGTGTGTGTGCGATTGCCCGCATGTGTATGTGCACACACATGTTTTTCTGTTTGTTATATTTGGATAACGAATTGTTATTTGGATGGCGATGGATTTTTTGAAAGCTTCCTCACAATAGTGTATGTGGGTGTACGTATTGTATGTGCGTGTGTATGCCCACTCGCATTAGTGTATGTGGAACGTAGTTATACAATTAATTGTTTGACAGTCACTCTCATGGTTTATTATATCAGCCTAATCCTTAGCATTTATGTATAGATGAATATAGTGTTTGTATGTGAGTGCATGTTCGTGTGCATTTAGTTATATTTGGATAGTGAATTGTTAGAGGGAAGTCTCATGGATTATTTAATAGCCTACTCTACTTCATGTATGTGTAAATGCATGTGGTATGTATGTTCCACAGTTACCGGAAGCCGGAGCGGGAACAGCTTCGGGGTCGGGAACGGGTGCGTCGGATCGATGGCTGCCCAAAGTTCTAGCTCTCGGGGAGTGAGTTCCGATGAGGGTAAAAGTAGCAAAAGGCGATCCCATTTGAAGGTGGAGCACATTCCCAACACTATAGGATCTAGATCCTTATGGGGACACAGTCCGTATACAATGGGATCGTGTTCAATTGCAATAGGATTGTGCTCCCATCCGGAATAGGAATGAGATCTCATTTTAAGTTGAATCGCGTTCCTATTTTGATAGGATCGAACTCCATTCAAGGACAAATCACGTTCTTTGCATGATTGGTTCCCGCTCCCATCAGAGAACTCCACTTGTATCAAGAACCCAATCCCATTGCACATGGATTCATGTTTCCACTACGTATTGCAGCCCGTTCCCACATTAACGGGATCTCGTTCTGGTTTATTCTAGAACTCATTGGTCACCGCTTGATAAGGATGGAGGTCCGTCTACACAGGGATCGCGCTACCAAATTTTGAGGTTCGATGACCTTATTTATTCAGGAACGAGATCTACACTCTTCACGAACGTGCACCGTGGTATGTGGGGGTTGAGATCCTTTTGTTCATCGGAGCGAGTACCCTATAGAATGGGAGCGAGATCCCTAAGTAAAAAAATTTCGTTTCGAGTGAGATCCCAGTAATGGAACGTCGGAGCTAGATTCCAGAGCCGGAGCGTCACCCTGTTGGGGTGCTCCTGGTAACTATGGTATGTGCACAAGCCTATGTGCATCTCTGTTTATACTTGGACAATAGATTCTTTGGTGGCTGTGCCATGGTTTATTGCAAGAGCCTCCTCCATAGCTTGTTTCTGTACATGCATATAGTGTGGGTGTGTGCATGCACTTGCGTGCTTGTTTTCGTCTTATTTTTAGATAATGGATTGGTTTTTTTTTGGATAATGAGTTGTTGGATGGCAGTTTCATGAATTATTGTTAGAGTATCCTCCATAGCATGCTTTTCTACAGGCAAGGTTTGTGTGTGTGAATCCACGTGCTTCGGTGTGTTTTTGTTATATTTGGATTATGAATTGTCCAAGGGCAGTCTCATGAATTATTCTGAGGAACTCTTCTATAGCATGTATGTCTACATGCATTCTTTTTTTTTGGATAAAGTTTACAGTGTCATTAATGAAAAGAAAAGTACAAGATATTTGGGGGTAGCTAACCTTTACACAAAAGAGGTGCTACGCTGCTCCCCACAGGCGGGGAGTTATCTACACAGAGAAAACCCAAAATAAACAATCCGAAAGTAAAGAAACAGCAACAAGAGACAGAAAGCTCGTGACAACTGAGAGTTGGCTAAGCAAAAGGAAAGGGTTTATAAGAACACATTTTTTACATAACGAGGGAGAAGCTAGAGTAGGGAGAGGCAAAAACAGCAGCAAGCTTAAGGGGGTCCCTGGTTGTCCGAAAGATCTGCTCCATCATTGGCCAAGAGATCTGCGAGAGCATTGCGCGTCCTGAATATATGCGTCCAGGAGACGCTGATATCCCTGCATAAGCATTGTATTTCATCAAAAATGGGCAGTAGGTACCAAGGTGGTGCAGACTTTCTGGAAGCCCGAGCAATAACGTTGTAAGAGTCCCCTTCAACAATCAGGTGAGAACCCCATGACGGGTCGAAAAACTTGATCCCAATCAGGAGTGCCTTGGCTTTGGCATGTTGGGAATCAATTAAGCCCAGTGGTTCAGCAAACGTGAAGATGATATTCCTTTCAAAATCTCTGAAAACACCCCCGCCCCAGAGGGTCCAGGGTTGCCCCTAGAGCAGCCATCGAAGTTCAGTTTGATAGCTCCTCTTAGGGGTGGTTGCCAATTGCAGGGTTTGACTGGTTTCTTGGGCTTATGGTAAAGGATATTTTCCCAATGGCTAAGAAAGGAGTTCGAGGAGAAACCGGCAAACTCTTTGTGGTTGGTCGCCCAAAAAATAGTCATAGTCTTGATCTTGTGGAAAAGAGCAGACAACGGTTGGTGAAGACCTTGGAAAATCTTGTGGTTTCTATCATTCCAAATTACCCATATGCAAGCAGCGCTAGCAGCCTTACAAAGGATTGTACTTGCTTTAGGCCAAGGCATGGCGAAATCAGTGGACAGTAGCGAGGGCACCGAAGGCGGAGTAGCCCATTGAAAGCCAAAAAGGCATAGGAGTCTCCGCCATAGTTGTCTCGCCTGCTCGCAATGAAGGAAAAGATGGGCATTGGTCTCTTCCTCACTAAGACACAAAATACACCTGTTAGAGGTAGAGATACCCCTCTTTTGCAGTTGGTCCACAGTTAATGCCCTCTGAGAGCAAGTGATCCAGTTAAAGGTCCGAACCCTTGGGGGTGCTATGGAGGGCCAAACTTTGGCAACTAGCGATGGAGGGTTGAAAGGCAGAGTAGGAGATTGGATGAGTCTTTTGTAGAATGAGGCGACTGTGAAGCAACCAGAGGGGGATAAAGTCCACAACAAAGAGTCACTACCATAGAGAGGAATCTAGATTTCATGGAGAGCTGCTTAGAGTTGGTTAAAAGAGGCAATTTCGTCGTCAGAGAGATTCCTCCTAAAAGGAGTCCACACTCTTTGGCCGCCAATTAGGACCAATTCATCCGCTATTGTTGAGTGAGGGTGTGAAGCTAGGGAGAAGAGGCAGGGGTATAAATGTTTGAGGGGAGAAATACCCAACTAAAGATCAGTCCAAAAGTTAACTTTGGACCTTTCTCTGGCATAATGTCTGATGACGTTCTTGAAGAGGGCTAAGGATTGGGAAATGGAAATCCATACTCCTGAAGCACTTCTTCTATGTCTCTCTAGCGGCACCCAGGAGGAGTCAATGATTTTGTTTTTGTGTTGAATGAGTTGAGCCCAGGTTATGTTTTCTCAGGATTTTAATGCTTAGTTCTCCTTGTATTTTCGGATGGCATACTCTCTCCCAAGAGATAAGGTGGAACTTCTTCTGTTCTGTTGGCCAGACCATAGGAAGTTCCTGGATAATTGTTCCAGACGATTGGCAATAGACGTTGGCATGTGAAAAAAGGACATAAAGTAAGCTGGGATATTCCTTAAGGTGGCGTTAATAAGGGTTTTGCGATATGTTAGAGATAGGAAGCTTCCTTTCCAACTGGATAGACGCTTGTCTACCTTATCAATCACCTTGGACCAAAGATTCTTATTTGGTTTGCCTAATCCCAAAGGAAGGCCAAGGTAAGAAGAGGGTAGTTGTTCAACCTGGTAAGGCCAATTTGGGATAAGGGATCTGATTTGATCAGGTGTAATGGCTACACCCATCATTTTAGATTTATCCATATTTATCTTAAATCCCATGGCTTCCTGGAAACATCTAAGGAAAATCCTCAGATTATCAATTTCACGAGGTGCTGCATCTTGGAAGACCAAAGTATCGTCTGCGTATTGCAGATGAGATACTACAGGTCCTTGTGAAGAGCTCTTAAATCCTGAAAGCCAACCTCCCTGATAAAGACGAGAGAGTAACCGACTGAAAACTTTCGCCACAATGGTGAAAAGAAACGGAGAGAGGGGGTCCCCTTGACGAAGTCCCCTAGAGGACGGGAAGTATCCTTTGAGAGAGTCATTGATAATGATAGAGAAGTGTGGATTGGAATAACAACCATTCATCCATTTTCTCCACTTGTGGCCAAATCCCATCCTGGCCATGGTTTGGTCGAGGAGGGACCAATCCACATAGTCGTAGGCTATTTCCTAGTCTATTTTGAAAATAAGCCCAGGTTTCTTGGAAACATGTCTGGAATGGATGCACTCATGGGCAACCAAAGTGCCATCGAGTATTTGCCTGTCTTTCATGAAGGCTGTTTGGGTGGGTGAAATAATGAAAGGGAGGACCTTTTGAAGTCTGGTTGCAAGCACTTTGGAGAGAATTTTGTATGAAGAGTTAATAAGGGTAATGGGTCGAAAATGTTTCAATTCCTCTGTACCTTCTACTTTCAAGACAAGGGCTATAAAAGTTGCATTGATAGCTTTGTGAATGATTCCCCTGGAGTGGAACTCTTAAAAGAAGGAGATGAAATCTTGGTGAAAGGTATCCCAGAAGAATTTAAAAGGCGAAATGGGGAAACCGTCCGGCCCAGGGGCCTTATCTTTTGCAAGATTGTTAATAGCAGCAAGAATTTCAGTCTTTGTGAAGATACTTTCTAGCCAGGAATTCCACTGGGCAGGAATAGTGAGAAAGTCCAGAGAGGTCATCCTAGGCCTGCAGGCTGTGGGGGCTGTATAGAGGTTTTTAAAATATCCTAGTATGGCTTCCTCGATGTCCCCTGGGTGAGACAAAAGTATGTTATCCTTTTTAAGGAAGGTGATGGTGTTTTCCCTTCTATGATAATTGGCAATTCAATAAAGTTAGCCTATGTTTAAGTCCCCCGCTTACAACCATTGCACCCTAGAGCGTTGAAACCCGTAGAGTTCTTCTTTCTTAAGTTTTGAAAAGTAATCCAGACAAGCAGAAGATCTGAGAGAAAACTCTGGTTCTGTAAGGGGTCTGGAGTCCTCTAAGGAATCAAGGGACTGGATAACCTGGAGAAGAGAGTTTTTCAAAAGAGAGTAGTTCCCAGGCTGGGACGAGCTCCAGTTCTTCAGAGCTACTTTAAGTAGCTGAATTTTGGTCTGCAGCCTGTACCCCGCCCTTCCTGAAACAAGAGTGGACATCAAATTCCACTAGCGGGGAATTAATTCAAGACCTCTCTGAACTGTGGCAGCATCGAAGAGGATAGGGCAGTGGTTGAAGGTAGATTTTGGTAGCGTAACGCGTGAGAGCCAGGGAAAGCTTGCTCCCATTCGACTGAGAACAGGAACCACTCAAGCTTAGAGCGAATGGGTATCTGAGCATGGTTGGACCAGGTAAACCTATTCTCTTGAACAGGAATGTGTTTTTTGTATTTCTGTAACGAGTTGTTGAATTTCCGTCTCGTGTATTGTTGTAAGGGCCTCCCCTATATCATGTATTTGTACATTGCATGTGATGTATGTGCCACAAGTGTGTGTTTCTGTTATATTTGGATACTGAATTGTTGAGGTTATACTCATCGATTATTTTTAGAGCCTGCTATATAGTATGTATGCGTACATGGATGTTGTGTGTGCTATGAGTGTGTCATGTTTGGATTATGAATTGGTTGTTGGCAGTGTCAGGAGTTGAATTGTTAAATGGAATCTCATGGGTTTTGTAAGAACCTATTCAGTAGCGCAAATGCATTGCTGCATGTGGTTGTAGGAGTACACGGGTGTGTTATATTTGTATGATGAATTGTTTGATGGCAGTCTCATGGAATATTATAAGAGCATCCTCCATAGCATATGTGTAATGTATGAGTGTGTACATGCATGCTTGTGTATGTGTTATATTTGGAAGTGAATTGTTGGATGGAAGTCTCATAGATTTTATGTGAATTTTTAAGAGCATTCTCCATAGCTTCATCATCATCATCATCATCAGAGCCTTTTCCCAACTATTTGGGGTGGGCTACACGAATCCTAGTCCGTCATTCTGCTCTATCAAGGGTCATACCCTCAATGGGGCTATAAGTCGCCATATCTTTTCTCACTACTTCCAACTTTGTCTTTTTGGAACTACCCTTGTCCGTTTTGAGCCTTCCAATTGAACTAACTCACTCCTCATAATATGTGTTGTACTGGGTCTGCATTGCACATGACCAACCGATCTTTGTCTACTTTATCTCATCTTATCGTGTATTGAAGCCACACCTAAGTTCTCAATGTATTTATTTCGATTTCTATCCTTTTTTTAGTCTTCTCCATGGCTTGTATATGTAAATGCATGTTGTGTGTGAGTGCACGTGCATGTGCTTGTGCTTGTGTTTGTACTATATTTGGATATTGCATTGTTAGATGGCAGTGTCATGGATTATTGCAAGTCTTGGTGTATATGCATGTGGTGTACACCTGCTTGTGTGTGTGTGAGTGTGCATGCGTTAGATTTAAAAATCAATGACTTGATTATTATAAGGGTCTCCTTATCCTATTTGCCTACATGCATGTACAGTGTTTGCATGTGTGCACTCATGCATGTGTTTGTGTTGTAATTGGATAGTGAGTTTTTTATGCAGTCTCATGAATTGTTGTGTGAACCTCTTCCATAGCATGCAAGTGTAAATGCATGTACTGTGTGTCCGCACACACGCATGTCTGTGTCATATTTGGATAATGAATTGTTTAATGGAAGTATTATGGATTATTGTAAGGAAAATTGATTCATGCGGCTAGACCGCATTTCTACAATATGCGGTCCAAAAGGTATAAAGCATCCATCTTAAAGATGGATGCAAATAGGTGGTCCATCTAAAAACAAGTAAAACCAACGGTCCAAATGTTTTCTTCATATAATTATTATTTCTGGTTTTCACTTCTTTTTTTCATTTTCATGATCTCCATGTTAAAGATTATGTATTATCTAAAAATTAGGATCAAATTATATTTAAAATATATATTTATTGCCAAGCCCACATTTCTACAATATGCGGGCTGGCTGCATAGAAACTGTGTCCTTATTGTAAATTTTTGTAAAAGCCTCACCCTTAGCATGTATCTGTACAAGCAGGTATTCTGTGTGAGCATGCATGTGTATTTTATAGTTAGATAATGAATTGTTGGATTGCAGTCTCACAGATTGTTCTAGCAACCTGCTCAATAGCATGTATGTGTACATGCACGTTAGTGTGTGTACGCACACGCGATGCTCGCATGTGCATGTGTTGTCTTTTGACATTTTTAATATTGAATTGGTTGATGCCATTATTGGTTGTTGTAAGAGCCTCCATTATATGTGCATGAATAGTGTGTTTGTGGACATGCACGTAGGAGAACATATGTATACATCCTTCAATTCGGAGTCAAATATGAATTATCCATGTAAAAGGAATTGTAGGGCGAAAATATGATGGAAAATGATTTCCTTTTCTTCTAGAAGTTGTGTATACTATCATGGCATAAACTGTCACCATGTATTTTGCAGATTCGAAAGAAAAAACAAAACATGTTTGTCTGGAAGTTTGAGTACTGATCTCAAAAAATGTTTCGTAACTGAGGATTGTGAATTTCCATGTGCAGGTAGATTGTAGAGAAGAAAGTAAGCGTGTGGATCGATGCATAGTAATGGGAATTAATCCAGATTGTCTTGCCATTGACTACGCTTTACATATCCTTCTTGATGTGGCGTTTTTGCTGCATGTGTTCTTTAACACAGTTGAACAAACTTTTTTTTTTCCTTCCCTTTTTTTTCATTTTGTTGTCTAGTAGATAATGATCTTTGGCTTGTGGCGATCCACCACTTCAGAAATTTCGGATCTTTTTTTCTTTTCTTTTTTCTTTTGTTGAAATCTCATAATAAATGAACTTTAATGTCACATCACGGGTAAATATCCTATTCATTTTAATGCTGTACAGATATATCATGTTTAAAAGGCCAGATTTTTTATTTGCACTTCTATTACTAGTGTTCGAATTGGGCATTGAAACGTGAATATCAAAACCAACATATATACCATAATTGGATTGAATTTGAGCGGTTGCACGAAACCATGAGTGCATGGAAAATCACGGAGCAAAAAGAGTCTCTGTCTCTCTCACTTAACCATAAAATGGAAAAAAGGCCTAATTTTGTGGTACTTTTGGCATTGGGCAACAAGTGAAGAAGCCTGCAACAATAATTCGAGGTTATGAGGGCACCCATTTTCCTTGTTGGACCATTTGAAAAACCTAATCACCACTTCATCTACTTCCCATTGAAACAAAAACTCAAAAGGAGTTTGTGATAATCCAATTGTCCAATTCCGTGTTTCGGTGCAGTCGAGCATTGTCCACTTATACTCTTCATTCCCCATCTTTGAATCCTTCCAAACTGGTAGTATCAGTAGATGAAATGGGCAGTGTTGTTAGGGAACATGAGGCATGAGAAAGCAGTCCGGAGATGAGATTGTTGAGATAACCTACCAGAATATTGGAATCCATGGTTTAGGGTTGGCAGAAAGTAGTAGATGTTTTTCATGGATTGGGGTTTCTTTCCCGTTGATCTTTTTCATGGATTAGGGTTTCTTTACCAGTTGGGAGTTAGGGGTTTAGGACCATGGGTCTGTGTTGCAAGAGACTATTTGCTTTCAAAGCGGGCAAAGGGTACTGGAAGTAAATGGATTCTATGTTGTCATGGGGGCGCAAAATCCAGACTTTTCAGGATTGTATGTGTATTGCACTTTTGAGGCAATTGTCCAAAAATCTAATTTTACCCTTAGTTGTGAAGTTTAATGCTCCAAAAATATTGTAGATCGAGAATATCTATAGACATTAGAAAATATTGGAAAGGAAACGAAAATATGACTATTTATTCTTAATATAAGGAGGTTTCGGTAACTTTTAGCCATTGAATATGAAATCCAATCAATGAAAATGTGCACAACATTTGAGAAAATTTGTATTGGATCTTGTGCTTAAACAATGATACATCTTCAATCACCGGATTTCAAATCTCATGGTTAATGATGATTGTGATCACCGTATATCAAAAGTAAATAGTTTCATTGTATAGATTTCTTAAAGTTTAACCACAAATTATTTATTATTTGAAATTAAGTTCTTAGAAATGACCTAAAACTTGGGCGAGACATGGCCGGTTTCTTATATTGTACGGTCAATTCGAAGTCAGGGACGATGCCGAGTCCCGAGTCCAAGCCTTGTGTTTGAATATCACATGAATACGAAGCATGTATGTCCAAACTGTTGATTCTCTGGCCAAAGGAAGAGTTAACTTTTCTTCTTTGATGGTCACTTCTTTTTAGTGACATTTTTGTTCTTTATTATTGTATACCTTGGATTTTTCTATGATGGTCACTTCTTTTTAGTGACATTTTTGTTCTTTATTATTGTATGCCTTGGATTTTTCTATGATTAATGGAAGTTTTATGTTATCGTTCAAAAAAAAAAAAAAACACGAAGCATGCATATCCAATGCGTAGAATGAGAGACATTTGATAAATGAAAAATGATTCGTCACATTTAAAAGCAAATTGAAATCATAGAGAATAGAACAATCGACCTTTTTTTTTTTTTTGAGAGAGACAAGGTATATGCAGAGGATAGAAGTATTTTTGGAGAGAGATTGGTTATTTCTAAGTAAAAGGGCTGGGGTCGTTATGGTAGCACCCCAAAACCCTAGTCACTATGCCATAGCCATAGTTATCATGTTGTAGTTACTATTCTTATTGATAATACCCGACCAACTCCTCAAAAACGTAACTCCTATATTATTTGAAAAAACGGTCTCTTATACTGTTGTGGTAACCATTCCAATGAACAATCACAAAAAAGCAAAATTTGAAAATACACAGACGCATATATATTTGGGTTTCTATAAAGGCTGCAATGGTATTTATTGAAGTAGGTTTGCAACCACATGTATTATCCATTTTTTTAGAAAAATTGACGAGAAAACTAAGGAGTCTACTTCCCCATTTCCTCTTTGATTTTTGTGCTATATTATGCACCATCCAAATACTATGGACGGTGAAGAGGCTGCAACCCTACTTATTGTAGTAGAGGTGCAGCCCTATGTGAATATTTTCCGTAATAGTTTGATTTACTTTGTAATTTTCCTACTCAATACACTTGGGACATGGAGCAAAATATTCTTAATTGTTGTCGTTAACCCAACCAATGAGGTTAATATAAGGTGCCCACCTTATACTATACAAGCACGGCACACTAAATTTTGTTATGATGGCTTGAAAGTCTATGTTTAGTTCTAAGTTTGAAATTCGAAATTATAAAAATAGAGCATATCAAGTAAATCTATAAACACCTTATGTTGAAGATAGACGGTTGAGAAAACTTGTCATAAGATGCTCAACTTTTAGGACTTGATATTCTTTGTTAGTTTTTATGTGTATAATCTTGAGGTTGAGATGATCGATTGGAAGGTTTTTTAACTTTAGAATACTCTTGTGCATGGGAATTTTGAGGTGCATCACCCTTTTAATTGGGGGTGTGGTTTGTATAGGGGTGCAACGTTAAATAATCAGAGTAAGTTGCACCTCCAAGTTTTATTATAAGATGCAATTCCGCATAAAATTTTTTTAGGATGACCTGAGAATATATTTTCATCTCTAATTATAAAATTTTAAGCTTCAAAGATGAAAATCTTTAAAATCGACGGTTCAGATAATATATTGCAAGATGCACTATTTTTTGGACCCGAAATCTATTTTTTACATACCATATATCTCAATGTTGTGATGATTAATTAGAGGGTTTCCCAACATCAATAACAACCTTTTCGAAGAATTTTTGAGGCATTACGGGAAAGTTTTCTATGCCTCCTCTACACATAAAACTTTTATACATTCCCCTATACAATCGTCCATTCTAAATGGACGGCTTAGATGGTCCCAATCACAATGTCACCCTCTATACTATTTTATTTTTAGTTTTTTTAGGGCATCCCATCCTCTCTTGATATCACACCTATAAAAAATATTCCCCAAAAAAATTTATTTCCAATAAAATAAATGGTCAAAATACCCTTGAAAGTTTTAAAGGGTATTTTTGTTATTATATTTTATCAAAAAATTATTTTTAATATCTTTTGTAGGTGCATGCCAAGGAGAAGATGGCACGAAATTTTATATTCATACAATTTTATTAAAAAATTTTAAAAAGAAAATACTTTAAGGCATTGGATCTAAGATCAAACGGTGAATGACTCACTTGATCAAAATTGAACGGCTGGATGGTAGGGGAAGCATATATCTTCTATGTTGTAGGGGAAGTATAGAAACTCTCCCCAATTTTTCTTTGGAAAAAATTTATATAAGGTTGCAACCTTCAAATGTAAAGATGCACCTCAAAAATCCATCGGAAAAGATTGTTTCAATGAAGAAAAACCCTCTAATTGATCACATCTCGATGTATGAATATGCGAAAATAAAGATTTTGAGTCTCAAAAATAGTACATCTTGCAACATATTATCTAGACTATCCATTTTCAATATTTCATAGGTTTATAGATCTACTTGATTTTAACAATTTTTGTATTTAAAAATTAATAATTAGATATGAAAATAGATTTTGAGATAATCATTAAAATATTTTATATCAAAATTATATGTTATGATAAAATTTAGAGGTGCACCTTAATTGGTTTGTTTAAGGTCGCAACCTTATAAAAACCACACCCCCTTTCTTTTGATTTGAACTTTGAGCAAGCATCTAATACAATGGTTATATCATAGTATAATGCAACGACATTTTTAGAAAACCATGTTTGAGTTATTTGTATGATCCCAAATTTTGCACATACACTCTCTTCATCTCAGTAATTAATCTCAAAAAAAAAAAAAAAAAAGAGATGTCCGATTTGAACCCTATATATAATCAAAATGAGTCCCCTCCAAAAACAAATCTAGACCATTCATTTTGTGAATT
This sequence comes from Amborella trichopoda, assembly GCF_054954075.1. Lineage (NCBI taxonomy): Eukaryota > Viridiplantae > Streptophyta > Magnoliopsida > Amborellales > Amborellaceae > Amborella > Amborella trichopoda. The sequence goes on from NC_142336.1 coordinate 940,266, forward strand.
TCAAGCTATTAGCCTTTATAAACTCAAAATTATTTTTTTATATTTTAACATTGTTCATCTAATGATAATAAAGTCATCTAAAAAAATTAAAAATAAAAAATTTTCTCTGAATCTTAAGTCTAAGCTTCTTATCAAAATGAACGACCTATGTTAAATGAGCTAAAAAAGTTACTTTTTAAATTGTGTTTTCAAATTTTTATTTTTTTGATAAATATTATATATAATAAAAAAAATGTATATGTTAAAATTTGGATCAAACAAATGGCCATGAATTATTACATCATATTACGGTTGCATTAAATCATTGAACTTTATAGAAAAAGTTTATGAAAGGGTTTTTTTATGCCCCGTATGGCCGTTTGGATGCTTGGTCCGGGCTCTCTGCTACTCTTGCTGGCCAAGGTACCCCCCTCTCTTCTCTCTCTACAAACCCTCACACCAGGGAACCTCTCTCTCTCTTCCCCCCCCCCCCAAAACCCCACACCAGATACCAAGTCTCTCTCTGTCTAATTCTAATCTCTCTCTCGCTCGCTCGCCACAACCCTGCAGCCCTAGGTCGAAGCTCTCTGCTCTCTCTCTCACTTGCCAATATTCGTCTGTCTCTCTCTCTAAATCTCTATCTCCACTCTCCCTCTAATACCCCTTTTCCTCTGTTCCGGTGGTGTCTCTTACCCGCTCTCTGATATCAAGTTTTTTAATTTGGGTTTTGTTGGATTTGCTTTAATGTTTTGAGTGATCTGATTGCTATCTATGTTATTTCTGTAAAAATTTTATGGTTTATTAAGTATTGTTTTGCGCAAATTTTTGTCATTACTCCTTTCTTCATCTTCTATGTTATCATTTCTAGATCTTGCTTAACTTGCTTTTATAGTTTATGGGTTTTGTATCTTGATAGCTGGATCAGGAAATTTCGTTTCCTAATTACCCCACAAAAAAGAAACAGAGAAATTGGATTTTCTCTTGCACTTTAATGTGCTCTGTAATGCAATATGAAACAAACTCTCTCTTTCTATCTCTAATGGTTGCTATGTCTAATCGGTGGCCTGGACTGGTATCTAGAGACATTTCCAATGAGTTATCTGGTTGTGGTTTAGATTCCAGTGAGTTTTCTTGTTGTGGGATTCTGGTGAGGCATCCTGTTGTTCGTTGCATGGGAAGAGGTGGCCAGTCCTCTATGTTTTCTTGAAGATCTTGGACATGGTGAGAGGTTATAGTCGAAATTAGGGTTGATTATTCACCAATCAGAACCTTAATTCGCAGAGACTCTAATCGATGACAAGAAGGACGGAAAAATCATAAAACCAAAGAGGAATCTGCATCCCAAATTATATTCACTCAAAGTTCTCTAGAAAATAATAACTCTTCCTTCTCAACCCGTCAATAACAAGTATTTAAGTAACTATTTACCCAAAAACAATAGTATTTAAGTAATTTAGAAACCCTAGAAAGCTCCTACAAAATCCTGGCCATCTACTCTATTTGATCATAGCCGCCCATTATTATCTTAAAAATAAATGACTATACTTGCCTCTAATAAACTCATAAATAAAAAACGAAACCCCCAAAAACTTCACCTAACTACATTGCTACCCTTTTTTGTCTCCCATGGTCTTATGACCCATCTTTTCCCAGCCTTAGACTATTGGTTGTGGCTGGGGCCTGGCTGCATCGTTCCCCCCAGTTGAAAGGAACTTGACTCTAGCAAGTTGTCTTCAATATAGAGGTAGTATGAATCTGGATCCACCTTTGAACTCTTGATCGGAAATCTAAGTGTTATCAAAGTATGGTCTCCCCTTCCACATGACTAGATATTGGCAATACAAACCTTCTCGAGTTTGAAAGCTTTAAGCCTTCAAAACTTGCTCAATTTCGTCTTCCTTTTTTTCGATAATTGCTTCATCATATCAACAACTAGTTCTTCTTGGGCTTATAGAGGGTCTTCGTGAAACTCAAATAAATCAACAATATTAAATATCAAGGAGATATTCAATGTTTTTGGTATTTCTACCTCATATGCATTAATCTCATATTTCTTCCAAATTCGTCAATGGCCACCTTCTTGGACTTGTACTTTCGCAAGTACACCATTACCAAGTTACGCTCTTTGAAAATCTTCTTTCTTTGATGCTCATTTGAAGCTTCTCGATACTTTGCATTACTTTCTTCAGTTTTCTTTTTGATTTGAGCTTGGAAGTCTCGAAAATGCTCAACAAATGCATTGGTGTCATCACTTACCTTGCCTTGCCCTGGTAATGGCACTAGGTCAAGCACATGATTAGGTGTCCTCCCCTTAATAATTTCAAATGGTGATTTTCGTGTAGACCAATTTACCGAATTGTTGTAGGCAAATTCAAGATGGGGTAAAGCTCGGTCCCACTGAGATATGTTATCACCAACAATACTCTTCACGAAGTTGCCAAGACTCTTATTCACTACTTTAGTTTGCCTATCTGTTTAACGATGATAGGTGTTAGAAAATTGATGCTTGGTTCCTGGGCGCTTCCATAAAGTGCGGCAAAAATGACTCAAGAACTTTATATCTCAATCATATGTAATGGACTAGGGGACACCATGTAGCTTCACGATGTCTTTGACGAAGATATTGGCTATGTTTGTAGCATCGATACTTTCCTACGAGGAATAAAATGTTCCATTTTGGAAAATCAATCAACAACAACAAAAATAGTGTTTGTTCGCGGGAGCTCGACTACAAAGTCTATGGACATATCAACCCATGGGGCATTTGAAATAGGGAGGGAGTACAAAAAATCGTATTTTATGTGTGGCCATTTGATACTTGGCCAATTTGACATCGGGCCACAAATTTGTGAACGTCCCTTCACATGTGCGTCCCTTCGCGTGTGTGGCTAAAATTTTTTTTCTTTGACCATAGCCATGGTTTTTTCAAAGTGTCCACCTAAGTGTCTGCCGTCAAAATTCCATAATTATCTGCAACTTTAAGGAGCACTCAAATATACATAACAATATACCTTTAAATAAATAACCATCATGCATGAGATACTCACCCATGGGGTCCCACCCATGAACATGTCTTTCTAGGACCTTGCTGAAAATTTGGTGATCCATATATTGTTTTATTATTATTTCAAACCGCAACACTTCCATGGACAAAGTTCCAAGCAAAGACACCTTCTTAAAGCATCAACTACCTTGTTTTAGGTTCTGGCCTTGTGCTTTAATAAGAAGGTATGTTATATTTTATTAGAGAGGCCATCCACTGGGAATTCAAGTACTGAAGTGCTTCGTGATTCGAGTATAGAATAAGCTCCCTATGGATCAAGTAATGTCTCCAATAACGCAAGGCTTGCACCATTCTCAAGATCATCATCATCATCATAGCCTTTTCCCATTTAATTGGGATTGGCCATACGAATCCTGGTCCGTCATTTTTCTCTATTAAAGGCCATACTCTCAGTCAGGCTATAAGTCCCCATATCTTTCCGAACTACATCCAACCACGTCCTTTTGGGCCTACCTCTTTCCCTTTTATGTCCTTCCACTTAAACTAACTCACACCTCCTAACAGGTGCTGTATTTGGTCAGTGCCACACATAGCCAACCTACCTCAGTTTAATCTCTTTCATCTTATCGCCTATTGGTGCCACAAATAAATTCTCTCAAATAGATTCATTTCGAATTCTATCCCTTCTTGTTTTGCCACTCATCCATCTCAACATCCTCATCTCTGCTACACTCATTCTATGGGTATATTGTTTTTTGTCCTCCCAACATTCAGCCCCATAGAGCAAAGCTGGTCTCACAGCTGTCCTATAGAGCTTGCCCTTCAGCTTCATTGGCATGCGGAATTGCACATCTCCATTTGGCCTATTCAGCTTTAATTCTATGTGCGACATCTTCTTCAATCGCTCCATTTTCCTGGATTATCGACCTAAGATATCGAAAGTGCAGTCTTTTTTGTACTTCCTGCTCGCCAATCTTAGCTACTGCCTCGTCTCTACTCCTATTATTAGTAAACTTGTATTCTATATACTTTGCCTTAGTCCGGCTAATTTTAAAACCCTTGGATTCTAGAGCATCCCTCCAAAGTTCTAACTTTGTGTTGATGTCGTTTCGGGTCTCATCGATCAAAACTATGTCATCTGCGAACAACATGCACCACGGTACCTCATCCTGTAGGTGGCTAGTTAAGTCGTCCATAACTAAGACAGAGGTACGGGCTCAATGTTGGCCCTTGATGTAGATCTATTGTCATTGAAAATTCACTCGTCTTTCCACTAGTTGCGCCATTCTCAAGAACATAGACCAAATATTTCTTACGTGCTTCATTCAACTTCTCACTAAAGAAAGCCATTGGTCGCCCCTCTTGACTAAGAATTGCCCCATGCCAATATTTAATGGATCGGTTTCAACTTCAAACACCTTAGAGGAATCTGGTAATGCGATTATTGGTGATTGCATCACCTTTTGTTTAATTAGAGTGAAGCTCTTCTTACCGGCAGGATTCCATGCGAACTTCCTAGCCTTCATACAATCGGTCACTGATGCTATTCGAGTGCAGAAATTTCTGATAAAGTGGCGATAAAAGGTTGCTAGGCCATGAAAATAATGCACCTCAATGAGTGACTTTGACATTGGCCACTTAGCTATAGCCTTCACTTTTTCTTGGTCCACCTTGATTCCCCTTGAATGAAACAACATATTTAAGCAAGATAACATTGTCCGTTATAAATGGAGCATATTTTTAAATTCACAAAAAGTGATTTCGTCACAAAAAACTTGTTCCAAGTAGTAAGATGATCATGTGGGCTAGCACTAAAAACCAATATATCATTAAATCAACCGCAACAAATTTACCAATAGAGGGACGAAGTACCTCAGCCATTAGGCCCATGAAGGTGCACGGTGCATTAGAAAGCCTGAATGGCATTACCAACCACTCATGTAGTCCATTCCAACTTTCGAATGCAGTCTTCCATTCATTCCCAGGACAAATTTGGATTTGATCATAACCACTCCTTAAATCGATCTTTGAGAAAACCTTGGCCTCATGAATCATATCTAATATATCATCCAACCTAGGTATGGGAAATCGTTACTTGATTGTAAATTTGTTAATTGCCCTCGATTATCTATGCATGTCCTCCATGAGCCATCCTTTTGGGAGTTAGTAATGCAAGGACGGTACATGGTGACATACTTTCTCAAATCAAATCCCTTTTAAGCAAATCAGCAATCTGTGTATGTAACTCCTCATGTTCAATGAGGCTCATTCTGTAATGGGCCAAATTTCGTATGCTAGACCTGGGCACCAAATCAATGTGATATTGACTAATTCTCATTTGCAGATGGCCATTAGGCAATTCTTCTAGCATCAAGTGTTTTTACTTCTCAAGTAGAGGTTCTAGAGACTTAGAAATTGAAGTAGGTGGAGAATTTTCTTTTGCAAGAAACATATAAATCACATCCATAGCCTTGCTAGCCCCTTTTATTTTTGCACATTAAGTAACTTTGGACTTGCCTCTTTTTGGATTTAGGTATAGGAAGTTGCCTCATAGGGTGGGGTGTAATGTTAATGCCATCCTTGACAAAGGAATAAGTGTTTGGTATGGTTTTATGCACGATATCCCGATCCTATATCCATGGCCTACCAAGTAAGATGTGGCATGCATCCATGGGTGCTGCATCACACTATGCTTCATATTTGAAATTAGTTCCAATGGAAAAAAAGAAGAAAAAAGACTAAACATCCAGGTAGAATTGATACCTCACCTCTTTTCTTGAACTATTGAAATTGATATGGCCATGTGTGCTTGTGCTCCTTCAGTTTTAGTTTATCCACCTTTCCTTGGACAATATTTTCACTTCTCCCACCATCAAATAGTATTGTGCATAACCTGATACTTAACGTGCAAGTGGTCCAAAAAATATTGTCGCAACCACTTCTCTTCATCAAATGGTCTTGGAATTGATAATATGGTTCGTTGGACGACTAATGTTTAACCCCCTTCGTCTCCATAGAAATCCTCCTTAACACTTGTGACAAGATCAACCACTTGATAGGATTGGCTTGGACCAATATCATCCGCTCTCTCATAGGCGTGTTCATCACCAACTTCTACTCCATAATTTTCTTCTACCAAAATTGACTTTGATACCAGGTTGATGTGAAGAGCAATTATATGTCTTTGGATGAGTTGTTGGTGCCTGAATTACACAATTTGAGTATCTTCGTGGGGTGTTTTAAATGCTGCTACCCCTCTCCCAACACCACCTCTCCCCCCCCGACCCCCGCTTGTTTCCCTTGTGCCCCATGGGTGGTTTTCTAAAGGTTATAGCTTGCTGCCCTGATGTCGAAGTAGAGCCTCTTGTAACTGAACCCTTCCTCCCATGGCCTAGATTAAGGGCCAATGTGTAAGCATCAGGCATCTTATAGACATCCTTGAAAGCCAATTCGTTATTGATGTCTTGATTTAGCTCATTCAAGTAGTGACTTATCTTTTGATCTTCAAACTCCTGTAAACTTGCCCTAGATGTCAAAGTATAAAGGGGAATAATTTCATGCAACGGTTATATAGTAATATAATGAAACCCTTAAAAAACCATGTTAGTGCCATTTGTTTGATCCCAATTTTTAAATGTACACCCTTTTCATTCCATTGAACAATCGTAAAAAAAAATAAAAATTGAAAATACACCCTAGAAAGTGTTACTTTAGCCCAATCAACATAAGCCGTCCATTTTGTTAAGTTGCTTAAGATTTTTCTCTTTTCAAAATTTTTAGATAACTTTGTTATCATTAGATGAACAATGTTGAAAAAGAAAAAAAGTTGGTTTTGGGTTAGCAAAGGCCTAGATCTTTAAATTCATAAAATGGATTGTCTAGATTCAATGTTGGAGGGGACTCATTTTAACCATATCTGTGGTGCAAATTGAATTTTATTTTTTTGAAAATTTACTATTGGGATGAAGAGAGGGTATGTGCAATTTTTTGGGTGATACAAATGCTACAAGCATGATTTTCTAGAAGTATGGTTGCATTATATTACTATACATCCGTTGCATGAAATCATTCCCCAAGTATAAAATTCCTTAGTATATTCACTGACCAACTTTTTCTCGTGCTCGAGATTTTTACACCTTTGATACAAGGTGCAGACATAGTTCACTGGTAAAACTTTTAGTGTTGCTTTGTCTTTATCTTCTCCTGTGAACTATTGTAAATTGCCTTGTTGAAGACAATCTTGCTATAAATCATCCCACCAAGCTAAAACATGGCCAGGAATTTTGTTACCACTAATTTCACCTTTTAGTGATCAGCTATATGTCTATATTCAAATACTTTATTGACTTTACCCTGCCAAGCAAGAAAAATCATCCGCATGAAGTCGCCCATGGAACTCTAGAATATTTATTTTAGTTTCAGGTTCTCTTTCCCTTTCCAACAATTGAAGAATTCAATCTTTGAATTCATCATTAATCGTGGCTACCTGGGGTTGTTTAGAAATGAGATACATACATCTTTCACCATTGTTGCTTTGAACTCCAATACCGGTCGCCAGATTCCTTCCATACCGAAGTTGATCGACTTCTTGCGTGAGTTTATCTACTCTCTCTGCTAGGGCTTGAATTACTTGAGTCAACAAGCTCAATTCTTCTTGACGTGCCTCTTTTGAAGCCATCGTACCGGCTCTGATACCACTTAATTCACAAAGACTCTAATAGATGACAAGCGTTCAAGGGGAAAAAAAGAGCTGAGAAGGAAGGAAAGTCATGAAACCAAAAAGGAATCCATCTCCCTAATTATATTAACTCAAATTTCTCCAAGAAATAATAACCTTCCCTTCAATAGCAAGTATTTAAGTAACTTAGAAACCCCAGAAAGCTCCTACAAAATCCTGGCCACCGGTTAGTAACTGAAAAATAAATGACTAAACTTGCCCTTAGTAAAATCGGAAATAACAATTGAAATAAAGAAAAATAAAAACCCAAATAACTTCCCCTAATTACATTACTCCCCCCTCTTGCCCTCCATGGTCCTGCAACCCGTCTTTTCCCAGCCATGAACTATTGGTTGTGGCTGGGACATGGTTGCCTCAAGTTATTTTGAGGCCTAAAGCAAATGAAAGGTATGAATAGAGAGTGGCTTCAATACCAGCGAGAGCTTTAATGGGGAAGATCAACTTCCTTTCTTTATTGCCATGATTTTTTCTGGGGGGGTAGGAGAGAGAGAGAGAGAGAGAGAGAGAGAGAGAGAGGGAGAGAAAGAGTTGTGGTTGGAGGGTTCGAGAGAGGAGGGTGGGTCTGATCTACTGAAAAGTCCCAGGTCCACGCCATTGCCCTAATCTAAACCTTGATTTGATCACCTTTTTCATCCAAAATAGTTGCAGCTAGATCGTGATTATAAAAATTCGTGGTCATATTTGTTGATCATCATGAAATTAAGTCGCTGTTTTATATCAACCAAATCAGCAACGGTTTTGACTGATTGGACCTCATTCTCTTGATGAAATTGCTGCAAATGATTTATATTATGAGTGGTCAATGGTTGTGGATCATATTGATCTTGTTTTGAGCAAAATTGATCGATTATTTGCATGAGATCATTGCCTGTATGCTCTTGTTTATTGAAAGCATTTATACTAATTTTCCTTCCTATGAAAGGTTATATCATATTTTCCTCAACCTTGTACTAGTCATATTTCCCTTCTTATTGTATAAGAAAAGGATATTTATCATATTTAACTCCTTCAGGAAAAAGAAAGTTTGTTTAAGGTGTCGTAATACAAAGAATGATGCATCTCAAGAGCAAGGCACACTTAGCTTATACTATAAAAGTAAGACACATCTCAATAGTAAGGCGCAACTAGTCTTATACCACAAAAGTAAAGTGCACTCAAGAGTAAGACACACCTCAAAATTCACTAGAAAAGATTGTTACGAAGCTGGAAGGTATAGATCTACTCAAAGCGCACCGTTTTTTGAACATTAAATTTCATAATTAGGAGTGGAAATGGATTTTCAGGTCATCATAGGAATTTTTGACACTAGATCTACATCTCCATTAGAGCGCACAAGGGTGCACCTTTTACTTTAGTATTCCAAGTAACATCCTAACTTCGCTAAATTAGCTCCACCCATTTAAATTCCAGTGTATTATCAAGGAAAATAACATGACTAAGAACATTATCTTTAGGCTCTGCTTCTGCAAACATGCAATTGTTGCTGCTGCTGTGTTATCTCTTGATCAGTATTGATACCTTTGTTTGCCATCATACTCACTCCTGATTTGTCTTCCTTACATTTTTATCCATCCACCATTACAACAGTCATGCTAAACATCTCAGAAAGATTAGTATCCATACAAAGATCCTTTTTTGGTTTATCCATGTGAAACCACCAAAAACTATGAAAATTGTGTTCAATAGAACGGAATCAGAGCCTTCCTATCCTATCATTATTTGCCTTCGTAGCTATCACAGTAGGGGCACGCGTTTCAATACTAGTGGTGTGGCTTGTTAGGTGACAGCCAGAATGGGTTTGCAGTGGCATCGTTGGATGCCACATTTTACCCTCATTTTGGTGACACCACCTGTTTGTGAGTGGAAAATTAGAAAATGCCAGTTTTCACAAAAAAGCAAAATGGTGCTTTTTGATGCAACTCAATGCGAAAATTAAAATAAACACATGCCGCTGCAAAAAAGTGGTCAATCTTTCCCTTGTATTTCATCCGAGGTTTTTGTGTCTCCATGGACCTCCTAACAATGCTTTATGATCACCAAGAAAACCCTACTGACACTTACTGAACCATGATTATCGTTTTTGTTGCCATTCAAATTAACCTTAATGCAATCAATAATCCAATTGGAAACAAATTTGATCTCTGGGTTGACTAGCAAAACAATCAAGCTATGAGACTGGTTAATAGTTAGCAAGTTGGGAAATATCAATATATTGACTCACCATAAAATTAGAGATAAATTGATTTTATTTTTAAAAATTGGGTAAAAAATACAGTTCGGGAAAAATACTTTATGTAAAAATGTCGCCAACATATCGGAGCAGGCTCAAAAAATTAGAGTGAAAAACATGGACAGGTTTAAAAATTTTAAAATTCTAAAAAAGAAAAAATAAGCCAAAGCCATCAATAAGTAGTCCATCCATAAAAACTTTACTAAACTAATATAATTAAGTTTCTCATCCCATCATTCTAAATTAAATGCAAAATTCACTAAAATGATTCAAATTAAACATAAGGCATGATAGAGTCATCAAAATTAACAGAAAAGTTAGGAGTTTGGGAAGGTGTAAGCCCCAAGTCATGTAGCCATGCATTATCATCATTAACACAATCATCATATTTGTGGAGGTGACCTCATTTTCTGTCTCTTTGAAAACCGCTTCTAACAATGACCCAAACTGTTCAATATTAGTTGCATTCCAATCACGCTTTTTATGTTTACGAGATATAGCAATCATCTTCGAGTTCACTCTTATGTAAACCAAGTCGGTTAATATAGTTGGTGTCAATTTATTCCGTTTTGTTGGTTTGTGTCGCCTCAAAAGCACTTCAATTTCTTTTGCACGCTGATGAACTAAATGGTTGACTTAAAATCCGAATGGAAACCATTCGAACCAGTGGAATGCTTTCTCCACATACTTCCCACCAAACTCCTACATAATGAGACATTTTTTGGCCACATATTTAAGATACAATTAAAAGTGAAATAAAATTTGTTATCTTAAAATAATGAAAAACTAATAATATAAGAAGACATAAAAAACTAATAATACAAGAAGATATTTACGAGTATGAGTCGAGCTGTTGATCCCACGTATGGTACTTCAACAACTCTGAAAAGGATTCATTTTTGTATTCGTTCTGGATCATTGTACCTAAAATCAAGGTAATGCCAGCCTTTAAAGACCCACCACACATTAAAGATGGATTAAGAAATGCGACAACAGTATGGATGGGGGGATTATATTTTCCTTGCGCCTCTTTTCAAAATTCTTCAACAATTCAAGATACCTAGATTCATTGCCATTACAATTCCTCTTTAGTGCTTCCTTTGCCCTTTATATTGCTTCATATAAATATCCCATGGTTGACCCCTCACTATAAACCAAACAAAGCACCTTGATAATAGGCTCTATTGTCGTGATTGTAGCTATTGCATCATTCCAAAATTTGGAGCTTTGAATTATTTTGTGATTTTTTTTCCCATTTTTTGCTCTTGCTATAACTTATAGCTCTCAGAGGATGCAACCATCATTCTCAAACCCTCTGCTATTTGCAATGTAGCTTGAACCGTCAAAAAGTTAGTGGCAAATCTAGTCTTACCATACCTTTTCAATTCCCGTCCATTTGTGTGTTTTCTCATTAAATCTAAAATAATGATATGCCGATACAAAAAATCCACTATAAACTTAGTACCTTAATACATATTTTACCCAAGTGACATCTTTATCAATATCTTCTAGAAGCAAATCTAACCCATGGGCAGCACACAGTGTTTCATGAATATGAGGGAATTTCGATTCTGTTAGATCACCAACAAGTACATAATTTGATCTATTGTCAGTAACAAGTGCAATTTTTTATGGCCCTAACTCCTCAAGGACTTTAAGAAGAATATTTTCGAGAAGTAATCTAGTTTTTCTACGCTCAGATACCTCAAATGCATTTATAAAAATTGCTCCTTTGGACAAGAAGCAACAACACTGAAGAATGATCAAATTTTTATATTCGACCAGAGATCTGCCATCAAAGTACATCTTGATTGAACCCATGACTACTTTATTGAAGCTATATATGCATTAACTTCTGTCCTAAGTTCTTGTATCAATTTAGTGCGAAGAGATAAGTAACTTGGCAATGTGTAACCAACATCAAAATTGATACATGCATTTCTCATATTAACAAATGATTGTGCATTGATAACATTAAATGCAATATTATTCATGAAAAATGCACAAGCAACTTATTTGTCAACAAAGTCTTTATCTTTTTTATTTAATAATGATGGTAAAGAACTTTGTTGCAAACGAGAATCGGTAGTAGCAATAGGTTTTGCTAGCAATTTCGTTGGTCTATTTAAGAACAATTATTTTCGCATCATTACCTATAGAGAAAAGATTGTGAAGATGGTCCCATACCTGTTTAGCGGTTGACATGAAAATTAGACTGGCTACATTGTCACATGTTCCACCAGCCAAGACATGATCAACTTCTTTTTGGTTATCTCTTCCTTTCCTTCAGGAAGAAGAAGGAGGAGGAGGGGGCTAAGGAAAGAAGGAGGGGGCCAAGGAAAGGAAGATTCGGACTTGTTTGTTTGTATCATTGACAGTTCGGGAAAGTAGCTTGCTTACCAAGCCAACCATTGGAGAAGCTAGTCGTTAGAAGGCCCCCCCCTCCACCCGCAACTCCTTGTTAGCCAAACCCTGCTTCCACCAGAACTTCCCACTACTATTAACTTTCATTCATCGACATCGGTTCTGTTGCTTTGCAGGTCTACGCTGGAAAGAATCGTTGGTCTGGCTATTTGGTCGAGTCGGCCCGTTCTCTCTTGTTGAAGTTGGGAATTTCTTCTTGTATAGGCTGCTTGCAGAAATAGTTGACCGACCACATATTGCCATTAACTAGATCAATAAAATTGTTAGCAAATTTTATTGCTACTACCATTTCTCGTTTGTAGCAAAGTTCTTTACCATAATTGTTGAACAAGAAAGATAAAGACTTTGTTTACAAAGAAGTTACCTGTACATCTATCATAAATAATATTGCATTTAATGTTATTAATGCACAATCATTTGTTAATATGATAAATGCATGTATCAGTTTTGGCGTTGGTTATACATTACCAAGTTACTCATCTCTTCACACTAAATTGGTACAAGAACTTAGGACAGAAGTTGATGCATATGTAGCTTCAATAAAGGAGTCTTGGGTTCATTCAAGATGCACTTTGATGTCAGATCTTTGCTGGAATATGGAAAATTGATCATTCTTCAATATTGCTTCTTGTCCAAAGGGATCAGTTTTTATAAATGCATTTGAGGTTATTGAAAAAACTAGATTATTTCTTAAAACGCTGCTTCTTAATAGTCATTGAGAAGTTAGGGCTACTAAATATTGCACAACTTATGGCTGACAATGGATCAAATTATGTACTCGCTGGTGATGGAAGAGAATCGTAATTCCCTCATATTTATAAAACACGGTGTGCTGCCCATGGGTTCAATTTTCTTCTAGAAGACATTGATAAGGATGTCACTTGGGTAAAAGATGTCATTAAGGATGCTAAGTTGATAGTGGATTTTTTGTATCCGCATATCATTGTTTTAGATTTAATGAGAAAACACACAAATGGAAGGGAATTGGAAATATATGGTAATACTAGATTTTCCACTAACTTTTTGATGGTTCATTCTATATTGCAAATAGAAGAGGGTTTGAGATTGGTGGTTGCATCCTCTGAGTGGAGAGCTATGAGTTATAATAAGAGTAAAGATAAGAAAAAGATCTCAAAAATAATTCAAAGCTTCAAATTTTGGAATGATGCGATAATACAATCACTACATTAGAGCCTCTTGTCAAGGTGCTTCGTTTTGTTTATAGTAAGGGATCAACCATGGGATGTTTATATGAAGCAATACAAAAGGCAAGGGAAGTACTAAAGATGAATTGTAATGGCTATGAATCTAGATATCTTGAACTGTTGAAGAATTTTGAAAAGAGGAGAAATAAAAATATAATTCATGTTGTCGCATTTCTTAATCCATCGTTAATGTGTAGTGGGTTTGTTAAACTTGATAATCTTGAAGTGAAGGCTGACATCACCTTGATTTCAAATGCAATGATCCAGAACGAATACAAAAATGTATTCTTTTCAGAGTTGTTGAAGTACCATACACTAGATCTAAATGTATGTAATGGTATTGCAATGGGATTATTGTCAATAGCTCTGCTCATCCTCGTAAGTATCTTCTTGTATTATTCGTTTTTGTATCTTCTTGTATTATTAGCTTTTTCATTAATCATTATTTTAAAAAAATAAATTTTATTTCACTTTTAATTGTATCTTAAATATGTGGGTAAAAAATGCCTCACTATGTAAGAGTTTAGTAGGAAGTATGTGGAAAAAGCATTATGTCGGTTCAAATGGTTCCTATTCGGATTTTTAGCCAACCATGTTTCTCATCAACATGCGAAAATTGGAGTTCTTTTGAGGCGACACAAACCAAAAAAATGAATAAATTGACACCGACTATGTTAAACGACTTGGTTTACATAAGTGTGAACTCGAAGATAATAACTGCATCTCGTGAATGTAATGCAATTAATCTTGTACAACTTGGTTCATTGTTAGAAGAGGGTTTCAAAGAGACAAAATGATGACACCTCCACAGATGATGTTGATAGTGATGATGAATGGCTACATGACTTGAGGCTTACACCTTTCCAAACTCCCAACTTTTCTATTAATTCTGATGACTCTACCATACCTTATGTTTAATTTTGAATCATTTTAGTGGATTTTGTATTTAATTTTGAATGATGGGATGAGAGACTTAATTATATTAGTTTAGTAAAGTTGTTATGGATGGATTATTTATTGATGGCTTTACCTTATTTTTTAGAATTTTTAAACTTATACGTTATTTTCACTCCAGTTTTTTGGTCTCATCCCATAAAATATTTTTGTCGATTCGTATTTTTATCTGATTTTTTCATCTGGCTTTTTAAAATAAAACCGATTTATCTCCGATTTTATGGTTAGTCGATATGTTGATATTCCCCAACTTGCTAACTATAGCCCCATCAAATAATGCTGCTTTTTGTTACTGGATTCATGTTTGTTGTATTATCGCAATTGGTTATGATCTTGAAGTGATTAAGAATGTTCCAAGGACATATAGTTGCAACACACCTTTTGGAAAGAAATTTGTCTCTCATTCTCCACCCTCTACTTAACGTGACTCTCATTGTCAGCGCCAAATGTGTGAAAGCCCTTCTAATACATGTTTCCATATCACATTATATGGTTCTATCCTGCCGTGTATTTTGCTCCACCAAATATTTTCTATTCCTCTCCTATTTTATGATTTCTCAATCTACCTTTGGAATTTATACATCCTTGAATTCCCAGTCTCACTTTTCTTCTTGGAGATGCCTCTATCTATATAATAGAGGGTTTTTTCCCGAAAGCATCCCTTCTGCCTGAAGGAAATACCCATTTATTCTCATGCTTAATCTAGCCAACATTTTCTAAATATTCAAACATACGAGATGTGTGAGCTTGATGCTTGCTCTGCGATGAAGTTATGCACCGTTAGAGCAACAAATCTTTCCAAATAGGATTCTATTGATGCTAGGGCTGGCAATGGACTTGGACTCGACCCCGGACTCGCCGAGTATACTTGACATGTGTCCGGGTATGGGTGAAACATTGGAACCGTGGGTAGGGTCCGGGTCCTTCTTAATGGACCCAATGATTTTCGGGTACGGGTCCGTGTACTAGTGGACCCGCCCCATACCCGACCCGAGACCCGAACTTTCCCACCTCTTTAAAAGGCTACCCTTCATTTTATAACAAACTCCCTAACATTACCGTTCTAAATCTTTGGATGTCGGACTAAGTTTTTTAAAAGAGCCTACTAGTCAAGAAACAATCAAAAGGAATCTTTTTAAGCAGGGGAAGGGGGTACGCTGGCAGGCCTGTACAAAAAGTGAGCTCCAACCAATGGCTATCGGATCCACATGCGCAGCTGTGATTAGGCTAAGGCATTGCCTACGTGCAAAAGTGACCTTTTCCAAGAAGCATAAAGAGAGAGAAGCTGTTGTCTACTAAGATTAGTCCCACATCGATGGGAATAGAAAGAAATAAGTAAGTTGAGTTCTATAAAAGCAGAGGTATTGGGGTGCTTCAAGCAAAGACGCAGCCTATTTCCAAACTTTTTTATTGGCTAATGTCGGGGATGGGTCCGGGTCTCGGTTCCAAAGGTGTACATAGGGTACAGGTACGGGTATATTAAATTTAGACCTGTTGGGTCCGGGTCCGGGTCTCGGTTCGGGTATATGTAGTCTATCTCGGGTCCGGGTTCAATTGGACCCATCCCGTTGCCACCCCTTTTTGATGCCACTATGTCCTCTCAATCTCTGACGAGGTCCTGACATAGGATTAACAAAGAACACCATATATACTGAACGCTTCCCCACATGCTTTCATCTGCACTACCCCTTCGTGAAAAGGAAACCAACACAGTAAGAGCGGCCCTCCGGTCCCCCACTTCACCTTAAAAGAGTCTGAAGACTAGAAGCACACTGCTTAAGATAGAGAGTGAGAAACAGAAAACCACCCTTGCAGTTTAGTTTCACAACTTCTCAAACAAAAAGGTTGATACTCAGCATTTCTGCATATGTTAATTAACCCTAAGATAGATCCTTCTATGCTCTAGACGGTCCTTAAACCCTTGTACTCTATGAAGAAAATCAGCACCTTTGAAGGGCGAGAGAGATCAACAATCAGTAACCTCTCCTTGAAACTCCATATTATTCAGTGTCCTATGGTTTCCCAATTTACATAAACCATTTCCTAATGCTTTACATAAAGATCATCCCTACACTCATGATCCCTTTAAACCCAGACTGCTTATCTGTATTTGTCATTTTAAGTTTAATTTCACACGAAATAATGGATGTGATACATATTTTCCAAATATTTCTCTTCAATGTTTCTTGTTTATTGAGATCTTAATACCGAATGCTGCATGAAGGTCTCTCCACCTAGAACCAGAGATTATTTGTAGCATCTATGGGGTGCTATAAATGCACCACGTGCGCTAAGCTCTCTGCACTCTCATGTTATCTTCATTCCTAGCTGATGGGGTATTGCCTGTTCCTTTAACTTTCCAACTATTGCACGCAGGTGCTAACTGAAATATAGATAACAACTGTTTCTTTCTGTCTACCAACATAGCAACATTGTATCCCATATAACCTTTACATTCTTGGCCTTAGTAGACTAGATTCAGCTGGTCTGTCAAACCTAGTCTGTCAATTGCACATTCACAAAGTGAAGCTTCTGCAGATTTACAAGAGAAACATATGCTATCCATTTATAACAACGCTCTCCCTCCATTGCATCAGGTTTGGGTTTTGAGGTGCATTTTCTGTTAAACTGTAACCAATACCCATGGTTTGAAGGAGAAAATTACTCTTCTTTTCGATGTACTCTACTTGAGTCTACATTCATGTTCAATCTCATAAAGTTACCCAGTAGAGCGTTTTGGGTTGCAACTTTAGGTATTTATGAACGTAAAGTCAATTTCATAATTTGGTGCAAGGAGATTGGATACCCATACTTGTATTTTTCAACCAAATAATTTAGATATTAAACTTTCAAGCTTCAATTCTACAATTAAATTTGAACCACACTCTAAATTAAGGAAAAATGATTAATCTATACTTCACAGGATTGTTTAATCGTTTTTCAAAGTGCTTTCTATTATGCCATGGGAATAAAAGCAGTACAAGGGTTTTGTAACCTGTTACTTGGGCATCTGCAGATGAGCCTTAAAACCATCTTTACCAGCTTCCTTTAAATAGATGGATCATATATTTGAGACCTTCTTTACATTAGCTGGATTTTCACTGATACATCATTTAAAAGCACTTCCTATTGTTATGTTTGTAAAGTTGTGATTACCAGAATTGAAAAATTGTAGCATGTATTTAAATCAATTCAACCTCTTATTAACACTTTTTCTTTGTTGGATAAGGTGTTCTTTTTTTTCTTAAATCCGTTATTAATCTCATCTTTGAACCTCTCATGCGATTGTAATGGACATCCAGGTAGTCAACCATGTCTTTTGCCACGTCCTCAGGAGCTCTCCCAACTACCACAGATTCAATAGCTGAGGCTTTAGAAGCCAAGGACCCATCGGAGTCCATCTCCATCCTTTATCGCATCATTGCGAACCCTTCTTCCTCCCCGGAAGCTCTCCGTGTTAAAGAGCAAACCATCTCTAACCTCTCTGACCTTCTTCGACAAGAGAAAAGAGCCGAAGAGCTTCGAAGCCTTCTCACTCAGCTGAGGCCCTTCTTCTCTGTAATCCCCAAAGCAAAAACTGCAAAAATAGTGAGAGGTATCTTAGATGCAGTTTCTAAAATACCCGACACCTCTGAGCTTCAAATCTCTCTTTGCAGAGAGATGGTGGAATGGACTCGAGCCGAGAAGAGGACCTTTCTTAGACAGAGAGTTGAGACAAGGCTTGCTGCACTGTTAATGGAAAGCAAGGAGTACTCAGAAGCTCTAACACTTATCTCTTCACTTGTTAAGGAGGTTAGAAGGTTAGACGATAAGCTTCTTCTGGTTGATATAGACCTCTTGGAGAGCAACCTCCATTTCTCATTGAGGAATTTGCCCAAGGCAAAGGCTGCATTGACAGCTGCCAGAACAGCGGCTAATGCCATATATGTGCCTCCGGCTCAGCAGGGCACAATAGATTTGCAGAGTGGGATTCTTCATGCTGAGGAGAAGGATTACAAGACTGCTTACAGTTACTTCTTTGAGGCTTTTGAGGCGTTCAATGCTTTGGAGGATCCAAGGGCAGTGTTCAGCCTCAAATATATGTTGCTCTGTAAGATCATGGTGAACCAGGTATGTGTATCACAGAACCGAACTTCTGAAGCTCAAACCAAAACTTTGAACCAATCGAGAACACCGTAAATGACTTGAAACCAATATTTTGATCCATTTGTTACAAGAATCCTGAAACCGTGATTGATTTTAATTATACTAACCCTCTACGGTGCTTGGGCCATTGTTTGTATTATTATGAAGGAATGACTTCCAATTAATAATGGACCAAATAAATTTATTCATTTTTTGGGTTTAGTTTTGCTCACTTCGTACAAAGTAGTGTCACTGCTGTATTGTCCACTGCCTAAGAGAGGATCAAATTTTGGCGAAATTGAAAACCATGCTCAGATCCTTATGACTGACACATGGATTGAGTTTTCTGTACACTTGGTTACCTTTAGCTAATTACGATGTAGTTATATCTATGTGTTGTTATGCTCTTTAGTTTTCCAACAGTGAGTTACATGAGAATGAAGGGTTGATGTGAACAATCCTCCACTCAATTTTTGCTTTGCGGAAAAACCCTTTATTCCAATGTTTTAAAAAACGGTCCGCCTGGCGCCTAGGTGCGCGCCTGAGCGGCCTGGACGAAAAATCCGCCTGCCTAGACCCAGGCGGCCCTACACGGGCGGATATACCTGGGCGGGCTAGGCGTTTTTCGTTTTTTTTAAATTATGGGGCGTCGGCCTAGGCGTGGGGCACCAGGCACGCCGCCTAGCGTTTTTTGAAACCTTGCTTTATTCTAGTGGCTAATGGCATGTGCCTTGCATGATGCTTATCTAGAGATTAGATGAAAATAAACTAAATAATATTTAAATAATATTTTTTATTGCATTTTAAGTCATTCAATTTTTTTGCCTGCTTAATTTTCTTTCTGGCCTTTTCAAGTTTTTGTTTTTTTGTTGAGTTTCCTTTAATTGTTATAAGCTAAATACTATCATAGAAACTTCTGTTTTGTTAGTTCCCAACTTTGGGAGGCATAATTAGCATATAGAGGCATGAAAAGCACCCACTAGATGAACTATTTAATATCTCACCCATTTCTTTTGATTTAATTTCAAGAAGCCCATGAAAAGACCCATATTCAGAGTTAAAATAGCTGATATTTTATGATAAAGGGCTAAAATGTTAGTTGATATTTTTGTTGTGGGTTAATAAATTTCTTGTCTATTTTTTTTCTCCTTATTCTTTTCCATAAAATCTTTTTCTTTTTTAAAATCAAGCTTATATAAAACATGAAAGATATTTTTTTAGGAGATGTGGGAATTATTTAATTTTATTTTTTGGCAACTTAATCGTTGGATTTATATAACACAGCAATGAGGTTTTTAAGTAAAGAGATTTTTGGGTTGATAGTTTATAGAGGGGGAGATCTTAAAAAATTGGGGGGGCAAGCGATTAGCGAGAAAATTGTCACACTCCTACCTTTTTTTTTGGATATGTTAATGGTGGGAATTTAGGGTGGGATATTATGCTGAGGCATCCACCCCCAACCACCGAGCTCCAACCCCGTTCCCGACACATTCCTACTTATTTTCCATTGCATATAGATATGCATATTTCTGTGTGCACGCATGAGAGAGAGAGGTAGTATGTCCTTGATTTGACTGATCTTTATACGCATGTGTCCCAGGCCGATGATGTTGCTGGAATAATCTCTTCCAAGGCGGGCCTTCTATATGTGGGTGTTGAACTAGATGCCATGAAAGCGGTGGCAGATGCCCACTCGAAGCGCTCTCTCAAGAATTTCGAGACTGCTCTCAGCAACTACAAAGCTCAGCTAGAGGAAGACCCAATAGTGCACAGGCATCTTTCTTCACTTTATGATACTCTCCTTGAACAAAACCTTTGCAGACTTATTGAGCCTTTTTCAAGGGTTGAGATCCACCATATAGCCCAACTCATAGGCTTACCTGTGGACCATGTGGAAAGGAAGCTTTCTCAAATGATTTTGGACAAGAAATTCGCAGGGACTTTGGACCAAGGTGTAGGGTGCCTCATAATATTCGACGATCCGAAGCCTGATGCTATATATCCAGCCACTCTGGAGACCATTTCTAATATCAGCAAGGTGGTTGATAGTCTTTACCTGAGATCTGCTCGGATTATGGCGTAAGTTGAGTAGTTTTCTGGGCCTTGTTACAGGCTAAAAACTTTCTTAAATATTGTGGTTTCTGAGATTTTGGACGGTCAAATTACTTTCAACTAATGCGTATTTTTCTCCAAGCTATAATGGTGCTGGAAATTGGTTTTTGGAGAGAGAGTAGAATGCTGCTGGAAATTGGATGTTGGAGAGAGAGAGAGACATGGATCATTTCCACTAATCTATCCTCGATTGAGGTGAGGTGGAAAGTCTTGCTACTACATGTATATGGTAAATGAATATACCTTATGAACTGAGAAAAGCTATGCACATGCATGGATGTTGCATCATTTTTGAGAAAATGAGGTGTGAGATTTTACGTCGTTGAAATGCTGGGTCTGAATCCTTATTCAAATCGCATTTCAATTTTCTGATTGTAACCGCCTAAATGCTCTAGATTTGGTTTTGGTGTTGATAAATACCAGTGATTTAAAAAATGCTAGGTCGGCATTGAATTATTCAATCCGATTCGGGAATCGGTCATCCCGTTCCAGTTTTATGTATATATAGGAAAATGGCCGAGTCTAGAAAATTCCATGTATATATGGGAAAACAGCCGAGTCTATAAGGTTTTATGTATATATAGGAAAATGGGCGAGTCTAGAAGGGAGCTGGTGGTTCCTTACAGTGGTTTTTATTGGTTCATTGTTTTTTCACGTGTTCTTTCGTGGGTTCACAGTTTTCTTTTTTTATATAGTGGAACGGCAATCCAAATCACCGATTCATCAATCCAGACCAGTTTTTGGAGTGCCTGATCTGGGTCGCCACTTTGCTTTTTAAATTGCTGATAAATGCTCAATTTGGTCATTTCCACCTTGGCAAATTGTCGGCAAGCATATAACATGAACATGCATGTTCATAATTTTTGGCATTTGGTGACACACCCCCAAGGATGCGACTCTGTTGAGAAATTTTTAAATACTTTGTTAATTTTCTTTGTTGAAATGACATTATAAACACACTTAATCTTATTAAATCTCGCCTTCACCCTGTCATGTGGATATATCATGTTAAAAATGCCAATTTTGGGTTCAGCACTTCGAAACTTATTAGTGTTAGAGGTTGGCACATGAAACCTTATCTTTGTAACGTGTCATGAATTTACACCATTAGATTACAGTAATTTAATTTCATAGAATAGTTCTTAACAATTTCATGGCCAACTGTATGCACTCTAATCTCCTTGACTATTTTAGGTCAGGGTTTTGGATTTATGCTCTAAATTTTCCTGTTAATCCCTGTGGTGTAGCTTCAATTGTAGACCTATTTCATGCCCATTGTCTCTTTCTTCGTATGATACAGTTTATGTTTTTTTTTTTTTTGAGTGTTTTTTTATAAAACAATGAAATTTTTATTTATGTGATCAAATTTATGAAAATTAGGACTAAGAATATTATTATGCTTAAACTCGTATGAAATGAACGCTGAGTTTATATGTCATGTATTTATAGGTTAGTTGCTAAGTTGAGGTTAAATTTTGAGATACTAAAAATGCTCCAAGATTAAATAGGCAATATGTTCTTGTGGGAGCAGACAATCTTTTTGGCTTCTATTATGGTCCTCTTTGGCAAGCAAAGATATTGGAAGACGCACAAAATTAGGGTAAAAAGAATAAGAAAGTACAAGTTGGAAGAAAGGGATTGTATATATTTAGACTGTGAGCTTTAGCACATAATTTTCACCCATACTTTATCAGAATGTAATATTTAGGGAGGAGTGTCACTTAGCCATATAAAGTAAAAGAATTTTTTGAACTTGAAGCCTTTAACACTCTAATTTCACATCTAACCGTTAAGAATGATTAGAGCTTTTATGTACTAGAGATAATTAGCCATATTGTTTACTTCCCCCAAAAACATATAAAAAAAAAAAAAAATGGTCGTTCTACCCGTACACTTGCTCTCTAAATATCATAAACCATGTGAAATGCCATCATTTCAATTGTTCGTGAAATTTGTATTTATTTACAAAAATACAATACATACAATATTTATTTACAAAAATATAATACATACAACTTTGTAAAATAACAAATGACTAGAAGTATTCACAATAGTTAGACCCCGTGTGGGGTACCTAACAAATCTATTCAGGAATGAATTATCTAAAAATGAAAGACAGTTTTTTTGGTATTAATAATTTTACATCATCTTCATCTGAACTTTATCTCAGCTATTTGGGATTGACAATTTTGCATGTTCTCTTAAAATTCAAGTGCAAAATCAATACCTTGAATGGCAGAGGACCAAGCAATTTTTTTTTAACTCCTAATTGGTTTGGTGGGAAATAAATAAGACCAATGGTTTTGTCCAAAAAGGCCCAAGATTTCTATCAAATTGCACTTGAGGACATGGTCTATCATATGGTCTCAAGAAATATTTTGCAAGAAGACTACCAAAGATGGCTGAGAAAAAAACCCAGTGAATCATCTCAAAACTCATTTATCAAAATAAATAAATATATGAATACCTCTTTTCTTTCGGATCTTTGATTCTGTTTTAAGTAGAATGGGAAATGTTTCAATGCTTATATAGCTTATTACTGTCAACAAATTGCTTAGAAACTAGCATTGACATGTACATATGCTGCATGGACATGGGTCAGACAACACTACATTTTAAACACCCATACATTAAATCTCACAATGAAACTCCTTAATGTTACTTAAAGTCCTAAGTTCCCTTACTTCATATATATATATATATATAGGTGTGTAAAAGCTAATTTTAAGATTGACATTTCTGACCTCATATATATGTCAAATGCTGACACATATTTGTGTCTATGTAATATAGACTTGCAATATACCCTTAATCAAAACTTTCATTGAACACCAAAGATACATATTTGTTGATCACCTAGAACTTAAAGAGATTCTTATAAACCTTTGGAACTAGTCGACAGGTTAACGACACTCGAGTACCACTTCTATGAATGCTACCCTTCTCAGTTCTTTGGTTCCCTTCCTCCAACTCTGAGCTCAAGGGCATCATTTGTTCCTTGTAGCTGAGAATGTCACCAATATTCACCACCTAATATCCAAATTTAAAAAAGGAAGAAATTATTAAAAGAAAG
The DNA here is from genome assembly GCF_054954075.1 of Amborella trichopoda. Lineage (NCBI taxonomy): Eukaryota > Viridiplantae > Streptophyta > Magnoliopsida > Amborellales > Amborellaceae > Amborella > Amborella trichopoda. The sequence continues at coordinate 964,110 of NC_142336.1, forward strand.
TAAAATAAATCCACAATATCTCTTAGGCACCTAATTAAGAAATTTTGTGAGAAAAAAAGACTAACTTTAATTTGTAAGGTGTGATGCTGCAGCATTGAACTCCCTAGATTTTGAAACTAAAAATAAACAAATTCAATGTATGAAGCTTGCAATTTTGGGGACCTCTAGGACCACTCTAGACTTCTGATGTGAAGATTTTGAAATGATATTTGATTCACCTTGTGAACAAGTAAAGTAAATAAATCCTAAAACCCTAGATTTGAATTTTGAACATCCATCAAATGGATACTCTAGATATCATGGAGTGTGAACTAATTTGGGGTATTTTTTGAGCTCCAAATCAAATATTCTTTTTTTTTTTGGGGAAAAAAATTTATAATCTAGATGCGAAGAATGAATTGAGAATTTTGGGGTGAAAGAGTGGATTGGTGATCCCACAGGAACCCTAAATCTTTTTCTGGAATGAATGAATAACTACTCCCAAATGGTTCCCTCATGGCGAGAAACAACAGAATAGAAGATTTTCAAGGGAGAAAATGGACTTGCCTCATCACTTCTCTGTATATCTGAGTCATCAATTCCATGCAAATATTCTGAAAAATTAGAGAACCAAACCGTTAAGTTACCCTACTCTATTGCTAGGAAAACGAATCCGGGGAAGTCGGAAGGCTCCCTACTCTTAAGTTGTGTCAGACAGACTAGACCGTGTCTGTCAAAAAATTAAGATAATGAGACCGGCCAAAACTCGGCCATTGGCAGTTCCCATGTGCATGTTTCTGAACTCAGCACCCGACCAAGCCCAGGTGACTCAGGCAACTACAAGTGGACTTGCGAGTCACCCGAGGGTTCAAGCACTTATCTACTGTGATAACTACACTACTATATTCAGCTAAAGAAAGGATAACTTATTTACCAGAAAGAACAAAAAGCTTTTAGCTTTAATCCCAAATAAATCATTGAATAACTTCATAAAAGTAAAGCCGTACCGGAGTATGCACTGTCCTTGAAAATTAACAAGCTGCAAGGCATCAAGGCAACAGAGAGAGTGCAGTGTTTATCTATTTGATCTGGCACATGGGTTACACACTCAGTCAACTTCAACGGAGGAGTGAAATTCATCACAGCTGGAGACCCAAGAGACAGAATCGCAACAATTGGAAAATAAGCAGGGCCATCTTGGTGTGGCTGAGAAAGAAGAAAACTTGAGTATAGAATTAATATACATGCTGACTAAAAAATCATATAATTAAGCAGTGTGCTTTTGGTTAAGTAATTGGAGAGCATAGAATAACCAATCAAGAGGAAAATGTTCATAACAAAGAGTGGAAAACTTTAGAGACCATGATTCCTTGGTTAGATAGGTACTCCTTGATAAGAACATGATTGATTGGTGAAGGAAACAATCCTGTCCAGTTGCATATTCTTCTTGTGATTTCTACAAGCCAAGGAGGCACTGCACCAGTGATAACACATCAAGACTAACACAGCTACATGACATACAAATGCACATAAATACATCTGCATCATCTTGGATTTTCATTTCAGTGTGCTTTAGGTTCGTAGAGAATATGCACACATAGATGTGCAAGCATGTGTAACAGTGTGATAGGCAAATGTAAATAATACATGTAAATAAGCATAAATATAAATGATGTAAGCATATTACGTATAATATATCTTGTAAGCTAATTTACATATTCCAATAAACAGAAAAAAGAAGAAGAAGAAGACGTGAACCTTATGTTCAAATAGATACATATAGATGCACACAAATAGAGCATACACGCCCATGTTTTCTACATGTTTATATGAAAAATATTCTTATGTACACAGGCATACTTCCAAATGTGTTTCTTATACACCCCTGACTGATTAAGCAAAAATTACATGTGGATCTTCTCTCCAAAAAGGAAAAAATATGGAACTTCATCCATATTGTCTAAGCAAACTAGACCATCTATGTTAACTCTAGCATTAATGTGGTGTCTATCAGGAATAAAAACATTGTTCTTTCCAAGTAACAATTACCTCATATACCTGATATCTATTTAATGCATCAGGCAGATGCCTAAAGGAAGAAACAAAAAATGAAAACGAGACCACAGCATATGATATGAAGCTTAAACCGAACCTGTTGAAACAAAGTTCTACTACTAACTACCGCGGGTAGGCCAACAAAGGGTTTACACACTTATAGAAGGACATAATTTTCCATAGAGATTACATCCATAGACATTAGTCTGAACACAATTTTATGGGAGCATATAAGCAAGCAAATCCCAGAGGAATAAATTTCAGGTGTTTGGCATGGGTCAAGTAAAAGAGATATTACTTGACCTTCACACTTCTCTGAACAACTTGGCTTATCAAACTAAGGTAGTGGAGAACAAGATCAGTACTTCTGAAATCAGATAAAACATAACTATGCTAGACTTGAAAAAAAAAAGGACCCGGGGAGGGGGAGGTGTTGGGGGGTTAAGGAATCATGTCAAAAGGAAATGACTCCATATTTAAGCTCAAGGGAATAAGATAAGTTCGAAAGTCGGCACTTCAAGCTATGGAATAGATTTTCATGCTACCCTAACGTCTGTCAACACGAAAATTACGTATTTCGACAAAAAGTCCACAAGGTGCTATTTGTCAGATTGTTTAAGTTTGACATGGTTACCTACACTTCCTTGGGCATTTATCAAATGGAAAATTATAGAAACCCCTTGAGCCAACTTTTAAGGCATAGACTACCCCCAACACTTTTTATACCACATTACTAACTTCAAAATTATTTATTTTAGCACACACTTCAAAGTGACAAAAAAAAAATTTTAAGATGAAAATGTCCCCTATCCTCCTCTATTGTTGGTACACCTCTCAATCGACTGGAAAAAAAAATTAAGCCAGCCTGGGACACTAGGTGTAGGATTGACTTTAATAGGGGCGAAAAGCCAATCCAATGCACTATTGCCGGACTGGCTTCATTCTTTAAAATGAAGCTGGCTTGACAAAATATGTATTAGACCGATTTCAACAGGACAATAAGTTTCGACAAGCTTCATTTTAAATTCACAAGCTGGGGTAGGTGCTAAAAACCTAGGTTTAAAGCAAAATTTTCATTTATTACTTTCCTTGAAGGGGATAGATGCAAAACTAAAAAAGAAGTATAAATGAGACCATATACCTTTGGTACAAGGTGGTCACAATTTATCTTGACCATTGGATGTAATATTGAGTGGCTGCAATTATTTTTATTGACCATGCTCAAAATTCAAATGAAAATTTTTCGAATTTTATGATACGTCCAAGCTATCAGATTTCACAGTAGATAGTTGTAAGTAATTGTAACCTTCATGTATGAAAGGTAAATGGTCCCATTGTATACAATCCCAAAATAAAAAGTGTTCAGGTTAGCGATGTGATTAAATATGCATTGGGACATGCCTAAAAATTTAGGTCTAGGACATGGTTTGAGGTATTTATATATTGGGATTGTCTACAAAGGAATTTATTGTTATACATGGATGTCATTATTGTTCCTTAAATTTAAAGAATGGGCAGGTGTATGAGTGATAATGAATAGACATAAAGTTTCAAAAGAAAAATTCTCGGACTTTGTGACTCACCTTAAGTTATCCAATTTAACATTTAATGAGTAAGAATAATTGTTAATTCTATATAAAAAAGATAAGTGGTCTTTTTGTAAATTCCCTATATGTTTTGAAAAGATTACAAAAAAACCTTAAGAGTACACTTTCTATGCAACTTACCCCAACCTTATTTTTTCTCTCACTTTTTTCCCGAAAACAAACTTTCTATATAAATACCTTTTAAGGGAAAAAGTTTGACGGAGAGGCCCTTCCCATTCACAAATCATTTTGGACAGATCTGACTTGACTTTTGGACCCCAATTGCACATTGTCGGAGCGTCGGACAGACCTTTGCAACTGTCCTTTTCAATTGCAGGACCGCACTTTACACAATGCCAGAGCCCTATTGTCGGATTGCACTTTACACAGTACCGAAGTTTTACTGTCGGACTGCATTTTACACAGTACCTGAACCTTACTGCCAAACCCCACTTAACACAGTACCTAAGCCTTACTCTCGAACAAAATTTTACACATGTCAAAGTGCTACTATCATACCGTATTTACACATTGTCGGAGCCCCCTATTTTGGTGGGATAGAAGAGAGACATGGGTAGAGTAAAAGTAAAGGAGGGCAGTTTAGGTATGTTTTTTTTTATTTGGTTTGGGGGTTTTGCATTTTGGAAAAAAAGTGAGGAAAAAAGTTAAGTTGAAGGTAAGTTGCATAGAAAACATAGTTTGGGATTTTTTTTAAACTTTTCCCATATTTTGCCATTATCAAATGACTTCGGTACTAAGTTAGTGCTATTAACTGACAAATTGTAAGTACTTTGTCAATCAAATGACTTTGATATTTTTCTTGAAAAACACTTGTGTGCCGAAAATAATGTGACCTATCCATATTCGTATGGAGATGCCCACAAATCTATCTTGATGAAACTTTTAACCACGTAGAGGGGCACTTTGGTCATCCCTTTCATGACTGAAACCTTCCCGCCACTCTTCGCTTCTTATGTACTCTCTCTCTTTATGAACTCTCTCTCTCTCTCTCTTAATTCTAGGGTTTGTTTCCTTCTCTCTCTCCCTTCTAAGTCTAGGATCTCTCTCCTACTTCCACGGTTTAATTTTATATTTTATCTTCCAATGCTAGGGTTTTATCTGGCCTCTCTCTATTGTCTCGCTTCCCACTGGAGTTTTCCTCAAATTCGATTGCAGGGTTTCTCTCTCTTTCTTGTAGGGTTTCTCTCTTACTCTTTTCCTTTGTGAATTATTTGCATCGAATTCTAGGGTTTCGTTGTGTTTTGGATTGCATTATCTGGTATCAATGGCGGCGGGGGGCTGGGAAGGAAGAGAAGGTCTTATTGAGCTGGAAGCAGGGGAAGGGGAATCACGCGGATCAAGTGATGTGATTTTTCAGAGAATTGGAGCTTCTGTTCCATTTGCTAAAGGTGATTGGAGCTTCGATCCTGAAAGTCCACCAGCTCAAGTCCTTGCTATTTCAGATCGATTTGGAGTACTTTTTGCTGCTCATTCTCAAGGTGAGAACTAATTCTTAGCCACTGGTTAACTTTATCAGTTGCTTACAAAATTTTCGACATCTTTAAAAAATTTAAAATCGGGGCGCCTAATTAGGAACTGAAATAAAAGCAAATCGGGATTGCTTGTTGTGCGTTTGCGTAGTCCCAAATTGGGGCTTTATTTTATTCTTCGCTGTCCCACCCTTCATTTTTATTCTCTTGTTAAAATCTTCCATTTGTGATTCAGAATATTAAAATGTTAGCATTTTTGTGTTGCTTTTTTTGTTTTTGCAATGTCCAAGTTGGGTTAGTTTCATTCTCTCTCTTTTGAGATGGAAAATATTTACTGCTTTATATTCACCTGCAAATGTCGTGAAATTACATGTAAGAGGCCTTTGAAAATCGTTTAGGACAATTGTTATGCTTTTGCAATATTTCAATCCATATAAGGAAAGCACTTTTTTTATAAAACCTTTTTATCAGTTCCTTTGTTTAATTGTGTGGATTCGATGATGTATAGGGTTTTGTGTTGTGAAGACAAAAGAGATCATAAAATTGGCTGAGGACCTCAAGGAAGAAAGGAGTGTTTCATCTGCTAAAGAGCTGAGCATCATGGTTGTTCCACTTGCCGGTGTTTACCTATTTGCTCTGTCTACAGATTCTCAGACTCTTGCTGCGTCTGTAGCTGGTCAAGTTTACCTGTATTCTGTAACTTCACTTCTTAACAAGGTAGCAATGCATTATTACTTTATTGGATTTTTTTTCCTTAAAATTAACTGAAGTTATTATCTTCTTTAATAAGGTAGCAATGCATTATTACTTTATTGGATTTTTTTTCCTTAAAATTAACTGAAGTTATTATCTTCTGTAATAAGGAAGCAATGCACTATTACTTTATTGGATTTTTTTTCCTTAAAATTAACTGAAGTTATTATAGTATTTATGCTTTTTTTTCCCCCTTGTTTATTCATTTGGTTTCTTTGCTTAAGTCTTAGATAATTGGATGTTAGGTGAGCCTCTAGTTTCTGTTTTAGTGATGTAGCACTGTGCTGTTACTCTTACAAGATGCCAGCTATAAGTTATCGGCTACAGTTTTTTTAGCAATATGTGTGATATTGGGAAAGGACCCTGTCTCCCCCCTGAATTACCCCAAAAAAAAAAAAAAAAAAGTGCGATAGATACCTTCCAGCTATGGTGCTTTCAGTAATTGACTGATCGTAATCAGTAATATCTTTGCAAATCTTTTGGGGACTATCCTGGAATCAAAGATTGGCATGTGGGTAAAGGAAAAAAAATTACGAGTGATTTCTCAAGCAGGTTTCCGACAACATCATTCTACAATAGATCAACTCATCATCTTGAAATATCTCATTGATCAAGCTAAAAACCAAATCAAGAAAACTTTCATATGTTTTGTGGACTTCTCTAAAGCACACGACTCTATCAATAAAAAAAATCTATGGCAAAGACTACCAAATATCGGGGTCCCAATGCCTTAAATGTCAGCAATCCAAATGCTCTTCTTAGAGGTATGTATCCGACTCAAAGATGATAATTCTCATAACAATGTGATGTTTCATAGCTCTGTTGGTGATAAGCGAGGTTGCCCTCTTCCCCCCCCCCCCCCCCCCCCCAACTATTTGGTATTTTCATAGATGAATTAGAGAGATGAATAAGACTCCTCCCAGTCATTCTATTCTATTAGGCCAATCTCCTGTTCATCTCTTGCTCTTTGTAGGTGATGTGACTGTGATTTCCAAGTCATGTCAAGGTCTGCAGCAATGCTTCACATTTTGAATGAATTTTGCCAGTATTATGGAATGAGTATTAATTTCCAAAATACTGAAATTATGATTTGTGGTACATAAATACTGACTTGGCGTTTCAGATAGGAACTGAGCAGGTTGAGATTGTTTCATCATATAAGTGTTTGGGTTTAGAATGCTCCAATAATTATAAATGGGATAAATGCATTTCACAAAGAGTCACAAGAGGTATGAAAGCCTTATTTGCATTGAGAAGCAAATGCAAAAAGGAAGCCACCTTATGTTGGGATGTTCGGAGACAATTTTTCCGCAATATTGTACAACCAACTGTCCTTTATGGTTGTGCAGTTTGGGGCCCTCGATTAGAAGACAAATATTGGAAGAAAATAGAAGAAGCTCGAAAACAATTGTTGTCGGAAGAGTTCAAGATAAAACAACAGACCCAATATGATATTATGCTCCTAGAAGCTGAGTTGATGTCCTTGGAATTTGAGGCAATTTGTCAGTTTGTTACTTTTGCCCAACACCTCACAACTTCTGCGATTGATAAAATTTCAAAAGAAGTTCTCCATGCTACTCAAAATAAGGGTTATACTAGGGAAAGCTTTGGTTAAAGAAATGGAACATTGATGAGCAAATCTTCTATTGGGACCCCTAAGCAAATTCGGAAAATTGTTTGGAAAAAAGCAACCCAAAGGATTTGGGAGGGAGTAGAAGGAAAGAAACCGTTTTATTTTAATAGTATCATAGGAGGAATTTCAGTAAAAACAACTTATTTGAGTGATCCTATCCCTCTTTGTCTACAGATTCAGATCAGTAGGGCGAGAATGGGATCTCATTACTTTCGTATTGAAACAGGAAGATGGCTTCAAATTCCTAAAGAGGAATGCACTTGTCAGCTTTGTGCCAAAGATGCTATTTAGGACAAGCATCATATTTTTCTGCAGTGTGCCACTACAACAACAACCCAGGAAAAGTGGAACATCAATGTTCATAATTTGATTGATTTGTTCCTTATACCATCTAGGACTCTTGGTCACTTTATTGGGGAAAATTTTCAAACTCCTGCCATGTACACTTCTGTCCAATTGATCCTGAGGGTCTTATATGGACGTAATAAAAGTTTAGTTTCAGTTTCAGTTTCATTATAATGTGGGTCACACGTGCATTTTTTTCATGAATGACATGCCAATTATCAACAGAAAAGTTACCTTTTTAACTTTAACACAGGAGTGCAATTGTGGAGCCTTGAATCTCTTTGACTTATTCTTTAGGCTTCTTTGGCTTGAACTAATTAAGAGAATTTTCTCTATAAAAGGTGGTTTTCTTGGGACATATCAGATATGTTATGGAATACTTATCTAATTATTTTTTTGTTTGACTTGAATTGTTAGGGGCAAAAATTTCCCACAAGGTAATCTACGAACATATGCATGCGTAGCATGATGGTTTTTCTGCCGTTTGAAGAATAGTAAATCTCATTTTGGACTGTCGAATAGAGGCATCTTGGCTGATTTGATGCTTGATTTGATTATTGACATTCACATTATTGGATAGAGAAATATTAGTTTAATTCAGTATTCCATCCTCTGGAGTGGTAAAGGTCATCATTATTTAGAGAATTTTGTGGATTATTCTGCAAACACTTCTCCGACAATTTTTGGAAGTTCATGCGGTACTTTTTCATTAGGTACTTGAAGGATATGTTTGACAAAACCGGATTTGTGTATTCAAATATTTAGAAATCTAAATAAAGGCATTGCCTTGCTTTTTGTATATTTGGCTTTTATATTATTATGATATGTCTTTTTATGTGCACGTTGGCCTTCTTAATTGTATTTCAAATTTTTTATAGATTTGAAATGTTTTGACTTTATGGCTGACAAAATTATAATTATTGATTTTTTATATTTGGCACACATTTGAGGATGGGTTTGCTTCACCGTTTGTTTTAATAACAGATTAACAGATGGAAAAGAGTGATGTTTCAATAGCTATGAGAGTAGGAAGTCTTGTGGAGCAAGCATAAGGAGACATTCGGCAGGGAAAGCCATTACCAAAGCTTCATTATCTCCCCTTGAAACTGGAGAAAAGCTTCTTCCACATTCTCTCAGAGATTCCACTGATTATTGCCATGAGTTTTTCAAATATGGCCAAAAATATGCCTTTGAATCCAAAGGAAAACAGCCCATCTCTCCTCTTCTCACCAGAAAACCAGAGTCCCCTGTCCAAGTCCAAAGCCGTATTGTCAATTCATGCTCCAATGAGTGGAAGAAAAAGAAGCTACCCATCAAGATTGAGATTACATCGTCTGGTGAAATAAACTCTATTTTCTCCATTCCCAAGCCATCTCTATCTACCAAACCCAAGCCTTCTCTATACCCTAAACCCAAGCCTTCTCTCTCCACCAAACCCAAATTCTATGTGAAATTAAACCCCATGTTGATTAAAATCCCATCATTGAAAGTTTCAAGGACTTCAGCGAATAGACTCAGTGAGAAATAAGAAAGTTAAGAGCAGTGAGACTAAGACAATTAAGAGCAAAGGCTCATCGACTGTTGAAGACAAGAAAAAACCCAAAGTAGTGACTCCCCTTTCACCTTCTACCAATGGAATCATGAGAGAGAAGCAGCAACTTAAACCAGTGACCCAACCTCACCTTCCAAGCCTGTTGGTGATGGAGTTATTTCAGTGAAGGTAAAACCGAAACCTGCAAACTCTTTATCTTCTCCTTCCTCTTGCAATCGAGTTATTTCAGAAAAGCAAAAACCCAAAACCTGTAAGCTCTTTATCTTCACGATCCTCAAGTAATGGAGTTACAGGTCTTCGTAATGGAATTATTAAGTAGAAGAAAAAACCCAAATTTGTAAACTCTTTATCTTTGCCAACCTCTTGCAGTGGAGTTCTAGGTCCTCTTAATGGAGTGATTATGGAAAAGAGAAAATCCATGCCTCTAACCTCTTTGCGTTCTTCAGCTAATGGCATTGGAGGCTTGAGAGTAACATGAAAACTTCTCCTTTGATAAAACCTCAATTGAGAAAAGCAAAACCACCGTTGCCAAAGATCCCACTACTCAAACAGTGGAAGAAGTCTCCAAAATTAGCAGGAACTGCCAAATTAGCGGTTTGCTTGACAAGAAGAAGAAGAGGCCACTGATAATCGCAGTGAAGAGCTTCGTCACAGACAACAGTGTGAGAGAGATATTAGGGTTTAGAGGGTCTCCGTCGAGGGACAGAGAGAGGGTCTCTGATTAGATAGAGAAAAAGGGTTTTAGTTGAATGATAGGAAAAGGGCTGTTGGACGGGAGAGGGAGAGTGAAAAAAGATGGTTATGAGTGGATGAGAGAGGGAGAGAGACGAAATAATTTTAACTCTAGAATTGAAACCCGCAAAATTCAATTACAACTTGAATTTTTGGGGATTTAGATATAGGGAGGTTATCTGAATATAAGAAGATATAGTTTGGTCATCTGAAACAGGGCATTTAACGTGTATAATTCTAATTATAATTGATGCTATATTATCCTGAAATATTAGGATATTCGGGTGTTGTCAAACCGAACCTGAACTATCATCTTTTGTTCTAATTGATGTTTCATAACTTATAACCAGAATGCTATATTTCTTTTGTCATTTATTTCTACTTTTTTTTTTTTTTTGGTTTTTCTTGCACATGCTTCTTTCTTGTTTGTTCTTTTGTTTGATTTGCTGATTTGGAGGAGGAAAAACCATTCTTTTCATGGTCACTGGGTGAATCTAGCCATGTGAAGGACTTCAAATGGAAAAAAAACAAAGACAGCGAATTTATTGTTCTTTCAAGCAATGGTTCGCTGTCCCTTGGAGCTGTGAATGGTCCTATCAAGGACAAGAAGGATGACGTTGATGCAGGTCTGTTTTGATACCAAACTTTGATTTCCATAATTTTGTCCATGCTAGAAACTCTATTGGTTTGGATTTTCTAGTTGTGTAAACTGCTTGGAACTTTTGTTTTTTACTTTTGGCTGTTGTGATTTTCAAAAAGTAAATATTTGATTGAAAATTTAGATTCTTAACTTGCTTATAATGTAAGTGTCCTTTTTGCACCTGGCCGACTTTATATTTCTTTGGGTTTTCCTTTCTGCACATGCGCAAATTTTTTTTTTTGCCCATTTTTATGCTATTTTCTTTGACATGTCATGGGGTAGCATCTGCAATTTTCCATCTCTTATTTCCTAATAGTTGGGTTGGTGTATTTGTTGTACAGTGGATTGGAGCGTGCATGGAAATTTCATTGTTCTAGCAAGAAAGAGTACATTATGCATTGTATCAGTGGAGTTTGAGGAGAAGTTCCATACATCACTCCCTTTTCAATCATGGAATGATGATGAAGACAGTACCATGACAGGTCCACATTTTAACAATTTTTGTCTCTCTCCCTCCCTGAATGCTTTCATTTTATCATGCCTATCTTGTGATCTACCTAAATTCTTTTATGTGAATTTACAAGGGTTTCGTTTTCTTGTATAATTGGCCATATCATTAATTATCTAATTTCTTATTTCTTTTTTTTTAAACATGCTCATTTGTTTTAAGGAGAAGACATTTCTTTGTTGTGCTAGCATTTCCGTTGTATTTCTATAATTTTTTTCTTCAGTTATGCTAGAAAGAATATTCTATTATGGAAATTCAATTTCAATATACATGGTAATTACTTGGTAAATAACGCTTGTGGCATTAGATTGGATTGGAGGTTGTTGCTTGGACTTCGGCTTGCAAGGAGTAGCTAGTCAGAGCTTCGCATTAATATATTCATGCAACTTCAGTTGTCCATGAGAATGTTCTTATGTTGCCTACCTGCTACTGAATATGACTTTGTTATGTTAAATTTGAAATGTTGGAATCATATTTGAAGTAAAAGTGATTTGAATTTACAAAGCAATCTTATTATTCTTGCGATGTTTCTTTAACTTGTGATTGACAATAGTAATCATTACATTAAGAAGAGATGCACCATTGGCTCTTGAACCTCCTGGAACCGCAACAAAAAAACCAGCCTTTCCCATGTTGATGCAATTGTAGATCTCATTGAAACCCAGGGTTCATGGCATATGGTCCTAAGGTTTCTTAACTGCCTTCTGGCTACTATTAGAGTTTCCTATAAGTTAACATTTATATAGATATACTATAGTGTATCATTGACAAGGGTGCCTTTGAAATGCTAAGCCTCCATATACCGATTAGTACATGCTATAAAAGGACCTCTCTTTTTTTTTTCCATTGAGTAACATGCATGTGTATCCATTTGATCTTCGAAGGAGAGCCTTTGTACTACTAGACAAAATTTGCTTTGGTCAAATGCCCCTTTGAGGTTAAGTCCATCGCCCAATTAAGCTATTATCACAAAAGAACCTGAGCTTAGTGAACCATTCCATGTCGGCCAAGGGTTACCTATAAAATTCTTGTTAATTTTACTTGTTGCCGAGTTCATAATTTCTCACGAGTCATAGTTTATTCCTGAACAAATCAAACTAAAAAAGTTATTATGTATGACCAAAAGGCCTCTACGAAAAGTGGAAATGTGGAATCTGTCAGTCTTTGGGGCTTTATTGTGCACATGTGTATGCACATGCGTGTGTATTACTCGCATTCTGTCTCTGTCTCTGTCACTCTCTATCCTTTGGTGAGTGAAAATTTTATTAATAAATCTGAAAAATATAAGATGGGGAAAAGAGGGTAGAGCCCATAATCAAGAAAAATTGAAAATTTACTTATGGGAGTGGGAATGCTCTCACCTCAATTTTTTGGATTCACTCCCATATATGCTAACATATTTTTTGGAATCAGATAAAAATTAACCTAATTCATGGCAACCAGTGATTTAGAAAGCGTGAGGTGCCAACTAGCTGGGCGCTTTATGATTGAGGTGCTCCAAGGACAGTGTGGTAGGTTTGATTTTCTTTTTCTTCTTTTGGGCTGTTTTTTTTTTTTGGGGGGGGTAGGGTGGGTTGGTTTGATACTTTCGTGTGCTTGAAGCTCGAATTATTAGAAATACAGATGATTGAAACTTGAATTATCAGAATCTGAATATTGATATTTGATAATTAGAAAGTTGAACTTGAAATAACATAATAAGTACTTCAGTCGTAGAACAATCCATAGGACTTATGGATTGAATATTGACATGCCTTACGGAAAAGACATGTCCCCTGAGACTTTATTTATTTTGACAAGGTTAAGTGCCTTTAAAATCTCAAGCAACAAAACAAGAAAGCTTAAGTTAGATTGCAAACTAAGAATCATTGTCAAGGTCTATAACCTCATCACGAACATCAGCACTATCTCGAATATCACTATCCTCTGCATCTGTTGCCTAGCAGTCATCATCAATCACTTCCCTCCTTGACATATTATTCTTTCTCTGCCTCCTTTGAGTTAGTCTCCTCTCTTATCCTCAAGTTCTTCCGTGAAGTTCTAGTGACCTACACAAGGCTTGATGAGAACAACCCCACAAACTTTGGCTTTGGCACAATCCCTCTTTAGAGAACACGTGATCATCTCCAACATCAAAAAGCCGCTCTCTAAAATATCCATATATCTGATAACAGTGGAGTTCATATGAAAGCATTCCTTGAACATTGAATCAAACATACACTATGTCTTCCAGTCTCTTTTGCTCCAATTTGTCTCTTGTTTGTATGGACCTCTTGAATAATGCATAATTGCATGATTTAGAAAAAAATAATGCAAGTTAGGGCTGTCCTAATATGGGATAGGAGTAGGATATAAGAAATTTCCAAGTCTAAACTACCATTTTGGTGTGGAAAATATAAATTTTTTTTTTGAAAATTCTTTAAGATTGAAAAAATGAAAAACCTTGAGAAATTATTCAAGTCTACTTTTCTTTGGATTTAATTCACAATGAAATATCAAGAGAGGTTGCAAGAGGAGATTTTTATGCGTTTTAAAGCTCGTTGTTCATCCAAAACATCGAGAATCAGTGATTGGGTAACAATGATTAGTCATCTATGGTTAAATTTACACATATTTGTATACTTCATACAAAGTTACATGCATTTTAATATTTTATAAGCATTATATGTAAGGAGTTTGACATGCATTATTTTGTCGTATACGCATATATGTAAGGTAGGGGCACCTCAAAATGAAGTGCCTTAGGTGTCCACATTGTGGCCTCCCTTGCCGTCTAGGTGCCGCTTAGCTTATTTTAAAACCATCATTGTCATCACCATCATCATTATAGCCTTTCCCAACTATTTGAGGTCGGCTACGTGAATCCTAGTCTGCCATTCTGCTTTATCAAGGGCCATACCATCAGTGAGGCCATATGTCTCTATATCCTTTCTCATTACTTCCAATCGTGTCCTTTGAATTTCCACTTGAACCAACTCATATCTCCTAACAGGTACTGTATTGGGATTGTGCAGCACATGGCCAACCCACTTAACTCTACTTTCTCTTATCTTATCGCCTAATGGAGCCACACCTAAGTTATCTTGAATACATTTATTTCGAATTCTATCCTTTCTTGTCTTGCCACTCATCCATCTCAACATCCTCATCTCCGCTACACTTATCTTATATGTATGTTGTTTCTTGTTCGCCGAACATTCTGACCTATAATGCAAAGCTGGTCTCACAGCTGTCCTATAGAACTTCCCCTTGAGTTTCATTGGTATGTGGCAATCACATAAAACTCCGATTGTACATCTCCACTTCGCCCACCTACCTCTAATTTTATATGCTAGATTTTCCTCAATCTCTCTATTTTCCTGGATTATTGACTTAAGATAATCGAAAGTGCATTGTTTTGGGTATTTCTTGGCCTTTCAATCTTAACTACTTTCTCGTCTCTACTTCTATAATTACCAAATTTACATTATATATACTCTTAGTCTAGCTAATTTAAAAACCTTTAGATTCTAAAACATCCCTCCAAAGTTTTTGTGTTGACGTTGTTTCGGATCTCATCGATCAAATCTATGTTTTTTGGGAACAACATACACCACGGTATATCATCTTGTAGGTGCCTAGTTAAGTTGTTCATAACTAAGATAAATGTATGGTAAAACCATCATTGTCTATTCCATTGATTATTTGGATCTTTGAAATAGCTAAATACTTTTACTGGTCATGCCCACAATACTTTGAGATCTTTTCCATAGCAACCTCCATTACCTTGTGAGTAGGATCCATTGGTTGTTTCGTCCATCTAACCAACACAGCACCTTAAAAAGGATCAAATGTTGGAGGGATTAAATGACCCCATTCTAAAATTGGAGTTGCAAAATATCAGAGAAGCCCTCTCCTTTTGCATGCTTGCATACTTGCTCTTTGTCCATTGTTTAGAGACAAAATTTGGCCTTGAGCTTGTCTTATGAGCCAAGATAGACTGAGAGGTCAAATATGTATTAGCAAACCTCGTTAGATGTGGCCTACCGACTCTTTTTCCACGAACTTCCTGATCATGGTTAGGACTTGTATGTGGTTGTATATGGAATGGTAACATATTTTGCTTCATTAATTACAAAGTCCACAATAATGAACTTATCACCTCAAGCATGAGGTCAATGCGATGCACCTCATAGGGCGTCTTGAAAGTATGCGGGCTCTTCTCCATTAGTAGTTTCATGTGGAAGACGACATATTGGCTGCTGTTGTATTTGTACCGCCTTGAATGACATATTGTTCCCGACCCCCTCTATCCGTAAAACGTGCTTGGCATTGTGTGTTACTTCAGTGCATTAATGGACTTCAACAATGTTGTCCTCACTAGACGCTCATTATAAAGTTGAGGTTACTTGTTCCCCTCCTATCAGTCCATGAATCGTTCATTGTTGTGCCCCATACTTCCTTATGCATTGTGAGCTCTACCTCATCTAAAGCAACAACTCCTTGAGCTCATAAGGTGTAAGTGCTTTCAATTCATGCCGAAATTGCTCATTGATTCCAAAGCAGTGTGAAAGTTCTTCAAGCTTGCGGCATTGAAAGAAATTCCTACTTGTTACATCCATCAGGCTACTGCATTTGTTTTTTTTTTCTTTTGAAAGAGTATATATATATATATATATATATATATATATAGAAGATGCTAGGGTTAGCCACTAGCTGATGGAATAGTATAAGCCCAACGACCTATATTGAATTTAGGCTGATTTGATGGTCAGGACTTTATTTCGGTAATATTATTTTAATATTTTTTTTATATAAATCCAAATAACATAAAATTTGGAGCATCAACTCTTCTAATCAATGTGCACATAATAAAAATATTAAAAAAATAAGTTGCAAAAAATAATTGACAAAAATACCCCTAGAACTTTTTTAGGGGTATTTTGGTCAATTTATTTTTAGTAGATTTCACTATTTTTGTAGAATAGAAGCTCCAAATTTCAAATGATTTGGATTTGGCCCAGATTTAATCTAAGTCGTGGGACTTACACTGTTCCATCAACCCATGTGTTGATAATAGCTTTTTCATATATATATATATATATATATATATATATGGAAGAGACTACCTATGGGCGAAAATGAATAGAGTTTTCGCTCATAGGCTTATTAGCATTCAAAAAAATCAGACGATTTGCATTTTTCGATTGCCACATACCTAGCATGTCCGTGGCGGTACCGTCACGGACATGCTGGATCTGTGACGGTAAAAAATTCATATGGAAGTCTTTTCAATGAACTGCCACGGCCATAGCAATCATGTACGTGGCGGTGGAAAAACACTGTAGCACTTCACCTATAGACGTTTTTAAGATTTTTTTTTAATATATATATATATATATATATATATATATATATATGAGATAATCTAAACTTCATAACCCTTAAAATTACAAAGGTTCAAGATAGATAGAGTTGTGACAGGTGGATTTATTAATTTTGTAGTTTATTTTTTTAAAAAAGTTACTTTTGTGGGGCAATTTTGTAAATATTACTACTAGACAAATGATACTTTTGTCATCTCCATAAAGGGTAAAGTTTAAATTTTAACTAAAGGACAAGGGCACTTTATAAATAAAGTTCCAAGACACTAACTTCCCAAATGTCATTGTACTTTTGTGAAAATTTCAAATTTGTCCTTACTTGATGGTAAAGTTACTTATTTAAATAATTTTTTAATAAAAAAATATAATTGTTTTGATAATACACCCATCACAACCCCTTCTAACTTGAACCTTTGTATTTTGAGGGGTTGCTAGCTCTAGACTAACCCTATATATATATATATATATATATATATATATATATATATATATATATATATATATATATATATATATATATATATCGAGGGCACAAAAATCTCACAAAGTGGGTGGGTTTGAGGTAGCTTGCGTGGGGAGCCCATTTACAAAAAAGAAAAGGAGAAGAAAAGGAAAAGACAGAGAAAACGGAGGGAAGCTGGTCTGGCCACCCAGAAGCCGAGAGCCTAGAACCTAAGAGATCAAAAAATGAGACATGTGGCCCACCAACATACTGGGTGCGCAACACACTCAAGCTATTCATTGACATACCTGACCCTGATCTTCCCTTTCAAACCGGTTCTTTATAGTAATGTGCCTTTTTTCTCTAACCATATCCTCCAAATTATGGGGAAGGGTGGCAATGTGTCGGGTAGTGTGGCTTGTCCTGGTTGGCCCTGCCCTAAATTGCTCAATCTTGGGCCGCTAGATTTAGCTTGAGGGACGGGCCCAAGCCTAAAATCTAGGTCTAGTTGCTGGGCTGGCTAGCCAACCTTTTTTTTTTCAAATGAATTTTAAAAAGATATTGGTTGAGTTTCTACTGGCCTGACCTGACCCATTAACGGCCAGGCAAGGCCATCTAGTTGAGGGACCAGGCTGGGCATGGACCCCTTTGGCTCGGTCGAGTTTGGGCCTGGCCCAGGCCATCCCTTGGTTGTCCCCTTGCCACCTCTGATCAAGGGTGACATAATAATTCCTAGGCCCCTTTATGCAAGGCTTCTTCTGCCAAACCCCGTTTGCTTACTAATTCTTGTTGAGCAGAGTCTGTCTTGGGCTTTCCTTCCTCAACATAGTAATATTTAACTTCTTCTCCAAAACATTCGCTGGCCTCACATTCTCCGCATATCTCGTTTTCTTTTCCTTCTTTCTTCTACATTGCTCACCTCTAATACTAGCCAAGTGTTTCTCTAATGATGTATGCTGGTATTATGAATAATTTTGCAAAATATTTGTTCCATTCTATTTCTTTTTGTTCCAAAGTCCAAATATTCAAAAAATCACTAATTGAAAACCAAATCATCTGAAAAGTCATCAAGGAACTCAAACCCATGCTAGAATAAAATTTCAAAATCAAAAGGTCTAGAATCAAAATTTGAGACTAGAAAAAAATCACAAAACCTAAACCTAAATATTTGGAAAGTCATTATGCCTAAACAGAATCTTGAGAAAAGTCATCAATAAACCGATATCTATATTAGAAAAACTTTGCAAAATCAAAGTTGAAGCCCGAAATCAAAAATTAAAAATAGAAAAAAAAAAAAAAAAAAACTTGTGACTTGGAAATCACAAATGAACAAACCCAACTTGGAACTTAGAAATCACAAAACCAAAAATCTATCTTGAAAAAAAATATCCAAAACCCAATCTTGAAAAGTATCTAGTAACAAAATCTCAAAATTGAAATAAGCTAACCTTTTTAAACCTAATCAAAGTTGGCGCTAATTGGCAAGCTGTGGCTCCTTTAACATCTTCTTGAGTTCACAAGGAATCATTTTTTAGTTTCTATCCTTTTTTTTTTGTAGGAATTGGACAGAACACAAAAGAGTTTATTCTTGAAAAAAAATTCTCTAATATTGGTTCATATGCATGTGGCAGGTTATGTGCATTTAACATTGAATCTTATGTTCTTAATTTTGAGTTAGACTACTACATAGATAACAAGGTTATAAAGAAAGTAAACTCTTGTATGTGAAACTCTTATGTCCTTCTTATCTATCACTTGTTGGTCTCGGATTTTGTTAGTTTTCCGTATCTAATCTCTTCTAGGTATTCTAACATCTGAGATGCATTCTTTTTTGTTATCCCTGTCTTTACTGTATTTCAGCTGCGTTAGTTGATTTTGATACGTGTCAGTTGATTTTCTTAATTGGTTGGGTTTGTAGGCATGTATAAATGCTAAAATATATTTGCTAATCATATCAGTGGATTCTATCAAATGGGTGCGCCATGACAGTATCGTTATTGGATGCATTCAGTTGACTAAAGATGGAAACGAGGATCGTTGTTCGGTTCATGTCATCACTAGCAATGGCTGTGAAATAACAGAAGTTAGCTTGCTATTGAAACAAAGGCTACTTCACTAGTTGTTTATTATTTTGTTTTTGTAGATTGTCCTTTCCTTACTTTCTTGCATTATTTTCAGTATGAGCTTTCTGTTTAAAAATAAGGCAAGCTTTCTATGCTTCCCCTACAGCATTAAACTTATATGCTTCCCCTTATTCATCCGTCCATTCTACATGGAGGGCTAAGATTGCGCAATCACAATATCGCGTCTCTACATTATTTTATTTTTAATTTTTTTCTATAAACTATTTTGACACCAAATTTTAGACGCCCAATCCTCTATTAAACTTGCACTAGCAAAAAATATAAAAAAAATATTTTAAATAAAATAAATGACCAAAATGCCCCTGAAAGTTTCAAGGGGTATTTTGGTCATTATATTTTATCGAAAAATTATTTTTAATTTTTTTATAGGTGCGCTCCAATGAGAAGATGGCACGTACTAAATTTCATATTCATACAATTTTTATAAAAAAAACTAAACATAAAATACTTTGAGACGTCAGATCTAAGATCAAACGGTGTGTGGCTCTCTTGATCAAAATTGGACGGCTGGTTGGTAAGGGAGGATAGAACTTCTATGCCGTAGGGGAAGCGTACAACCTTTCCCTTAAAAATATTTAATATCAGTTTTTCACTTGTTTGGATACTTTCATTTTTAGTTAACATGTATGCTATTGTTAAATTGTTGGTACATTTATCCATGTACTTCTAGAGAAGTATAGAAGATAAGATTTACATGTGGAATATTATTGGGATGATAACTTAATAACTCGAGGTTCTTTCTTGCAAATATGACATTTTCATGCTTCATTGGTCTGAAACTTTTGGGCTTCTTCCTCGATTTGGATGGCACTTGGTTAAACAAATTTGAGGTGATAGATGAGCTAGTTATCTTGGTTGTGGCATCTTATGATTCAGAACTTAGGCTGTCGCTAGTTCTTATGATTGATTCAATAGTTGGTTTTGACCATTTGCATATTGAATTTGGGGGCGAAGCTCTTCAATAACTGAAGTTCCTTATATTCTTGTACACGATTTGTGCATTGATAATTCCTATGCTCCCTTTTTTGACTATTTGTTGGCTTTTGGATTTTATGTTCAAGTATGTGCAAGCATAAGGTGGTGTTAGAAAACGTGTCCAAAGTTTTGCATATGTCTCGTTATTAAATGGTAAATGGAAATATGGCTGACTTACAGTTGTTTTGCAGGCATCTTCAAGTATTGTAGCTCTGTCCTTCAGTGATTTTTCCCTAGCTGTGAATGAGTTGATTTTACCAAATGGACATGGGCCATACTTGTTTGCGAACTATTTGGACATACGGTATGTGATTTTATTTTCTTTTGCATTTGCGTATTTGAGATTATTTTAGTTAAATGATAATGTTGATATTATGTTGTCTTCTTGCGCAATCTTCTTCTGTGGTCTATCAAGTTTTGTTAGTTGTAAGTGATAAAGGGATAGACATAGTTTTGCATGTTTGCAAAGAATACCCTTGCAAAACCTGTATAAATGTAGTTTTATTCCAAAATGTTGTAGGCGTGCTTAAAAGCATGCATCCCAGCTTGCAGCTCGTATACCTCTAATGAAGAAGCATACATATTAAGATGCGCATGATAAACATAGAAAAAATCCCATGAAATAATGACCTCATGCTTTGTGGCTTGCGACTCTCTGCAAAAAATTATCTAAATTTGTTCCTTCGGATAATAAAAGTACATCGTGATTTGATTTTTTTTTTTTATGGTTTAAGACTTCTGAACAGTTAATTCTTTGTAATACTGCTGATAAAAAAGTCTCATAGTTTCTGGGGAATTCCATTGAAATTCCAATGTGTTTCTTGAAAATATATCTTATGGTGTTTCTTGTATTGTTTTTGTTGCGGCCACAAATGTTGTATTGATGTCCTTGATTTATTCTATGTCTGGTAATGCTGGGGAGCTTTGTTGTTTGTAAGGTAGGGGGCTTGTTGTTGCTTCTAATAGGAAGATGGCAGATGAACATATTGTTCTCCTGGGATGGTTTTTTGATGGAAAGAAGAGGGAAGCAACAGCCATTGAAATCATACAAGACAAATGGAGGCCTAGGATTGAGCTGCAAGGTGCCTTTTTGATGGGGAATCCACGTTTATGTTGATAATAGTTATAGATTGCATAGCATATTTAAATGGTCCTTTTAAGGTGATTAATTGAGGTGTTGTTGCTGTCTACAAGTATATGGTTAATTGGATTCAAGTTTTCATTGTTTTGTCCATTGGTTCCTTACGTCATTGGAGCAAGTTGGGAAAAAAAAAGGGCTTTCATTTTTTGCTCAAACTTGGACCTTTCTTTCATTATGCATATGCGCAGAATAACTTCAGATATTAAATGCCCTTTAACTTTTCCTCTAGAGTTGTTTTTGGATTGGGTGTAATTCTATTGTCTGTTAGGATGAGAACACATCATTAGCTAAGGTTGACATTCTACTATCAGGAGGCATGATGGTTCTAATTCGTGTCACATCTTTACATAATTGAACATCAGTCCATTATGGGCATTTTTATCATTACCCTTCACAAATGATAAATTGACGCAAGCCAGAAATGGCCAAAAAGAAGGTGAGGGCGTTTAGTGTCCTAAATTATTTGTTGAAGGCCAAGATATTTGACCCATTTTCCTATACACTTTTGCTTCTTTTTCTCTTTTTTTTTTTTTCCTTTCCCCGGTTAAAGTCTAAGTTGTTTTGAGGATTCTTTGAATGAGATGTAACCTGAAAACAGAGTTCATGGACAAATGAGAGCTTCTGTTGTGTATAATGATCTGTGCTGAACCCTTTCTTGTGTGAGTGAGTTTGCCTTGTTGTTGGCTTCTCTAAGCCCCTTGGATTAATATACAGGGACCTCCTCCCTAACCTACCAATTCATAATATTTGCTGGTATAATAGTATTTATCGGTAAATTGCTAGTGTTAGCCCCAACCCCAATTAGTTGGGAAAAGGCTCTGACGATGATGATCTATAGGTAAATTGCCTCTCTGATTCTCCATTTGATCTTATTGAGCGAAGCTCCATCCTAATCAAATGGTTTATTCAAAACAAATACACTTTTATTGTTTGCCGGGGTTTTACCCTAAGTTGAGTGATACTCAGCACAGGATCTATGTAGTCTTCAAGAACTCTTCTAACATGAACTCTAGTTAAACCTCCCAATTCTGCTGTACCCAGGGGAATCTGCCATCAAACCTGAGCTTCAGGAAACGCTGCATTTGGGTCACCGATCGTACCCACCATACCCTAGATCTGGGTTTTAAGGTGCTGCTTCAAGAAACAATCTTCTACCTCTATTAGATCCTCTGCTTTGAAGCCCAATAACTTCTTAAGCACTGGCATATAAAATCTGAGTCCTCAATTCATTCCCTGAGCCGCTGAGGCTAAAAAACTAATACATGAACCATTTAAAATCCTATTAGTTCTCTCTTTCTTGATACCTCTGAAGATCACACTAGTACGTTACATATTGGACGCTTCTCCATGTTTGTACTGATTCCAGCATCACTCGTGGCAATGGTACCTCAAAGAGACCATAAGTTGCTCCAACCACCATAGGTACAATGACGCGGCAATGGTCTACATTCTCCTTAACTTCCCTACCTATGAAGCAAATATTAAGAATACTCCCCAATGTTTTAAAATGCGGCTGCATCATGTGGTATGCGGTGGGCATTGCATCTGCGTAGACCGCATATGCGGTTTTGAGTGCCGCATCGTTTTCTGCAAAAAAAAATTCGATTGTGCTCCTCGGGGAGGGGCAAAATGGTCTTTTTGACCATCAAAAATTGGGGGAAACAATTTGGGAGGGTATTAAACCCCCTAAACAATCATTTACAGCCACCTTCGTGGCTTTTTTGGAATCAAATCGAGCTAAAAAAAAATTTAGGAGGAACTTTTTTTTCATTTAGATCTTGGATTTGGGGATTGTTTGATACTTGGATATTGATTTTTGATACTTGGATATTGATTAGAACTTTTTGATTGTTGATTTAGGAAAGTTTAGGTGAATTTCTGACAAGAAATCGGGGGTTTAAGAGGCCATGAAGAAATTGAGCACTAAAATTGGGGATAGTGGATACAAAATCTTCGACAGCTAATAATTTTGGGGTTAAACTAAAATACCTACTTTCACATATATCACCTTCATATTTTTTTTCTATGCATTAACACTTATTTTTTTAGATTTTTTTGAATTTTTTTACATTTATTGACCGCATCGTCGCGATGCACCCGCATCGAGCCGCATCGGCCCCCCCATCGCTTTTGGTCGCATCCCACATTTTAAAACACTGATACACCCCACACTTTTATGTGTGGTTAGCGTTAGTCAATTACTGAAAAGAAAGCCTAGGATGGAGGCAGATTTTCCCAAATGTTGCGACCTAGGGTTCTTTTCTGCCACCCCATTCCCCTCGAAGATCCTAGGGAAGGTACAGAGAAAGGACTCATGCTTTCCCAATTCCACACTTGCTTACTGAAGTTTCTGCATGTGATAAATTTTTCTTCAAGATACCATAATATGTGCCCTAACTCATCCATCGTCACGTCCCTCAAAGCGTTTCTAGGACATGGTTGCCATACCACTTTGTCCCCTCTTAATCCCTCGCCTCAAGTGCCAATGCTAGTCAAGCCTAAGGTGAGATCTGGAGATTCATTGCTTCATACCTTAGATAGCTTACAGGAAGCTTGGGCAATAGATTCTTGCTTCTGTAGGCCACATATTCTTACATGTCTCTGCGACACCACTTTTGGTGCACCAGTTCAAAGTATCTACTATATTTCTCTGCTTTTCATTTTTGTTAGTTAATCCTGTATCTCTGACCCATCTCTAAGGTATTTAGCTATTATGCAGCCTTCCTTATAATTGTGCTGCACTGCTAGCTTCCATCCCCAACTTACTTGTAAAATCATTGTACAATTGGTCTGATTTGTCAGAAATTGGCTAGTTTCATAGTTGTTGATTGGAGAAGAAAAAGAAAGTGTTGCTATTATTCAGTCGATCTAGTTAACTATTTAGCGTGATTCTCTTGTTCTTAACCATCTTTAATTGGATATGGTATTCT
The DNA here is from genome assembly GCF_054954075.1 of Amborella trichopoda. Lineage (NCBI taxonomy): Eukaryota > Viridiplantae > Streptophyta > Magnoliopsida > Amborellales > Amborellaceae > Amborella > Amborella trichopoda. Next base: position 988,378 of record NC_142336.1, read on the forward strand.
ATTGGAGCCTTGATGATTCATTAGGGCATGGATTTTGTGTTGTGTGGTTTGCTGTTGGATATACCTCTTTTTGGCTTGTCAGATATCAGTCTGTTGATCTTATTATTTCCAATACCTTCATGGATGGCATGAACTGCACTTCTATACATTGTTGAATTATGTACCACAGGCACATCAGTTTGATGCACGAATGATAAAAGTAGATTATTGTTTTAACATTGGTTATGTTGCTTTAGTTTAAGGAATGGAGTTCATCTTTTAGTCTAGTTGCACTAAGCTTTCTTTTGTCAACTGACTTTAGAAAATGGAGATGATAATTTGGTGGTGGGATTTGGTGTGGATAAGACTTCAACAGATGGCATATTTGAAATCAAACTTGCGGATGGAGAATTAAAAGAAATTTCACCATATCATATTCTGGTCGTCGTAACTATTGACGGGCATATTGATTTGTTTTGTATTGCCAGGTGGTGTTTCTCCTCTATTTTGATTGGTAAAATGTCCTGTTTTTATTTTTGAAGTTGGGGGTTTCATGTATCTCTGAGAAGATGGATTGAAATGGATTGTGTTTTAATTTTTTTTTTACGAGCGATAGAAGCCCAAGGTTGCTTTGTTTTGATTCTAGATGGTACTGTTCGACTTTTTTATTATCTCAATTTTTTTGCAGTATTTCTGCACCACCAGCTTTTCCTGAGGTGCACTCTGAGCTGCCTGACAGTGTGCAGGATGCAGGAGCATGCACTTCAACAATTTCAGATGTTGGACATGGATTATCTAAAACTGCATCCATTTCTTCTATTCTTGATACCCAGGATGATTCCATGACTTCACAGGTTGAGGGAGTACTTGGTGGAGCTGATGAATCAGTGAAGAAATATACTGCTGGAGAGTCTGAGCCAAACGAGAATTTGAGTTCCCCATTTGTGTCATATCAATCATCAAATAAAGTAACAACGATGAGCTCAATTACTTCTGACTATGCAAGTCCATTTACCTTTAACAATGTAGAATTGAAAAATCAGGGGATTTTGACATCGGAAGGCCATGATAAACAAAGGTTTAGTACTACTGCAAGTCAAAATCAAGGCACTGCTGGTAACAATGCAGATACTCTAAGTGGAGAGAAACCAATATCAGGAATGTTTGATATACAATCACCTCTAGTGCAAAGCTCTGCTCCTGGACTGAAAGATTCTGCCAATATAGGTGTACTACAAAGTCTGTTTTGGATACTACTGATATTGAAGTGAGGAATAGCTCTATGATTAGAAGCATCGCTGTTAACACAGCTGCTATTATGAAATCAAATTCTCTAGGTTTACTCAATAGAGATGACTCGGCAAAGATTTCTGTGGACAAAACTAGATCCATTGGCTTTCCAACAGTTGCATCTGAACCCCAGTCTGGTGGAAACTTCTTTGGTTTTAAAAATTTTACTGGCCCATCTCCATTGTCATCTTTGGCTTCTAAGGGAGACCACCTCTTCTCTAGTCATCAAGGAAATGAGAAAAATATTCTTTCAAGTTCACGACAGGAGGTTTCTTTGCCTAGGATGTCTGGCTATTATAATGAAGAATTCAAGATCAATGGTAGAGGTCACAAGCCTCCCGGGACTGTGGACTCTGAAGTGGACTTCATGAAGGAATTTGGCAATGTAAGATTTATTACTTGCCATATATGCTCTTGATGTTTCTGATTGCTCTTAATTGTAGCCTTATATTCTCTTTGATTACTTCCCACATCTGAATTGATTGCTTGTAGTCTACAAATTCCATATTGGATAAGCCAGACCCTCAACTTGTTTGTAGTCTTTCATCCAGGAATACGCAGGAATTGATCAACCTTGAAGCCACCTAATTGTCATTTTCTCTTCTTTCCATTCTAGACAGGGTGTTTCATTGGGGGTAGTGATTGTTGCATGTCTTCTTAGTAAATCATGTTATTTTTTTCATTGAATTATATGCCGTCCAAGTATATGTTTATCCAGTTACATGGTATCTGTAAAACTGTTGCTTATGGTTTCCAAGTCATCGCAATTGATTGTTTCCAACATCCAAGATTCAACTCATTCAACCAAAAATGTTTGTTCCACTTATTTAGGACACTCGTAGGGAATTGAATGCTTTATGTCATGTCTTGGCAATACCATACTTATTGCTGTATAATTTGGGGGCCTCTCAGCCGTGGCTCTTATGTATCATTAGTGATGGGAATTATTTTCTACCGTCTGGACTCTTTTATCTCACATTGATGAGCTTCCAAACAGCTGGTTGTCACCTTCAATCTTCCATTTTCACTCAACCTGTCAATCAGTGTATGTGGTTGCCTCTCCATAATGAAGTTTTGAAATCTTTTCCTAACTCATCCATGATGGCAACTTACTGTTGTTTCTAATATTGCTCTCTATGCATCAATCCAAAGCATAGTTGTCGGTTCTCCCAACCTAAGTCTCCATCTCGCTCTGGAATCTCACTCCTTCGCTTTTTTTTGAGAAAGGTTAACTTTATGTTAATACAGTATAAATGTACAGAAAGCACTAATTCTATGGTAAAGGGAGCCCACAAGTGGGTGCTCAGAGTACAAAAGTACGGAAAATAGAAATGAATTGCTAAAACCAAAAATAAAAAAAATCCTTAATATATGTGTGAACTGCAGAAACGGGATGCTGCTGGTGCACCTTCAAGGGTGAGGGAGAAGGCCATCTGGCAGTCATGGAAGCCCAAGTGTGAAACACAGCGAAGAAGAGATAGAGGTAGGTAGTAAAGAAGAGTTGGAGCGAAGGAGAAGGAGAGGTTAAGGGGAGAGGCAAGAAAAATAGAGTTGAGTGGGCTCAGTGGACAGCACCATATTCTAAAGCCTTGAAACTTGTGCATGTGAACCAAGTATTGGCTGCACTTCCTGCCCGTGGTATAGCGTGGAATGGGGCGAGAAGATGAGAAAAGAAAGAGAAGATATGATGAGAGTAAGAAGAGAGGTTAAAGAGAGAATAGAGGAGAGGTAGGGAACAATGAACGAAAATTCGGCCTCCCTGTAGCCTAGGCAACATTTTTAAAAAAAAACACCTAGTTGTGGACTAGGCGGCCTATCCTTGGCTGCTTTTGCTAGGCACCCTCCAAGATGGTGTAAAAGGTTGGCGCCTAGGCGCCGCTTACACCTGCACCAAAAAATAGTACTAATTTGTAATTATTAATTTATTGGTAAACCAAAAAATAATAGTAATCTAGTTTTAATTAATATATTGAAGGATTAGAATTTTTATGCCACTTGTTGTTTTGCATGTAATAGTAATTATTTATTTATCGATAAATCAAAAAATAATATTAATTCATAAGTATTAATTTATCGAAAATGCTTTTTGCATGTGATGGTAATTATTAATTTATTGGTAAACCAAAAAAATAATATTAATTTGTAATTATTAATTTATCAAAAATGCTTTTGCATATAACAATAAGTATTGATTTATAGGTAAACCAAACAATAGTATTAATTCATAATTATTAATTTATTGGTAGAGCAAAAAATAGTATTAATTCAGCGTTAATTAATATATGGAAGGATTAGACGTTTTATGCAACCTGTCGAAAATGCTTTTTGCATGTAACAATAATTATTAATTTATTGTTAAATTAAAAAAATAGTATTAATTTGTAGTTATTAATTTATTGAAAATGCCTTTTGCTTGTGATAGTAGTATTAATTTGTAATTATTAATTTATTGGTAAACCAAAAAATAGCATGAATTCGATTTTAATTTATATATGGAAGGATTAAACTTTTTATGCCACTTGTCGTTTCGCATGTAACAGTAATTATTAATTTATTGGTAAAACAAGAAATAATATTAATTCGTAATTATTAATTTATCAAAAATACTTTTTGCATGTGGTAGTAATTATTAATTTAATGGTAAGCCAAAAAATAGTATTAATTTGTAATTGTTAATTTATAGTTTCGTAATTATTAATTTCCAGTGTATACAAAAAAATGCGGGGAGGTGTGGGGGATCCAATTTTTTTAAAAAAGACAACACAAACCATCTTTGGGCCTGAGCGCTCGCCTAGGCGGCCCAGAGCCCAAATCGCCTAGGCGGTGGTCGCCAACGCCTTTTAAAACATTGGTAGGGAAAGAAAGGAGGAAGAAAAGTATGGGGGTGAGAGAAAGCAGTGACTAGAGAAGGGCGAGAGAATTAACGGTAAGCAAGAAGAGAGACTGTGGAGAAGGAGAGTGAGAAGAGAGAATGGAAAAGAGAGATAGAGACAAGAATGAAGCCTGAGTGAGGAGGGGGAAGAAGGATGAGAAAGAATGAGGAGCCGATTAGAGATTAACATTAGAAGCTAGAGGAAGGAAGACTTGACAGAAAATAGGGCAAGGCCAGTAGCTGTCATATTATTTGCTCTTCACCTTTCTAATTTTATTTTCTTCTGTTTTTTTTTTCTCTCTTTCCCTCCTTTTTTTTCTTTTTTAAAGCGGGGGAGAGGTGGAGCAAAGAGAAGAGAGAAGAATTAGAGAGAAGTGGAGCTAGAACCTGGAGCTAAGAGCGCCACGTCTTTAGCTAGCCTATCTGCTGTTGAATTAACTTCTCTGTGTATGTGTATGAAAGAAATAGAGGTAAGGATCTGATAAAAAATGGGTGCAAGGCGCCATGGAGGCTGGCTACGGTTTGAAGCCAAGAGAATAGTGTTGCAAGACTCAGCCTCTACTAAAATCCCAGCATATTGATGAGCTGTTTTAGATGCTCTCTTGAGGCCTTCGAGTAATGCCAGGGCTTCCGCTGTGATGGATTCTAAAGCTCCCAGGTGACCTGGGAAAGAAAAGAAGACTCCTTCGGAGTTGGCAAGGGTACCACCAAACCCGAGGGACCACTATTTCTAATGGAGGATCCTTCATAGTTAACTTTAACCAAGCTAAAGGGTGGAGTTCTCCAAACATCTTGGCCCAGAAAGAAATCAGGGCCATAATGGAATCAAATAGGAGGAGAAAGATGTCTAGCTGTACCCAGAAGATTCTTGAGTTCCTTTGGAACCAAATAGACCACAATAGAGCCAATATAGAGATGCGCCATAACATATGACCACTTCTTAGGGAATGGGGGAGCGAAAAGAGTGGAGAAGAGTTGCGGTAGAGAGGCAGAGGTGGCCCATTGGAGATCAAAGAGCTGGAGGAGGGAGGACCACATGGAAGAAGCGACGTCACAATGGAGTAAGAGATGAGGAATGTTTTCCTCGTCATGAAGACAGAGGCTGCAACGATTGGGCAGAGCAAGGCCACGCCTTTGAAGCTGGTCAAGGGTCTGGAATTTGCCCTACAGAAGGATCCAAGTGAATGTTGGACCTTAAGAGGGACAGAGATGGACCAAACTTTATTGAGGAGGGGAGAGAGATCCAAAGTGGCCACAAGGGCATCTTAGTTTGTGGCTAGGAGGAAGAGAGAAGGGAAGACTAGAGGTTGGTCTCCTATCCAAAGATCCTTCCAAAATCTAATTTTAGATCCATCCCCTATCTTAAATCTAATGAAGGTTCTGAAGGCAGATTTGAAAGGCGATATCTACTTCCATGCATTTGAAGCACGGGTAAAGGAGAACAAGGTAGCCAACCATCCTCTCCCATACCATATTATTACTTGTTTCTATAGAAGAGTGTGTGGGGACGTGAATCTCGACCATCATTTACCTAATAAGGCAGAATTCATCAGGGTTATGTTCTTAATGCCTAGGCCACCACACTTTTTGGGGTTACAAATCTTATTCCAAGCAACAAGGTGAAATTTTTTACCATTGGATTCCCCATTCCAAAGGATATGCTGCATGAGTTTCTCTAGGCGATTGTCTACAGAGGAAGGAATCTGGAAGAGAAACATCTGGTAAATGGGAATATTAGCCAACGTCACTTTGATGAGGGTTATCCTTCCTCCATGGGACAAGAATCTGCCTTTCAAGTTTGCAAGCTTCCAAGAGAACTTTTCTATGACATTGTCCCAAAGTTGTTTCTTAGGTTTCCTAGACAGAGGGTTAGGCCCAAATAGAATGAGGGTAGGCGCTCGATGGAACAAACTAAATGATCTTCTAAGGATTGAATTTTAGGTTATAGGACCTGCACTCTCAACATTTTAGTTACGGACCTATTGACCTTCATCCCTATTGTAAGCTCGAAGCATCTGAGGAAGAGCTAAAGATTATCTAGCTATGAGGGTTCAGCCCCATAGAAAATTAAGGTGTCATCAGCATACAAAAAATGGGAGATGACGGGGCCAACTCTAGAGATTTGGAACCCCTTTGGGAGGTCCTGATCAAACAACCTGGAGATGGACTTAAAGAAGAGTTCCCTTATGAAGGCGAACAAGAAAGGCGAGAGGGGGTCTCTCTATCTAAGACCCCTATAGGAGGGGAATAATCCCACTGGAGAACCGTTAATAGTGATGGAAAAGAAAGGATTGGAGATACAAGCTTTAATCCAAGATCTCCACTTGGGGCCAAATCCCATGCAATTAAGTAGCTCCCAATCTATTCGATCATAGGCCTTTTTCCAATCTAACTTGATGGTGAGGCTTTGGATCTCGAGATAAACCTAGAGTGAATAGCTTTATGTGCTACGAAGGTACCATCAAGGATTTGGCTATTAGCAACAAAAACTGATTGCACAGGAGATCTGAATTTGTGCTACACCTTTTGGAGTTTAAGAGGCCTGAACCTTGAAAAGAATTTTGTAGGAGTTAAGTAGGTTAATGGGGCGGAAGTCCCTCACTTTTTCAGCCCCTTCTACCTTAGAAATCAAAGAAAGTACAGTTCAACACTGATTTAAGACAACTTCTATGTTAAAATTCATTAAAAAAAGTTAACATGTCAAGGGCAAGGGCATCCCAGAATTATTGGAAAATAACAACAGGGAAACCATTTGGACCAGGGGCTTTATTGTTGGCAAGCTGAAGGACCGCATGATGAATCTCTTCTAACGAAAAAGGTCTTTCGAGCCAAGAAACATCCTCAAGGGGGAGGGTGAGATAGGTTAAATCACCTAGCAACAGTTTAGGAGTAAAAGGGGAGGAAAAGAGGTTTTTGAAGAACCTTATAAAAGTCCTATTTATGTGGTCAGGCTTAGAGGAGGAGCGATCTCCTATTGAGATGTGAGAAATAGCATTCCCACTTCTCCTAGAGCTAGTAGTTTTATGGAAGAAGGTTGTATTCCTATCCCCATCCTTAACCACTTAATCTTGGATCTTTGGCACCTTCAGGTTTTTTCCTATTTGAGGAAATGAAGGAGATTCTGTTTGGGAATCAATCTATCTAAGGTTTCTTTAGTAGAAAGGGGTCTTGATTCTTCAAGGACATCTAAGCTCGGGATCTGTGCCAAATAAGCTTGAATATGCTGTCAGAATTTCCTAGGATGTTGCAGCTCCATTGTTTGATGGAGCCTTAAGAAGTTGAAGTTTTTTAGAAAGTTTGTACCCCGCCCATCTTGTTACAAAATAGGAGGGCCGGCAGCTTCTCACAAGTTGGGGAGAACAAGGGTTCTCCAACCAAAGAGTTCGAACCTAAAAAGTTTGAAGGCACACTGAATAAGGCTGGTGTCTAGAAGGATGGGTTTATGGTCAGCGGTGATCTTGGGGAGGGTAGATGAATGGGTTCTAGGAAACCTTGCTTCCCACTCATTGGAGATGAGGAGTCTATCGATCTTAGTCATGACATGCACTGAGGTATGGTTGGAGTAAGTGAAAGAAGCTTTGGAGAGGGGAACGTTTAAGAGGGGGACACTATTAATGACGTCAGAGAATGCTCTCATGGAGGTAGTGATGTTGCCTTCGTAGCTTCTCTCATGGGTTCATCTGACAACATTAAAGCACCAAGGATCCAAGGAACATTTGCAGCCGGAGCTTCAAATAGTAGCTTAGGTCATAACTCTTGCCTTGTAGTGGGACAACCTCCCTAATCAAAGAAAGATTTGTGGTCGGGAGCTTAGTTTCGAAAAGAGCAAGGAAATCAGTATTATGGCCCGATACGAGGGAGTGAACAACACTACACTTGGAATGACTACCAAGTCCCCTAATATTCCAGCAGAGGCTCTTCATTTGGGAGAATTTGGAGGTTCTCCTTCTAGACCTTCTCTTCTTAGGGCTGTGAGACATAGAGGCTAGAAAAGGAACGTAAACAAAAGCGTGCGAGGGGGTATTGTAATTGATACTTGAATGCAGCTTGGCAAGCTCTCTAAAGCCTTTAGGGAGTTCAGGAGAGGGAGTTACCTGAGAAGCACCAGCGTCTGCTCTAAGAGTGTCAGCAAGGTCGGAGATGTTACCATCATACACATCCCGTTCAAGTCATGGTTTCCATGCGAGGCAGTCCTCTATCGATTCTCGCTAGCTCCCTGAAGTCAACTGATGTCAAAGATTGGATATCAAAGTTGAACTCCTCCCTTGAACAGGAGATGGGTTGCAAGGTTGAGAAGGTTCAATGGGGGAAGGAATGGAGGGAGGCAAATCTGGAGTGGGAGGTTGTGCTTCTTAGGGAAGAACCTGTAGAGGAGTACATGAAAGAAATAGAAGTTCAGCTTGTGTAAGAGTTTGCCATTTGGAGTGACAAAGAATTGAAGTGGGGGAATAAAGAGAGGAATCCTACCTGCTGATGAGTCGTGGGTGTTGATAGCTAGTCTCATCTCCAACGGGAGGGGGACTAGTTGGGCTAAGTCCAACTGCTGCCTTCTTGAATCCTGGGGTTAGGGAACCTTCTTGAATTCTAGGGTTAGGGAAGGGAGTAGCATATGAGTTTGATTGAACATGGGTGGATGGGGATGGTTTAGAGAATAAGTAAAGGGGAATGGGCGTTGCTGTAAGGATGCGGGGGAGGGGAAACTGGGGAAATGGATGTAACTAGGAGTTTGCATGAACGACATTAGGGGGTGGGGTAGCACAGGAATGATGGGAGGGGGTGGGGTGGGAGTAGAGGGAAGGCAAGAGGGGCGGACGTGATTGCAGTTTGCTTCTAATGTTCATCTCTGAGAAGGAAGATGGATGGAGCAAGGTTTGTGAGGAAGGAGTAAGGGCCAAGAATAGGGGTAAAGAAGAGGGAAAGGGGGAGGAGGAAAGGGAAGTGGGAGGAGAAGGGGGGGAGGAGGTATGGAGGTTGGCATTGTAAAGAACGATTATAAGAACTGGTGGCTTGCAGGGGCTCATTAAGAGGAGGGGTGGAGTGAGAGGGATGGGAGGAGTATAGGGAAGAGGAAGGAGAGGAGGTTGGGGAAGATGAAGAGATGTAACAGAGGGGTGAGATTGACGGTCTTGAGATGGGTGAAGTATAGGGAAGAGGTGCACTAGGTGTAATTAAGGGGGGGGGGGGGGGCAGGTGGGCTAGTAAGCAAGAATGGGAGGAGATGAGGTGTACTAGGTAGGGAGATGAGAAGGAGGGAGGGGGATTAGTGTGCCGCCAGATTAGCCACCTGGATGGTTGAGGGCGAATGCTAGGATAAAGGGGAATGGGTGTGCACTTGGGGTTAGATGCATAAATTAAATACATGCTGAGGCAGCTGGTTAGAGGGCGGCACATGTTGAGTGATGGAAGCGCTAGCAATAAATGAGGGAAGGGAGGAGTGCTGTGGAGTGTCCAATTGGGATGGGGGTGAAATAATACTCCTTAGGAAAGTGTAGGATTTGGCGGTGGAGTGGGGGAGGAGTTAATGCAAGTATTGTAGAGAGAGAACAAGTGGCAGGAGGCGAAGGAAAAGAGGAAAATGACTTGCCAAAATCATCATTACTAACGGGATGGGGTGTTCGAGGAGCGTCGGGTGAATCCCAAAAAATGGAGATCGTTTGAGGACGTGACACGTTAGAAGGATTGTGACACTGTGGACTACTGAGATTTGGGGTGAAGTGGGGAGTAGGAGCACCAAGAGTAGAAATATTGTGGTCCGTAGCAGTGTTTCTATGTTTTTTGTGGACTACGATGGTCTAGCCTTCGTGGTCAGGGATAGAGGATTCATGGACGATGGGAACCGATGGACCCTATATGGAAATCCTAACCTAAAAGGGAAGTCCATTGAAATGCAATCGTAGAGTGGAGGGTATGGAGTATGGAAGGGAGGATTCCATTAGAAGAAGCCCAAGAGATTTTTAGGGAGCCCTCTAGACCCAGCATGTTCTCATTCCTTCGCTTTGGAAAAGGGATCTTCTGACGATCTCGATTTTTACATTTTGTGATCTCTATCCCAACCTCAAAGACCAAGATAACAATCACAGTCATGATTTTCTTTATTAATAGCCCACTAGCAATGCAACTATATTTTTAGTATTGGTTTCATTGCTTGGTGGCACATAATAATGAGATGCCTACCTAAATGAGTATATATAATCTCAAAACCTGTTGAGAAGTTGCAGAGTTTGCAAGGTAATGATGTCCTATAGCCATTCATGATACCCACGGCGATCTTTGACACATCAGTTAGTGTTGACGACTCTTTATAAATCAGATTAGGCTTAATTGTAAAGAAATAACTAAATAGTTGAGTGGAAATGAAGTTTTTTGGCTTGCGAGAGTTTGTATCAATGATATTTGTTGTCCTCCTGTAGTGCACAATTGAGAAAAGGCATGAAGAAATGCAATCTCTTTGGGATAAAACTCTGCAAGGTAATTTCCATTGCTCCAAATTAGTGGTTTTGCTTGGGATAATTCCCTGTTACACTCCTTGAAGTCAACTTGCTGATACGATTCTTGTTAGTATTGTGCAACATACTTTTTGTATAAAAGATAATGAATGTGCCCATTTAAATTTGCTTTCTCGTCTTAGTGGTGGTCATTGTCTTATTAATTTCCCATGCAGACCATTCCAGATCTTTTGATTGATGTTGCAACGCTCACTTCACATAATTAGGAATTTCCTTGAATACATGCCAATGTCTTGGTTAAGGTTCTATACATGTTTGGTGCTGATGGTGATTTCCCTTAAGTCTCTTCTACATAGCCTCATCTCATATCCTCTAAGAATCATTTAGAAGCTCATAATTCTTTCTTTTCGCGAATATATCTCCATGTTATCATGGCAACCCTGACTTTCACATCACATAAAGTAAGTGCTATGAAAGCACTCTGACCTGCTAGTTGGATTGTAATTTTAAGCCAAAAAGTGAAATCAGCCCGGATGAACTAAAAAATAATCATCAAGAAATTACCCAAAAAGAAAGTTGTAATGAGGGCATTACTAGAGGTTACAACAACTTGTTACTAATCTACCAGATTTGGTTAATTAAAAGTAAAAAAAAAGTAGTAGTTGATGAATTTCGGTTTTTCATGTATTGTAGTGCATTCTACTTGTCACAACAAATTGTTACTAATCTACCAGATTTGGTTAATTAAAAGAAAAAAAAGTAGTAGTTGATCAATTCTGGTTTTTCATATATTGTATTGCATTCTACGCTTTGTGAGGCCAATTTGAGCTTGAAAGGTTGACTTGAATGGTTATAGGGCCTCCTTTGGTCATACTGAGCCAAATTTAATTGTCTCTAGGTTTGTAACATTGGGTCTCTAAGCTTCAGTTATAAAAATTGAATCATAAATCCTACAGAATGCGAATGTGTTAATATAGAACACAGTTACTGCAAAAATGCAACCAATGAGCTGGGTTTCCAATTTTTATATTATTAATTTGCTTGCACTTTTACCTGCTTCTCATTTGCCTGAACCTGAAAATTCCTTTCAGTTGTTGCTTGGAGACTGCATACGGAAAGCATTGTTAAGCAAGCTGCTGATGACCAGTATTGGAAGTCGTGGAACTGCCAGAATTTGAGCCCCGAATTTGAGCTGAAGAGAGAAAATAATGAAAGCGAGTCAGGTATTTTTGTTTTTTTGCATAGACAAACTTATTTCTGTTGTATATGCATGCCTGAGATTGTTTTTATGAGACCTTTCCAGAATTTGAGGTGTCAGCTTATAGAACTGGAAAAACATTTCAATGCTCTTGAGCTTGATAAATTTGGTGAAACTGGTGGTGCTCTCAAGGCACAAACAGCATTTCAAAGGAGTGTGCAACCGTCAAGGACTGCCCAAAACTGAAATCCTTTTCTTGATGAAGTGTTTCTGTAATGCTCATGTTTCACATTGACGTCATGTTTCTGTAATGCTCATGCTCATGCTCATATTTTCCCTAGATCTTTATGGTTTTGGAGAATTTGGGAAATCTGAAAAGTGTAATGTTTGTAGCTGTACCAAATGTCATTGTACTAACTGTAGTTAATTAACATAAATGACAATATGGTATATTTGTCCCGTGACTAATCATTTGCATTTGACATTATTTGTTTACTATGAATGTCGTTGCTGACTCCCATAAAATATCCACATTATAACCTTCTGAATTTTCAGAGTTAAGAATAGTGCTTGGCATGGCAGTCAAGAAACTGTTCTTTATTGGTGGAGCTGGGCAAATTAATTTAAAAACTTTAGGGTGGTTTTCTTTTTTTCTTTGAGGGGGAGAGGGGGGTGGGGGAATGGATTTAAGAAGTTTCAACTTATGCCAATCTGTTTATAGACATGTTATTTTTGTACATTAGGGGTGCATATGGACAGGTATAACTAATCATTTGTAACTATATAGAAAAAAAAAAACTATATGACTCAGTAATCTACAAGTTCTGAATTTTCCCATTAGTACCGAACCTTTACTAATGTCTGTTGATATGATCACTTTTCCTTTCGTGCAGACAAATCCAATCCTTGCATAGTTTATACAACACAATGAATTCGCAATTAACTGTAGCTGAGCGGCTTGCAGATATCCTCTCGGACCAAATGTCTGCATTAAATATTGAGGCTCCATCTGTAAAGAGACGGAATGCAGCAAAGGAGTTGTTTGAATCCATTGGTCTCACTGGTGGTAGTGACCTTTTTAAATCCCCAGAAGTAAAAGAGTCTGAACATTCTTCTTATGCAAGCAAGAAATTTTCTTCATCCTCATTCAGCTCAACAAAAGAGAGCCCTCCAAGAAAGTTGTCAAGTGCTCAACTATTTGAGCCACAGACTGCAAGAAGGAGGAGAAACTCAATGGAGAAGGTAATATTTTTTTCCCTTTATCCCTTTTTCTATCCATGTTTAGGTGAACCTTTTACTTTCTTTGATGGTTGTAGGCTCTGCATCCAAATCTGCTTTTATAATCTTGTACAAATACACACTAGATTATGCATGCCATTGTGCTTTCTTCATTGTTGGCTTTTAATCTTAAACAGGACCTAAAACCAGAATTATTGATAATGAATTGATTAATTGTTGACTTGTAATATTATTTTGGTGAAACTGAATGCTTGATTCTGTTGTTACAATGTTTTAAATATGTGTAACACTTTGATTTCAAGTCATGAAATATAGATTTTTCTGTTATCAGCCCGATCTTAATTTAATGGTTGAGTTGGGGATTGGCAGAATGCGTAGCAGTGATTTAATTGTCCAGTAGTAAGAAGCAGCTAGAAATTATTGCATAAAGATCAAAATATTATGTGCTTCCCAAACTCAGTTGTGACAATATTTGCTTCGTTGGCTCTTCGACTTTTTTTTGACCGGCCTGGTAAAAGTTAAATATATTTCTGTGGTGGATTATGAGCCTTGCCTACCTTTCCCTTCCACATGAAATGTGATGGGGATTCCTTGCACTGTCTCATTATCTTTTCTTAAAACACTATTAGATTTGGCACATAATTCCGCCTTTTCCATTTATTGCTTCTTTTAGCGCCTTTAGTTAGTTAATGTAGCAAATGCAGATAGTCAATGGCTTGGCTTAGAATGGAAAGACTGTCCAATGCTAATGCGACTGCTTGCGCTTGATTTTGCAGAGTTGGATCAATGTGGAGCCTCCCAAAACCACAATAAAAAGGACTCCACGAGAGGAACCTTCTTCAGATAAATTATCACTTGAAAAGCTTCCAAATTTGCGAAACAGAGTTGGCTTCTCACCTTCTCGCCAGAAGGAGTTTACACCACCTGCTCGCCCATTATTTGCTTCATCTCCTGACAAAGGTTAATATGACACTAAGTTCCAGGTTATGCTGTAGTTAATGTTATCCAAAAATCATTGATTTGCTAAAAGTTCTCATTTTCTATTTTTCTTTGGTTGGCTGCAGGGATTCAGGAGATGTCACCTGTCCATGCGATTGGCTCGGAGACACCTGGATCCTCGACCTCATTTTTCAAATGGTCAAACTTCTGAACCATTACAAATAGCACAATTGATATCTCCAAAAACCCAAGGTTTGCCAGAAACCATTCCTCAAGCATCGACACCATCATCAAGCTCTACTGGGGCCCAAGCTGTATCACCACCAGGTTTCTCTGATGGAAAAAACATTTCTATCACGCGCAAGGAGCATACGGGTTTTTCCAGTAGCCAAGCTATAATGGCTACCAAGACACAGTCCATTACCCAACCCAAAGGTGCCAGTCCCATCAAGCAACTGTTTCCATTTAACACTGCCCTATCTTCCACAAGTGAGCCGATGAGAAACACAATGCATGCAAAGGATCAAGCAGATGGGTTTTTAGCCCCTATGAGTATTGAAACAACTGTTACTCCAAAGTTAATGCCAGCAAGTGCAAAGCATGAAGCAGCTGAACCTGAGAAAATACCTACTGTGCCCATGAAAAACACGTTCGAGCAAAAGGATCAAACGCTAGCAGACAGCGCCAAGCATAAACCTGTAAAACTTGAGGATTTCCATGTTTTACCAGAAAAGAGTTGGACTTCACTACTCTCTCCACCAAGAAATGCTTCTTTTGCTGATGATCCATCTAAAAAGCCATTTCAGTTGGACATTCATTTAACAAGGCCGTGTCTGTGGGAAAACCAATTTCACCACCTGTATCGGTATCATCTGATTCTGCACTTTCTCCACCTGTCTTAGCATTAATTCCGCCTTTCTCGGTTTCTCCTGGTTCTTCGCTTGCGCCACTATCGTCGCCTCTCTTTTTTAAGCATCTTCAAACAACAGATAATCCACTAATCACTTCTGGCTTGACTGGAGCTAGTACTTCTCAACCTTCTCTAGATCTAAATAGGCCCCTTTTTTCTGAAGCATCAATATCTATGACAAAACCCGGTGCAGAGACTTCTACCCAAACCGCTTCAACCTCATCACTTTTTGGGGCTTCTTCCACATCCTCTTTTATTCAGATACCACGGTCACAGGACTGTCCTTCGACTGTCCTTCGAGTACTGTCCCCCCAAATCTAGGTTTTGTTGCTAGCTCAGGGCCCGGACTCATATCATCACCCTCATCAACAAATGGGTTTTCAAACACAATTACAAGTACATTAGTAAATCTATCAAGTCCAGCACCGATTGTCCCTGCAGTTTCCGCAACCCCCAAAATAGCCCAACCAATACCCACCAATGCAATTCAACCATTAGCTGACATGAAGAATGAGACTTTGGATGCTACCATCCTTGAGGAGGATGGGATGGAGGAGGAGGCTCCAGACCCAACAAATGACATGAGCTTGGGATCATTTGGTGATTTTGCGCTTGGCTCATCTTCCCCGACTGCCTCAAAACGCAACAGCCCTTTTGGCACCCCATTTGCCCCTTCAACTCAAACAAGCGCTTCATTTTCTCTCTCTATTCCTTCCGGGCAGCTATTCAGGCCTGCGTCTTTTACCCCACCCTCAATTTAACCCCCCAACCTGACTTTTCTTCTCCATCAGAAAGTGGGGCACCTCCAACTATGAGCGCCTTTGGCCGACCTTCACAGATAGGTTTGGGTGTGAGTGCCTTTGGGCAGCCTGCACAGATAGGTTCAGGTGCAAGTCCATTTGGCCAACCATCACTGGTAGGGGGCGGTACGAGTGGCTTTGGCCAGCCAGCACAAATACGGGCAGGACCACAAGCTCTTGGAGCTTTTTGACAGTTGAGGCAGCTTGGTAGTGGCTTACCAGGAGCAGGATTTTCTTCTTCTTCTTCTTCTGGGTCAGCGAGTAGTGTTGGTGGATTTGCGGCCATGGCGACGGCTGGTGATGGGTTTGGAGCCATGGCCTCGGGTGGTGGGGGTTTTGCAGCTGCTGCAGCGAATACTGGAGGTTATCTTCTTCTCTTTTGTGAATGTGTTGATGTTGCAATGGTTTCATCTTCTTCATTTGGAATGCTTGTTGACAACCTTTGTTTTAGGAATCTTTCGTTGAGATGTTTATTGGGCAATAGGAAGATCTCAGAAAAGGTTATACACAAAGAATCTGTAGGAAAAAGTAGGAAAACTGAAAAGTAAAGAAGAACCAAAGGGGGAAGAAGTTTGACTTTTTTTTCTTATACTTTTAAAATTTAGTTCTCTATAAACTTGTATTTTTGTATTTTCCTTTTAGTTTAGAAAATGGAGATTATTGCATGCATATATTTTCATTAGGTCCAAACTAGCAAGGAGGACAGGGGGGGTAGAGAGTGGGGTCATAGAGAGTGAGAGAGAGAGAGTTGGGGCATGGAGAGAGTGGGAGAGTTTTGATAATAATTTTCAATTCTTCCTACGTAATGTTTTCAAACATTTTCTGGATTCTCATAATCACACTGTGTAGTGGTGGGCGAGCAGGTGGGCAAGGGAGGGAGGGAGATGGGGATGAATTTATTCCAATAAGACATTTATTCCAATGCCTAAATACAGTTGGGTAGGGCATTTTTGGAAAACAAATTATAATGAAAAAGGGAATTTGGAAACTGAAGTAAAGTTTGAGGGCAGTTTCATCCTCAAATCCCATACATGACTGATCCCTGAACCCATTTTTATGATATATATTATGAAATTATTGCAGGGAGAAAAGTTAATGAAGAAGAGTCAAGCATTGCTTTGATACTTTACTTTAACAAAACCTCAATCATTTTTTTGATAATAGGATCGTGCTTACATTTGTGCCTGATTTCAGAATTAGATGAATGGAAAAACAAATGAATTTAAGGTTTGTGCCGGTGGGTTTCAAGCTTTTAGCAACAAGCAAGGAGGAAGCATGGGTGGTTTCTCTAGCTTTGCAACCAGCAATGCTAGCCATAGCACTGGGAATGCACCAACCAATATTTTACCCAGATTAGGAAATAGTCTTGCCATAAATTATACCTCTTAGTGCCGTGGTAATTCATTCCAAGTAACCTTTTTTTCTCTCTTTATTACTTCTCATTCTTTTTTTTTTAGCCATTTTGCATTTTGTCAGCAATTGGTGTATTCACATAACAACGAGAATATAATGTAAGACCTTATTTTTATTATTACATGTTTGTTTGTAACTATGTGTGAGTCTCTACTTTGTGTTCATGGTTGCATGTAGATAAATGTATTTATGTGTGTGTGTGTGTGTTCTATGTTTGGACAATGAATTGTTAGATGATAGTCACATAGACTGTTGCATTGCGTTTAAGACCTGGATTTTGCCAGGTGAACCGGCCATTTGAAAACCGGTTCGGATTGACAAATCAGACCATTTCTCCAGTGTTAGTAGGGGTCCAAAAAGATTTTTAAAAAATTGAGACAATAAAAAAATGAAAAAAATAAATGAAATATGTTGGAATCAGGCGATCCAGCTAGTGCAGATCGCCCGGTTCCCTGACAAAACTGGGCAATTCCAAGCGTATTGATTCTTTGTTATGATAGGAACCAGGTTAGTATACATCGATTCCCGATCCAGATCTGCCTGATCTATTCCATGGTATGTATGTGTACATGCATGTAGTGTTCGTGCATGTATGTGCCCGTGTGTGCTAACGCACAAGTATATGTATGAGATTTGGATATGAATTGCTAGATTACAGTCTCATGCATTATTTTAAGGGCCTCCTTCATAACTTGTTTCTGTACTGGCTTGTGGTGTGTGCACGTGAGAGCACAAGTCCATGCGTTTTTGTTATATTTGTAGAATGAATTATTAACTGGCTGTTTCATGGATTAATTAAAGAGCCTCTTCCATAGCATGTGTGCATGCATGTAGTGTGCATGAGTGTACGAGCATGCACGTATGTGTTATATTTTGGTAATGAATAGTTAGATGGCAAGTCTCATGGATTATTGTAAGGTCCTCTATAGAATGTATGTGTGCATGCATGTAGAGTGTGTGTGCATGCATGCGTGTGTGTTTGTGTATGTTATATTTGGATAACAAGTTGTTAGATGGAAGTTTTATGTGTGTGTGTGTGTGTGTGTGTGTGCACATGCTTATCGCAAAAGCCTCCTCCATTGCATTTATTTGTGCACACATGTAGTGTGTGCGTGTGCATACGCACTGCATGAAGAACTGTTAGATGACAGTCTCATAAATTATTGTAAGAGCCTCGTCCAAAGCATTTATTTGTCCATGCATGTGTTAGTCTTTGGGTTTGTATGTGCATGCGCTTGCATGTGTTTAATATTTGGATAGTAAATTTTAGATGGCTGTCTCATGGATTTTTATTAGAGCCTCTTCAATAGCATGTGTGTGCATGTATGGTGTGTGTATGCTTGCACGCCTATGTAAGTGTGTGCTATATTTGGATAGTGCATTGTTAGATTGCAGGCTCATTGATTATAGTGAGCCTCTTTCACAAATGAATATGTATGTGCATGTAGTGTGTGCTTGCATGCATGGGCATGTTTGTGTGTGCATGATATTTTGATTATGAATTGTTGGATGGCAGTCTCATGCATATTGTATACGCCTCCTCCATAACATGTATATATACATGCTGAAAATCTATCAATTTGTGTGCATGCGCATATGTGTTTGTGTTATATTTGGATAATTAATTGCTAGATGGCAGTTTCATGGATTATTGTAGGAGTCTTTTCCTTTGCATGAATTCGTTCATGTATTTAGCAAGTTTGCATGTGTTTATGGGTCCATGTGCGCATTTGTGTGCTATATTTGGTAAATGAATTTATTTTGTGGTAGTTTCATGGATTATTGTTTGTGCTTCATCCATAGCATGTTTGTGTAGATGTTTGTGGTGCATGTCGTAAGCATGCCCACGCTTGTTTTTGTGTTATATTTTGGTAATGAACTTTTAAATCACAGCCTCAACTATTATTGTGAGTGTGACCGCGTGTACGTTTAAATTCATGTAGTGTGTTATGTGTTTTTGGGTCAGTGCATGCAAACCCCTGTTTTTGTTTGTATTTGGATAATTAATTTGTTATATGGCAGTCTCATGGATTATTGTAAGGCTTCTCCATTGTGGGTTTACTTGGAATGTACTGTGTGTGTGTGTGTGTGTGTGTGTGTGTGTGTGTGTTATATTTGGATGGTGCAATTTCATGGATTATTAGAAGAGCTTCCTTGTAGCATGTATTCACAGATGCATATAGTCCGTCTTTTGTGTGTCTGCACATTTGTATTTGAGATATATTTGGATTATGAATTATTAGATGGCATTCTCATGGATTATGTGAGAGACTCTCCGGTAGCATGTACTTGTAAATGCATGCAATGTGTGTGTGTGCGCTTGCCCGCATGTGTATGTGCACACACATGTTTTTCTGTTTGTTATATTTGGATAACGAATTGTTATTTGGATGGCCATGGATTTTGTGAAAGCTTCCTCGCAATAGTGTATGTGGGTGTACGTATTGTATGTGTGTGTGTATGCCCACTCGCATTAGTGTATGTGGAACGTAGTTAAACAATTAATTGTTTGACAGTCACTCTCATGGTTTATTATATCAGCCTAATCCTTAGCATTTATGTATAGATGAATATAGTGTTTGTATGTGAGTGCATGTTCGTGTACATTTAGTTATATTTGGATAGTGAATTGTTAGAGGGCAGTCTCATGGATTATTTAATAGCCTACTCTACTTCATGTATGTGTAAATGCATGTGGTATGTATGTTCCATAGTTACCGGAAGCCGGAGCGGGAACGGCTCCGGGGTCGGGAACGGGGGTGTCGGATCGATGGCTGTTCAAAGCTCCAGCTCTCGGGGAGCGAGTTTCGATGAGGGTAAAAGTAGCAAGAGGAGATCCCATTTGAAGGTGGAGCACATTTCCAACACTACAGGATCTAGGTCCTTATGGGGACACAGTCCATATACAATGGGATCGTGTTCCCATATGCAACAGGATTGTGCTCCCATCCGGAATAGGAATGAGATCTCATTTTAAGTTGAATCGCGTTAATATTTTGATAGGATCGAACTCCATTCAAGGACAAATCACGTTCTCTGCATGATTGGTTCACGCTTCCATCAGAGAACTCCACTTGTCTCAAGAACCCAACCCCATTGCACATGGATTCATGTTTCCACTACGTACTGCAGCCCGTTCCCACATTAACGGGATCTCGTTCTGGTTTATTCTAGAACTCATTGGTCACCGCTTGATAAGGATGGAGGTCCGTGTACACAGGGATCGCGCTACCAAATTTCGAGGTTCGATGACCTTATTTATTCAGGAACGGGATCTACAATCTTCACGAACGTGCACCGTGGTATGTGGGGGTTGAGATCCTTTTGTTCATTGGAGCGAGTACCCTATAGAATGGGACCGAGATTCTTAAATAAAAAAATTGCGTTTCGAGTGAGATCCCAGTAATGGAATGCGGGAGCTAGATTTCGGAGCCGGAGTGCCACCCTGTTGGGGTGCTCCTGGTAACTATGGTATGTGCACAAGCCTATGTGCATCTCTGTGTTACTTGGACAATAGATTGTTTGGTGGCTGTGTCATGGTTTATTGCAAGAGCCTCCTCCATAGCCTGTATCTGTACATGCATATAGTGTGGGTGTGTGCATGCACTTGCGTGCTTGTTTTCGTCTTATTTTTAGATAATGGATTGGTTTTTTTTTGGATAATGAGTTGTTAGATGGCAGTTTCATGAATTATTGTTAGAGTATCCTCCATAGCATGCTTCTCTACAGGCATGGTTTGTGTGTGTGAATCCACGTGCTTCGGTGTGTTTTTGCTATATTTGGATTATGAATTGTCCAAGGGCAGTCTCATGAATTATTCTGAAGAACTCTTCTATAGCATGTATGTCTACATGCATTCATTTTTTTGGATAAAGTTTACAGTGTCATTAACGAAAAGAAAAGTACAAGAGATTTGGGGGTAGCTAACCTTTACACAAAAGAGGTGCTACCCTGCTCCCACAGGCGGGGAGTTATCTATACAGAGAAAACCCAAAAAAAACAATCCGAAAATAAAGAAACAGCAACAAGAGAGAGAAAGCTCGTGACAACTGCGAGTTGGCTAAGCAAAAGGAAAGGGTTTATAAGAACACCTTTTTTACATAACTAGGGAGAAGCTAGAGTAGGGAGAGGCAAAAACAGCAGCAAGCTTAAGGGGGTCCCTGGTTGTCCAAAAGATCTGCTCCATCATTGGCCAAGAGATCTGCGAGAGCGTTGCGCGTCCTGAATATATGCGTCCAGGAGACGCTGATATCCCTGCATAAGCATTGTATTTCATCAAAAATGGGCAGTAGGTACCAAGGTGGTGCAGACTTTCTGGAAGCCCAAGCAATAACGTTGTAAGAGTCCCCTTCAACAATCAGGTGAGAACCCCATGACGAGTCGAAAAACTTGATCCCAATCAGGAGTGCCTTGGCTTTGGCATGTTGGGAATCAATTAAGCCCAGTGGTTCAGCAAACGTGAAGAGGATATTCCTTTCAAAATCTCTGAAAACACCCCCGCCCCAGAGGGCCCAGGGTTGCCCCTAGAGCACCCATCGAAGTTCAGTTTGATAGCTCCTCTTAGGGGTGGTTGCCAATTGCAGGGTTTGACTGGTTTCTTGGGCTTATGGTAAAGGATATTTTCCCAATGGCTAAGAAAGGAGTTCGAGGGTAAACCAGCGAACTCTTTGTGGTTGGTTCCACAAAGTCTTGATTTTGTGGAAAAGAGCAGACAACGGTTGGTGAAGACCTTGGAAATTCTTGTCGTTTCTTTCATTCCAAATTACCCATATGCAAGCAGCGCTAGCGGCCTTCCAAAGGATTTTACTTGCTTTAGGCCAAGGGCGAAATCAGTGGACAGTAGCGAGGGCACCGAAGGCGGAGTAGCCCATTGAAAGCCAAAAAGGCATAGAAGTCTTTGCCATAGTTGTCTCGCCTGCTCGCAATGAAGGAAAAGATGGGCATTGGTCTCTTCCTCACTAAGACACAAAATACACCTGTTAGGGGTTGAGATACCCCTCTTTTGCAGTTGGTCCACAGTTAATGCCCTCTGAGAGCAAGTGATCCAGTTAAAGGTCTGAACCCTTGGGGGTGCTATGGAGGACCAAACTTTGGCAACTAGCGATGGATGGTTTAAAGGCAAAGTAGGAGATTGGATGAGTCTTTTGTAGAATGAGGCGACTGTGAAGCAACCCAAGGGGGATAAAGTCCACAACAAAGAGTCACTACCATAGAGAGGAATGTATGTTCATGGAGAGCTGCTTAGAGTTGGTTAAAAGAGGCAATTTTGTCGTCAGAGAGATTCCTCCTAAAAGGAGTCCTCACACTTTGGCCTCCAATTAGGACCATATCATCCGCTATTGTTGAGTGAGGGTGTGAAGCTAGGGAGAAGAGGGAGGGGTATAAATCTTTGAGGGGAGAAATACCCAACCAAAGATCAGTCCAAAAGTTAACTTTGGACCCTTCTCTGGCATAAAGTCTGATGACGTTCTTAAAGAGGGCTAAGGATTGAGAAATGGAAATCCATACTCTTGAAGCACTTCTTCTATGTCTCTTTAGCGGCACCCAGGAGGAGTCACTGATTTTGTATTTGTGTCGAATGAGTTGAGCCCAGAGGGGTCTGGTTGTGTGGCCAGACGCCACCACCACTTGCCAAGCAGTGCTAGGTTATGTTTTCTCAGGATTTTAATACCCAGTTTTCCTTGTATTTTCGGACGGCATACTCTCTCCCAGGAGATAAGGTGGATCTTCTTCTGTTCTGGTTGGCCAGACCATAGGAAGTTCCTGGATAATTGTTCTAGATGATTGGCAATAGACGTCGGCATGTGAAAAAAGGACATAAAGTAGACTGGGATATTCGCTAAGGTGGCGTTAATAAGGGCTTTGCAACCTGCCAGAGATAGGAAGCTTCCTTTCCAGCCGGATAGACGCTTGTCTACCTTATCAATCACCTTGGTCCAAAGATTCTTATTTGGTTTGCCTAATCCCAAAGGAAGGCCAAGGTAAGAAGAGGGTAGCTGTTCAACCTGGCAAGGCCAATTTGGGATAAGGGATTTGATTTGATCAGGTGTAATGGCTACGCCCATCATTTTAGATTTATCCATATTTATCTTAAATCCTGTGGCTTCCTGGAAACGTCTAAGGAAAATCCTCATATTATCAATTTCACGAGTTTTTGCATCTAGGAAGACCAGAGTATCGTCTGCGTATTGCAGATGAGATACTACAGGTCCCTGTGAAGAGCTCTTAAATCCTGAAAGCCAACCTCCCTGATAAAGGCGAGAGAGAGACCGACTGAAAAGAAACGGAGAGAGGGGGTCCCCTTGACGAAGTCCCCTAGAGGACGGGAAGTATCCTTTGGGAGAGTCATTGATAATGATAGAGAAGTGTGGATTGGAATAACAACCATTCATCCATTTTCTCCACTTGTGGCCAAAACCCATCCTAGCCATGGTTTGGTCGACGAGGGACCAATCCAAATAGTCGTAGGCTTTTTCCCAGTCTATTTTGAAAATAAGCTCAGGTTTCGTGGAAACATGTCTGGAATGGATGCATTCATAGGCAACCAAAGCGCCATCGAGTATTTGCCTGTCTTTAATGAAGGCTGTTTGGGTGGGTGAAATAATGAAAGGGAGGACCTTTTGAAGTCTGGTTGCAAGCAGTTTGGAGAGAATTTTGTATGAAGAGTTGATAAGGGTAATGGGTCGAAAATGTTTCAATTCCTCTGCACCTTCTACTTTCAAGACAAGGGCTATAAAAGTTGCGTTGATAGCTTTGTGGATGATTCCCTTGGAGTGGAACTCTTCAAAGGAGATGAAATCTTGGCGAAAGGTATCCCAGGAGAATTTAGAAGGCGAAATGGGGAAACCGTCCGGCCCAGGGGCCTTATCTTTTGCAAGATTGTTAATAGCAGCAAGACTTTCAGTGTTTGTGAAGTTACTTTCTAGCCAGGAATTCCACTAGGCAGGAATAGTGAGAAAGTCTAGAGAGGTCGGCCTGCTGCTGTGGGGGCCGTATAGAGGTTTTTAAAATATCCTAGTATGGCTTCCTCGATGTCCCCTGGGTGAGACAAAAGTATGTTATCCTTTTTAAGGAAGGTGATGGTGTTTTCCCTTCTACGATAGTTGGCAATTCGATGAAAATAGCGTATGTTTATGTCCCCTGCTTACAACCATTTCACCCTAGAGCGTTGAAACCAGTAGAGGTCTTCTTTCTTAAGGTTTGAAAAGTAATCCAGACGAGCAGAAGATTGGCGAGAAAACTCTGGTTCTGTAAGTGGTCTGGATTCCTCTAAGGAATCAAGGGACTGGATAACCTGGAGAAAAGAGTTTTTCAAAAGGGAGTAGTTCCCAGGCCGGGATGAGCTCCAGTTCTTCAGAGCTACTTTAAGTAACTGAATTTTGGTCTGTAGCTTGTACCCCGCCCTTCCTTAAACAAGAGTGGACATCGAATTCCACCAGCAGGGAATTAATTCAAGACCTCTCTGAACTGTGGCAGCATCGAAGAGGATAGGGCAGCGGTCGAAGGTAGATTTTGGTAGCGTAAACGCGTGAGAGCCAGGGAAAGCTTGCTCCGATTCGACTGAGAACAGGAACCTGTCAAGCTTAGAGCGAATGGGTATCTGAGCATGGTTGGACCAGGTAAACCTATTCCCTTGAACAGGAATGTCAAAGAGATTATTTCGGGAAATGAAGTGTGAAAAGGCGGTCATTCCCCTGGAATAAGAGTGGAAAGTGTTTCTCTTATAGGACCATCTAGTGATGTTGAAATCCCCTCCTAAGCACCAGCAGGGGTGAGGTAGTCGAAACCCATAACTTTGTGTGTGTATCTGTGCATGTGCACTATGTTTGGATAGGCATGTAGATGTACTGACATCTATAGTTGTGTGCGTCCATACACGCATGTATATGTGTTTTATATTTGAGTGATGAATTGTTTGTTGGTTGACCCATTGATTATTACATGAGCCTCCTCGGCATACGTTTGTATGTGCAAGTTGTGTGCGTGGACATTTGTGTCATTTTGTTATATTTGATTGATGAATTTTTAGATGGCAATCTCATGGATTATTGTCAGAACCTCCTATACAGCATGGATGTCTACATGCTTCTAGTGTGTGAGTTTGCACACCCGTGTGTTTTTTGTATTTTCGTAACGAGTTGTTGAATTCAGTCTCGTGTATTGTTGTAAGTGCCTCCCCTATATCATGTATTTGTACATTGCATGTGATGTATGTGGCACAAGTGTGTGTTTCTGTTATATTTGGATACTGAATTGTTGAGGTTATACTCATCGATTATTTTTAGAGCCTGCTATATAGTTTGTATGCGTACATGGATGTTGTGTGTGCTATGCACAGGTGTTTTTGTGTGTCATGTTTGGATTATGAATTGGTTGTTGGCAGTGCCAGGAGTTGAATTGTTAAATGGAATCTCATGGATTTTGTAAGAACCTATTCAGTTGCGCAAATGTATTCCTGCATGTAGTTGTATGAGTACACGGGTGTGTTATATTTGTATGATGGATTGTTTGATGGCAGTCTCATGGAATATTATAAGAGCATCTTCCTGTGTACATGCATGCTTGTGTATGTGTTATATTTGGAAGTGAATTGTTGGATGAAAGTCTCATAGATTTTATGTGAATTTTTAAGAGCATTCTCCATAGCTTTATCATCATCATCAGAGCCTTTTCCCAATTATTTGGGTTGGGCTACACGAATCCTAGTCCGCCATTCTGCTCTATCAAGGGCCATACCCTCAATGGGGCTATAAGTCGTTGTAACTTTTCTCACTACTTTCAATCATGTCTTTTTGGACCTACCCTTGTCCGTTTTGAGCCTTCCAATTGAACTAACTCACTCCTCCTAACATGTGTTGTACTGGGTCTGCACTGTACATGATTAGCCTATGTTAGTCTACTTTCTCTCATCTCCTCATGTATTGGAGCCACACCTAAGTTCTCAATGTATTTATTTCGAATTCTATCCTTTTTTTTGTCTTCTCCATAGCTTGTATATGTAAATGCATGTTGTGTGTGAGTGCACGTGCATGTGCTTGTGTTTGTACTATATTTGGATATTGCATTGTTAGATGGCAGTGTCATGGATTATTGCAAGTCTTGGTGTATATGCATGTGGTGTACAGCTGCTTGTGTGTGTGTGTGTGCATGTGTTAGATTTAAAAATCAATGACTTGATTATTATAAGGGTCTCCTTATCCTATTTGCCTACATGCGCACGTGTGCACTCATGCATGTGTTTGTGTTGTAATTGGATAGCGAGTTTTTTATGCAGTCTCATGAATTGTTGTGTGAGCCTCTTCCATTGCATGCAAGTGTAAATGCATGTACTGTGTCATATTTGGATAATAAATTGTTTAATGGAAGTATTATGGATTATTGTAAGGAAAATTGATTCATGCGGGCTAGACCGCATTTCTACAATATGCGGTCCAGAGGTATAAAGCATCCATCTTAAAAATGGATGCAAATAGGTGGTCCATCTAAAATATATATTTATTGCCAAGCCCGCATTTCTACAATATGCGGGCTGGCTGCATAGAAACTGTCCTTACTGTAAATTTTTGTAAAAGCCTCACCCTTAGCATGTATCTGTACAAGCAGGTATTCTGTGTGAGCATGCATGTGTATTTTATAGTTGGATAATGAATTGTTGGATTGCAGTCTCACAGATTGTTCTAGGAACCTGCTCAATAGTGTTAGTGTGTGTACGCACACGCGATGCTCGCATGTGCATGTGTTGTCTTTTGACATTTTTAATATTGAATTGGTTGATGGCATTATTGGTTATTGTAAGAGGCTCCATTATATGTGTGCATGAATAGTGTGTTTGTGGACATGCACGTAGGAGAACATATGTATACATCCTTCAATTCGGAGTCAATAGTGTGTTTGTGGACATGCACGTAGGAGAACATATGTATACATCCTTCAATTCGGAGTCAAATGTGAATTATCCATGTAAACGGAATTGTGGGGTGAAAATATGATGGAAAAATGATTTCCTTTTCTTCTAAAAGTTGTGTATACTCTCATGGCATAAACTGTCACCATGTATTTTTCCGATTCGAAAGAAAAAACAAAACATGTTTGTCTGGAAGTTTGAGTACTGATATTTTTTAATATTGAAAAGGAATAATGATAGTAAGATCGAGAATATCTATAAACATTAAAAAATATTGAAAAGGAAACGAAAATATGACTATTTATTCTTAATATAAGGAGGTTTTAGCCATTGAATATGAAATCCAATCAATGAAAATGTGCACAATATTTGAAAAATTTTGTTTTGGATCTTGTGCTTAAACAATGATACATCCTCAATCACCAGATTTCAAGTATAATGGTTAATGATGATTGTGATCTCCATATATCAAAAGTAAATAGTCTCATTGTATAGATTTCTTATAGTTTAACCACAAATTATTTATTATTTAAAATTAAGTTCTTAGAAGTGACCTAAAACTTGGGTGAGACATGGCCGGTTTCTTATATTATACGGTCAACTCGAAGTCGGGGACGATGCGGAGTCTTGAGCCCAAGCCTTGTGTTTGAACATCGCATGAATACGAAGCATGTATGTCCAAGCTGCTGATGCTCTGGCCAAAGGAAGAGTTCACTTTTCTTCTTTGATGGTCACTTCTTTTTAGTGACTTTTTTGTTCTTTATTATTGTATACCTTGGATTTTTCTATGAGTAATGGAAGCTTATGCTATCGTTCAAAAAAAAAAAAAAACACCAAGCATGCATATCCAATGCGTAGAATGAGAGACATTTGATAAATGAAAAATGATTCGTCACATTTAAAAGCAAATTGAAATCATAGAGAAGAGAAAAATCGACTTTTTTTTTTTTTTTTTGAGAGAGACCAAGGTATATGCAGAAGATAGAAGTATTTTTGGAGAGAGATTGGCTATTTCTAGGTAAAAGGGCTGGGGTCGTTGTGGTAGTATCTCAAAACCTTAGTCACCTTTCATAGCTACAGTTACCGTGTTGTAGTTACCATTCCTATTGATAATACCCGACATGCATTATCCATTTTTTTCGCAAAATTGACGAGAAAACTAAGGTGTCTACTTCCCCATTTCCTCTGTGATTTTTGTGCTATAGTCTGCACCATCCAAATACTATGGACTGTGAAGATGCTGCAACCCTACTTATTGCAGTAGAGGTGCAGCCCTATGTGAATATTTTCCGTAATAGTTTGATTTACTTTGTAATTTTCCTACTCAATACACTCGGGAAATGAATGCAAAATATTCTTAATTGTTGTCGTTAACCCAACCAATGAGGTTAATATAAGATGGCCACCTTATACTATACAAGCAAGGCACACTAAATTTTGTTATGATGGCTTGAAAGTCTATGTTCAGATCTAAGTTTGAATTTGAAATTATAAAAATAGAGCTTATTAAGTAAATCTATAAACACCTTATTTTGAAAATAGATGGTCGAGATAACTTGTTATAAAATGCTCAACTTTTAGGACTTGATATTCTTTGTTAGTTTTATGTGTATAATCTTGAGGTTGAGATGATCGATTGGAAGGCTTTCTAACTTCATAATACTCTTTTGCATTGGAATTTTGAGGTGCATCACCCTTTTAATTGGGGGTGTGGTTTGTATAGGGGTGCAACCTTAAATAATCAGAGTAAGGTGCACCTCTAAGTTTTATTATAAGAGGCAATTCTACATAAAAAAATCTTAGGATGACCTGAGAATATATTTCCATCTCTAATTATAAATTTTAAGTTTCATAGACGGTTCAGATAATTGCAAGATGCACTATTTTTTGGACTCGAAATCTATTTTTTATATACCATATATCTCAATGTTGTGATGATTAATTAGAGGGTTTCCCAACATCAATAACAACCTTTTCGAAGAATTTTTGAGGCATTACGGGAAAGTTTTCTATGCCTCCTCTACAACATAAAACTTTTATATTCCCCTATGCAATCGTCCATTCTAAATGGACGGCTTAGATGGCCCCAATCACAATGTCACCCTCTATACTATTTTATTTTGGTATTTTCTAGGGCATCCCATCCTCTCTTGATATCACACTTATAAAAAAAATATAAAAAATATTCCCAATAAAATAAATTAACTAAAATGCCTCTGAAAGTTTCAGGGGTATTTTGGTCATTATATTTTATCATTTTTTTTTTTTTTAATATTTTACTTAGGTGTGCCCCATTGAGGTGATACGATGTACAAAATTTCATGTTTATATAGTTAGTAGAAAAAAAATTAAAAATAAAACACTCAGGGTCAGATCTAGATTAAATAGTTATTGGCTCACTAGATCTAAATTGGACGACTGGATGATGGGGAAAGTATATATCTTTTATATTGCAAGGGAAGCATAGAAACCTTTCCCGCATTGTTGCAACTTTATATAAATTTTTTCAGGCAAGCCTTCTATGCTTCTCCTACAATATAAAACTTATATACTTCCCCTTATCCAACTGTCCATTCTGAATGGAGATTGCCCCGTTGCAACTTTATATAAATTTTTTCGAGCAAGCCTTCTATGCTTCTCTTACAACATAAAACTTATATACTTCCCCTTATCCAACTGTCCATTCTGAATGGGGATTGCCCCGATCACAATGTCATGTTTCTAAATTATTTTGTTTTTAATTTTTTCTATAAAATATTTTGATGCCAAATTTTGTGCATCTAATCCTCTATTAAAGTCCCACTAGTAGAAAATATAAAACAATTTATTTCGAATGAAATAAATGATCAAAATACCCCTGAAAGTTTTAAGGGGTATTTTTACTATTATATTTTATCAAAAAATTATTTTTAATATCTTTTGTAGGTGCGTGCCAATGAGAAGATGGCACGAAATTTTATATTCATACAATTTTATTAAAAAAATTTAAAAATAAAATACTTTAAGGCATTGGATCTAAGATCAAACAGTGAATGACTCACTTGATCAAAATTGAACGGCTGGATGGTAGGGGAAGCATATATCTTCTACGTTGTAAGGGAAGTATAGAAACTCTCCCCAATTTTTCTTTGGAAAAAAATTATATAAGGTTGCAACCTTCAAATGTAAAGATGCACCTCAAAAATCCATCTGAAAAGATTGTTTCAATGATGAAAAACCCTCTAATTGATCACATCTCGATGTATGAATATGCGAAAATAAAGATTTTGAGTCTCAAAAATAGTACATCTTGCAACATATTATCTAGACTATCCATTTTCAATATTTCATAGGTTTATAGATCTACTTGATTTTAACAATTTTTGTATTTAAAAATTAATAATTAGATATGAAAATAGATTTTGAGATAATCCTTAAAATATTTTATATCAAAATTATATGTTATGATAAAATTTAGAGGTGCACCTTAATTGGTTTGTTTAAAGTCGCAACCTTATAAAAACCACACCCCCTTTCGTTTGATTTGAACTTTGAGCAACCATCTAATACAATGGTTGTATCATAGCATAATGCAACTACATTTTTAGAAAACCATGTTTGAGTTATTTGTATGACCCCAAATTTTGCAGACACACTTTCTTCATTTCAATAATTAATCCCAAAAAAAAAAAAAAAGATGTTCGATTTGAACCCTAGATATGGTAAAAATGAGTCCCCTCCAAAAACAAATCTAGACCATTCATTTTGTGAATTTCAAGATGTTAGCATTTATAAACTTAAAATCATTTTTTTATAGTTTAACATTGTTTATCTAATGATAACAAAACCATCTAAAAAAATCAAAAATAAAAATTTTTCTCTAAATATTAAGGTTAAGCTTATTATCAAAATGAACTACCTATGTTAATTGGGATAAAAAAAGTACTTTCTAAATTGTGTTTTCAAATTTTTATTTTTATTTATAATTATTCATTATAATAAAAAAAAAGTGTAAAGTTTATGCAAGGTTTTTTTTATGTCCCGTAGGGCCGTTTGGATGCTTGATCCGGGCTCTCTGCTACTCTTGCTGGCCAAGGTACCCCCCTCTCTTCTCTCTCTACAAACCCTCACACCAGGGAACCTCTCTCTCTCTTTCCCCCCCCCCTCCCCCCAAAACCCCACACCAGATACCAAGTCTCTCTCTCTCTAAATCTCTATCTCCACTCTCCCTCTAATACCCCTTTTCGTCTGTTCCGGTGGTGTCTCTTACCCGCTCTCTGATATCAAGTTTTTGAATTTGTGTTTTGTTGGATTTGCTTTAATGTTTTGAGTGATCTGATTGCTATCTATGTTATTTCTGTAAAAATTTTATGGTTTATTAACTATTGTTTTGTGCAAATTTTGGTCATTACTCCTGTCTTCATCTTCTATGTTATCATTTCTAGATCTTGCTTAACTTGCTTTTATAGTTTATGAGTTTTGTATCTTGATAGCTGGATCAGGAAATTTCGTTTCCTAATTACCCCACAAAAAAGAAGCAGATAAATTGGATTTTCTCTTGCACTTTAATGTGCTCTGTAATGCAATATGAAACAAACTCTCTCTTTCTATCTCTAATGGTTGCTATGTCTAATGGGTGGCCTGGACTGGTATCTAGAGACATTTCCAATGAGTTATCTGGTTGTGGTTTAGATTCCAGCGAGTTTTCTTGTTGTGGGATTCTGGTGAGGCATCCTGTTGTTCGTTGCATGGGAAGAGGTGGGCAGTCCTCTATGTTTTCTTAAAGATCATGGACATGGTGAGAGGTTATAGTTGAAATTAGGGTTGATTATTCACAAATCAGAACCTTAATTCGCAGAGACTCTAATAGATGACAAGAACGAAGGAAAAATCATAAAACCAAAGAGGAATCTGCCTCCCAAATTATATTCACTCAAAGTTCTCTAGAAAATAATAACTCTTCCTTCTCAACCCGTCAATAACAAGTATTGAAGTAACTATTTATCCAAAAAAGATAGTATTTAAGTAATTTAGACACCCTAGAAAGCTCCTACAAAATCCTGACCATCTACTCTATTTGATCATAGCCACCCATTATTATCTTAAAAATAAATGACTATACTTGCCTCTAATAAAATCAGAAATAAAAAAACTAAACACCCAAAAAACTTCCCCTAACTACATTACTACCCTTTTTTGTCTCCCATGGTTCTATGACCCATCTTTTCCCAGCGATAGACTATTGGTTGTGGCTGGGACATGGCTGCATCATTCCCCCCAGTTGAAAGGAACTTGACTTTGGCAAGTTATCTTCAAAATAGAGGTAGTATGAATCTGGATCCACCCCTTTGAACTCTTGATCGAAAATCTAAGTGTTATCAAAGTATGGTCTCCCCTTCCACTTGACTAGATATTGGCAATATGAACCTTCTCGAGTCTGAAAGCTTTCAACCTTCAAAACTTGCTCAATTTCGTCTTCCTTTTTTTTGATAATTGCTTCATAATATCAACAACTAGTTCTTCTTGGGCTTATAGAGGGTCTTCATGAAACTCAAATAAATCAACAACATTAAATATCAGGGAGATATTCAATGTTTTTGGTATTTCTACCTCGTATGCATTAATCTCATATTTCTTCCAAATTCGTCAGTGGCCACCTTCTTGGACTTGTACTTTCGCAAGTACACCATTACCAAGTTACGCTCTTTGAAAATCTTCTCTCTTTGATGCTCATTTGAAGCTTCTCGATACTTTGCATTACTTTCTTCAGTTTTCTTTTTGATTTGAGCTTGGAAGTCTCGAATATGCTCAACAAAAGCATTGGTGTCTTCACTTACCTTGCCTTGCACTGGTAATGGCTCTAGGTCAAGCACATGATTAGGTGTCCTCCCCTTAATAATTTCAAATGGTGATTTTCTCGTAGACCAATTCACCGAATTGTTGTAGGTAAATTCAACATGGGGTAAAGCTCGGTCCCACTGAGATATGTTATCACCAACAATACTCTTCAAGAAGGTGCCAAGGCTCTTATTCACTACTTTAGTTTGCCTATTTGTTTAACGCTGATAAGTGTTAGAAAATTTTAGCTTGGTTCCTGGGCGCTTTCATAAAGTGCGCCAAAAATGACTCAAGAACTTTATATCTCGATCATATGTAATGGACTTGGGGACACCATGTAGCTTCACGATGTCTTTGACGAAGATATTGGCTGTGTGTAGCATCAATACTTTTCCTACGAGGAATAAAATGTTCCATTTTGGAAAGTCAATCAACAACAAAAATAGTGTTTGTTCGCAGGCTCGACTACAAAGTCCATGGACATATCAACCCATGGGGCATTTGAAATAGGGAGGGAGTATAAAAAATCGTATTTTATGTGTGACCATTTGATACTTGGCCAATTTGGCATCGGGCCACAAATTTGTGAACGTCCCTTCACATGTGAGGCCAAAAATATTTCTTTGACCATAGCCATGGTTTTTCCCTATCAAAGTGTTCGCCTTAGTGTCTTATGTCTGACCATTTGATACTTGGCGAATTTGACATTGGGCCACAAATTTGTCAACGTCCCTTCGCGTGTGTGGCTAAAAATATTTTTCTTTGACCATAGCCATGGTTTTACCCTATCAAAGTGTCCACCTAAGTGTCTGCCGTCAAAATTCCATAATTATCTGCTACTTTAAGGAGCACTCAAATATACATAACGATATACCTTTAAATAAATAGCCATCATGCATGAGATACTCACCAATGGGGTCCCACCCATGAACATGTCTTTCTAGGACCTTGCTGAAAATTTGGTGATCCATATATTGTTTTTTTATTATTTCAAACCGCAACACTTCCATGGACAAAGTTCCAAGCAAAGACACCTTCTTAAAGCATCAACTACCTTGTTTTAGGTTCTGGCCTTGTGCTTTAATAGGAAGGTATGTTATATTTTATAAGAGAGGCCATCCACTGGGAATTCAAGTGCTGAAGTGCTTAGTGATTCGAGTATAGAATAAGCTCCCTATGGATCAAGTAATGTCTCCAATAACGCAAGGCTTGCACCATTCTCAAGATCATCATCATCATCATAGCCTTTTCCCAATTAATTGGGATCAGCTTACGAATCCTGGTCCGTCATTTTTCTCTATTAAAGGCCATACCCTCAGTCAGGCTATAAGTCCCCATATCTTTCTGAACTACATCCAACCACGTCCTTTTGGGTCTACCTCTTGCCCTTTTATGTCCTTCCACTTAAACTAACTCACACCTCCTAACAGGTGCTGTACTTGGTCAGTGCCACGCATGGCCAGCCTACCTCAGTTTTAATCTCTCTCATGTTATCGCCTATTGGTGCCACAAATAAATTCTCCCAAATAGATTCATTTCGAATTCTATCCCTTCTTGTTTTGCCACTCATCCATCTCAACATCCTCATCTCTGCTACACTCATTCTATGGGTATATTGTTTTTTGTCCTCCCAACATTCAACCCCATAGAGCAAAGCTGGTCTCACAACTGTCCTATAGAGCTTGCCCTTCAGCTTCATTGGCATGCGGAATTGCACATCTCCATTTTGCCTATCCAGCTTTAATTCCATGTGTGACATCTTCCTCAATCTCTCCATTTTCCTAGATTATCGACCTAAGATATCGAAAGTGCAGTTTTTTTTGTACTTCCTGGTCACCAATCTTAGCTACTTCCTCATCTCTTCTCCTATTATTAGTAAACTTGTATTCTATATACTTTGCCTTAATCCGGCAAATTTTCAAACCTTTGGATTCTAGAGCATCCCTCCAAAGTTCTAACTTTGTGTTGACATCGTTTCAGGTCTCATCGATCAAAACTATGTCATCTGCGAACAACATGCACCACGGTACCTTATCCTATAGGTGGCTAGTTCAGTCGTCCATAACTAAGACAGAGGTATGGGCTGAATGTTGATCCTTGATGTAGATCTATTGTCATTGAAAATTCACTTGTCTCTCCACTAGTTGCGCCATTCTCAAGATCATAGACCAAATATTTCTTACGTGCTTCATTCAACTTCTCACTAAAGAAAGCCATTGGTCGCCCCTCTTGACTAAGACCTGCCCCATGCCAATATTTGATGGATTGGTTTCAACTTCAAACACCTTAGAAGAATCTGGTAATGCGATTACTGGTGCTTGCATCACCTTTTGTTTAATTAGAGTGAAGCTCTTCTTAGCGGCAGGATTCCATGCAAACTTCCTAGTCCTCATACAATCGATCGCTGATGCTATTCGAGTGCAGAAATTTCTGATAAAGTGGCGATAAAAGGTCGCTAGGCCATGAAAATAATGCACCTCAATGAGTGACTTTGGCACTGGCCACTTAGCTATAGCCTTCACTTTTTCTTGGTCCACCTTGATTCCCCTTGAATGAAACAACATTTCTAAGAAAGATAACATTGTCCGTTATAAATGGAGCATATTTTTAAATTCACAAAAAGTGATTTCGTCACAAAAAACTTGTTCCACGTAGTAAGATGATCATGTGGGCTAGCACTAAAAACCAATATATCATTAAATAAACCGCAACAAATTTACCAATAGAGGGACGAAGTAGCTCAGCCATTAGGCCCATGAAGGTGCACGGTGCATTAGAAAGCCTTAATGGCATTACCAACCACTTATGTAGTCCATTCCAACTTTTGAATGCGGTGTTCCATTCATTCCCAGGACAAATTTGGATTTGATCATAACCACTCCTTAAATCGATCTTTGAGAAAACCTTGCCTCATGAATCATATCTAATATATCATCCAACCTAGGTATGGGAAATCGTTACTTGATTGTAAATTTGTTAATTGCCCTCGATTATCTATGCATGTCCTCCATGAGCCATCCTTTTTGGGAGTTAAGAATGTAGGGACGCTACATGGTGACATACTTTCTCAAATCAAATCCCTTTTAAACAAATCAACAATCTGTGTATGTAACTCCTCATGTTCAATGAGGCTTATTCCGTAATGGGCCAAATTTCGTATGCTAGAACTGGGCACCAAATCAATGTGATAGTAAATAATTCTCATTTGCAGATGGCCATTAGGCAATTCTTCTAGCATCAAGTGTTTATACTTCTCAAGTAGAGGTTCTATAGACTTAGAAATTGAAGTAGGTGGAGAATTTTCTTTTGCAAGCAACATATAAATCACATCCATATCCTTGCTATCCCCTTTTATTTTTGCACATTAAGTAACTTTGGACTTGCCTCTTTAGTGGATTTAGGTATAGCAAGTTGCTTCATAGGGTGGGGTGTAATGTTAATGCCATCCTTGACAAAGGAATAAGTGTTTGGTATGGTTTTATGCACCATATCCCGATCTTATATCCATGGCCTACCAAGTAAGATGTGGCATGCATCCATGGGTGCTGCATCACACTATGCTTCATATTTGAAATTAGCTCCAATGGAAAAAAGAAGAAAAAAGACTAAACATCCAGTTAGAATTGATACCTCACCTCTTTTCTTGAACCATTGAATTTGTTATGGGCGTGTGTGCTTGTTCTCCTTCAGTTTAAGTTTATCCACCTTTCCTTAGACAATATTTTCACTTCTCCCACCATCAAATAGTATTGTGCAAAACCTGCCACATAACGTGCAAGTGGTCCAAAAAATATTGTCGCAACCTCTTCTCTTCATCAAATGGTCTTGGAGTTGATAATACGGTTCGTTGGACGATTAATGTTTAACCCCCTTCGTCTCCTTATAAATCCTCCTTAACACTTGTGACAGGATCAACCACTTGATAAGACTGGCTTGGACCAATATCACCCTCTCTCTCAGAGGCATGTTCATCACCAACTTCTACTCCATAATTTTCTTCTACCAAAATTGACTTTGATACCAGGTTGATGTAAAGGGCAATTATATATCTTTGGATGAGTTGTTGGCACCTGAATTACACAATTTGAGTATCTTCGTGGGGTGTTTTAAATGCTGCTACCCCTCTCCCAACACTACCTCTCCCCCCCCCCAAGTTAGGTTTTGGCTTAGTTGGGAAACGCTAAGTGGCTTGTTTCCCTTGTGCCCCTTGGGTGGTTTTCTAAAGGTTATAGCTTACTGCCCTGATGTCGAAGTAGAGCCCCTTGTAACTGAGCCCTTCCTCCCATGGTC
The DNA here is from genome assembly GCF_054954075.1 of Amborella trichopoda. Lineage (NCBI taxonomy): Eukaryota > Viridiplantae > Streptophyta > Magnoliopsida > Amborellales > Amborellaceae > Amborella > Amborella trichopoda. Next base: position 1,025,475 of record NC_142336.1, read on the forward strand.
TAGATTAACAATTTCCTTTGCCTTGAAGGCCAATGTGTAAGCATCAGGCATCTTATAGACATCCTTGAAAGCCAATTCGTTATTGATGTCTTGATTTAGCTCATTCAAGTAGTGACTTATCGTTTGATCTTCAAACTCCTGTAAACTTGCCCTAGATGTCAAAGTATAAAGGGGAATGATTTCATGCAACGGTTGTATAGTAATATAATGAAACACCCTTAAAAATCCATGTTAGTGCCATTTGTTTGATCCCAATTTTTAAATGTACACCTTAGAAAGTGTTATTTTAGCCCAATCAACATAAGCCGTCCATTTTGTTAAGCTGCTTAAGATTTTTATCTTTTCAAAAATTTTAGATGACTTTGTTATCATTAGATGAACAATGTTGAAAAAGAAAAAAAAATGGTTTTGAGTTAGCAAACGCCTAGATCTTGAAATTCATAAAATGGATTGTCTAGATTCAATGTTGGAAGGGACTCATTTTAACCATATCTGTGATGCAAATTGAATTTTATTTTTTTTGAAAATTGACTATTGGGATGAAGAGAGGGTATGTGCAATTTTTGGGTGATACAAATGCTATAAGCATGGTTTTCTAGAAGTATGGTTGCATTATATTACTATACATCCGTTGCATGAAATCATTCCCCAAGTATAAAATTCCTTAGTATATTCACTGACCAACTTTTTCTCTTGCTTGAGATTTTTACACCATAGTTCACTGGTAAAAACTTTTAGTGTTGCTTTGTCTTTATCTTCTCCCATGAACTAATGTAAATTGCCTTGTTGAAGACAATCTTGCTATAAATCATCCCACCAAGCTAAAACATGACTGGGAATTTTGTTACCACTAATTTCAACTTTTAGTGATCAGCTATATCTCTATATTCAAATACTTTATTGACTTTACTGAGCCAAGCAAGAAAAATCATCCACATGAAGTCGCCCATGGAACTCTAGAATATTTATTTTAGTTTCAGGTTCTCTTTCCCTTTCCAACAATTGAAGAATTCAATCTTTGAATTCATCATTAATAGTGGCCACCTTGGGTTGTTCAGAAATGAGATATATACATCTTTCACCATTATTGCCTTGAACTCCAATGCCGGTCTCCAGATTCCTTCCATGCCGAACCTGATCGACTTCTTGCGTGAGTTTATCAACTCTCTCTGCTAGGGCTTGAACTACTTGAGTCAACAAGCTCCATGCTTCATGACGTGCCTCTTTTGAAGCCATCGTACCGGCTCTGATACCACTTAATTCACGAAGACTGTAATAGATGACAAGCGTTCAAGGGGAAAAAAAGAGCAGAGAAGGAAGGAAAAGTCATGAAACCAAAAAGGAATCCATCTCCCTAATTTTATTAACTCAAATTTCTCCAAGAAATAATAACTTTCCCCTCGATAGCAAGTATTTAAGTAACTTAGAAACCCCAGAAAGCTCCTACAAAATCCACCAGTTAGTAACTTAAAAATAAATTACTAAACTTGCCCCTAGTAAAATCAGAAATAACAATTGAAATAAAGAAAAATAAAACCCAAATAACTTCCCCTACTTACATTACTGCTCCCTCTTGCCCTCCATGGTCCTGCGACCCTTCTTTTCTCAGCCATGAACTATTGGTTGTGGCTGGGACATGGTTGCCTCAAGTTATTTTGAGGCCTAGAGCAAATGAAAGGTAAGAATAGAGAGTGGCTTCAATACCAGCGAGAGCTTTATTGGGGAAGATCAACTTCCTTTCTTTATTGCCATGATCCTTTCTTGGGGGGTAGGAGAGAGAGAGAGAGAGAGAGAGAGAGAGAGAGTTGTGGTTGGAGGGTTCGAGAGAGGAGGGTGGGTCTGATCTACTGAAAGTCCCAAGTCCACGCCATTTGCCCTAATCTAAACCTTGATTGATCACCTTTTTCATTCAAAATAGTTGCAGCTAGATCGTGATTACTTTTTCCCAAAAATTCGTGGTTATATTTGTTGATCATCATGAACTTAAGTCGCTGTTTTATATCAACCAAATCAGCAACAGTTTTGACCGATTGGACCTCCTTCTCTTGATGAAATTGCTGCAAATGATTTATATTATGAGTGGTCAATGGTTGTGGATCATATTGATCTTGTTTTGAGCAAAATTGATCGATTATTTGCATGAGATCATTGCCTGTATGCTCTTGTTTATTGAAAGCATTTATATAAATTTTCCTTCCTATGAAAGGTTATATCATATTTTCCTCAACCTTGTACTAGTCATATTTCCCTTCTTATTGTATAAGAAAAGGATATTTATCATATTTAACTCCTTCAGGAAAAAGAAAGTTTGTTTAAGGTGTCGTAATACAAAGAATGATGCATCTCAAGAGCAAGGCGCACTTACCTTATGCTATAAAAGTACGAGAAATCTCAATAGTAAGGCGCAACTAGTCTTATACCACAAAAGTAAAGTGCACTCGAGAGTAAGAAACACCTCGAAATTCACCAGAAAAGATTGTTACGAAGCTGGAAGGTATAGATCTACTCAAAGCGCACCATTTTTTGAACATTAAATTTCATAATTAGGAGTGGAAATGGATTTTCAGGTCATCATAGGAATTTTTGACACTAGATCTACATCTCCATTAGAGGGCACAAGGGTGCACCTTTTACTTTAGTTTCCCAAGTAACATCCTAACTTCGCTAAATTAGCTCCACCCATTTAAATTCCAGTGTATTATCAAGGAAAATAACATGACTATGAACATTATCCTTAGGCTCTGCTTCTGCAAACATGCAATTGTTGCTGCTGCTGTGTTATTAATTGATCAGTATTGATACCTTTGTTTGCCATCATACTCGCTCCTGATTTGTCTTCCTTATATTTTTATCCATCCACCATTACAACAATCATGCTAAACATCTCAGAAAGATTAGTATCCATACAAAGATCCTTTTTTGGTTTATCCATGTGAAACCACCAAAAACTATGAAAATTGTGTTCAATAGAACGGAAACAGAGCCTTCCTATCCTATCATTATTTGCCTCCGTAGCTATCACAGTAGGGGCATGTGTTTCAATACTAGTGGAGTGCTTGTTTGGTGACAGCCGAATGGGTTTGCAGTGGCATCGTTGGATGCCACATTTTACCCTCATTTTGGTGCCACCACCTGTTTGTGAGTGAAAAATTAGAAAATACCAGTTTTCACAAAAAAGCAAAATGGTGCTTTTTGATGCAACTCAATGCGAAAATTAAAATAAACACATGCTGCTGCAAAAAAGTGGTTAATCTTTCCCTTGTATTTCATCTTAGGTTTTTGTGTCCCCATGGACCTCCTAACCATGCTTTATGCTATCACCAAGAAAACCACTTACTGAACCATGATTATCGTTTATGTTACCATTCAAATTAAGCTTAATACAATCAATAATCCAATTGGAAACAAAATATTTGATCTCTGGGTTGACTAGCAAAACAATCAAGCTATGAGACTGGTTAATAGTTAGCAAGTTGGGAAATATCAATATATTGACTCACCATAAAATTAGAGATAAATTGAGTTTATTTTAAAAAATTGGGTAAAAAATCAAGATCGGGAAAAATACTTTATGTAAAAATGTCGCCAATATATCGGATCAGGCTCAAAAAATTAGAGTGAAGAACATGGACAGGTTTAAAAATTTTAAAATTCTAAAAAATAAAAATTAAGCCGAAGCCATCAATAAGTAGTCCATCCATAAAAACTTTACTAAACTAATATAATTAAGTTTCTCATCCCATCATTCAAAATTAAATACAAAATTCACTAAAATGATTCAAATTAAACATAAGGCATGATAGAGTCATTAAAATTAATAGAAAAGTTAGGAGTTTGGGAAGGTGTAAGCCCCAAGTCATGTAGCCATGCATTATCATCATTATCACGATCATCATATTTGTGGAGGTGTCCTCATTTTCTGTCTCTTTGAAAACCTCTTCTAACAATGACCCAAACTGTTCAATATTAATTGCATTCCAATCACACTTTTGATTTTTACGAGATGTAACAATCATCTTCGAGTTCACTCTTATGTAAACCAAGTCGGTTAATATAGTTGGTGCCAATTTATACCGTTTTGTTGGTTTGTGTCGCCTCAAAAGCACTCCAATTTCTTTCGCACGTTGATGAACTAAATGGTTGACTTAAAATCCGAATAGAAACCATTCGAACCAGTGGAATGCTTTCTCCATATACTTCCCACCAAACTCCTACATAATGAGATATTTTTTGGCCACATATTTAAGATACAATTAAAAGTGAAATAAAATTTATTATCTTAAAATAATGAAAAACTAATAATATAAGAAGACATAAAAAACTAATAATACAAGAAGATATTTACGAGGATGAGCCAAGCTGTTGATCCCACGTATGGTACTTCAACAACTCTAAAAAGGATACATTTTTTTGTTCTTTCTGGATTATTGTACCTAAAATCAAGGTAATACCAGCCTTTACTTCAGGATTAGCAAGTTTAACAAACTCACCACACATTAAAGATGGATTAAGAAATGCGACGGCAGTATGAATGGGGGGATTATATTTTCCTTACACCTCTTTTCAAAATTCTTCAACAATTCAAGATACCTAGATTCATTGCCATTACAATTCCTCTTTAGTGCTTCCCTTGCCCTTTATATTGCTTCATATAAATATCCCATGGTTGACCCCTCACTATAAACCAAACAAAGCACCTTGATAATAGGCTCTATTGTCGTGATTGTATCTATTGCATCATTCCAAAATTTGGAGCTTTGAATTATTTTTGTGATTTTTTTTCCCATTTTTTGCTCTTGCTATAAGTCGTAGCTCTCAAAGGTTGCAACCATCAATCTCAAACCCTATTCTACTTGCAATATAGCTTGAACCATCAAAAAGTTAGTGGCAAATCTAGTCTTACCATACCGTTTCAAATCCCGTCCATTTGTGTGTTTTCTCATTAAATCTAAAATAATGATAGGCCGATACAAAAAATCCACTATAAACTTAGTACCTTAATGACATATTTTACCCAAGTGACATCTTTATCAATATCTTCTAGAAGCAAATCTAATCCATGGTCAGCACACCGTGTTTCATGAATATGAGGGAATTTCGATTCTGTTAGATCACCAACAAGTACATAATTTGATCTATTGTCAGTCACAAGTGCAATTTTTTATGGCCCTAACTCCTCAAGGACTTTAAGAAGGATATTTTTGAGAAATAATCTAGTTTTCCTACGCTCAGATACCTCAAATGCATTTATAAAAACTGCTCCTTTGGACAAGAAGCAACAACCATGAAGAATGATCAAATTTTCATATTCGACCAGAGATCTACCATCAAAGTGCATCTTGATTTAACCCATGACTATTTTATTGAAGCTATATATGCATTAACTTCTGTCCTAAGTTCTTGTACCAATTTAGTGCGAAGAGATGAGTAACTTGGCAATGTGTAACCAACACCAAAATTGATACATGCATTTATCATATTAACAAATAATTGTGCATTGATAACATTAAATGCAATATTATTCATGATAAATGCACAGGCAACTGATTTGTCAACAAAGACTTTATCTTTCTTATTTAATAATGATGGTAAAGAACTTTGTTGCAAACGAGAACCGGTAGTAGCAATAGGTTTTGCTAGCAATTTCACTGGTCTTTTTAATAACAATTATTTTCGCATCATTACCTCTAGAGAAAAGATTGTGAAGATGGTCCCATACATGTTTAGCGATTGACATGAAAATTAGACTGGCTACATGTCACATGTTCCACCAGCCATGACATGATCAACTTCTTTTTGGTTATCCCTTCCTTTCCCCCAGGAAGAAGAAGGAGGAGGAGGGGGCTAAGGAAAGAAGGAGGGGGCCAAGGAAAGGAAGATTTGAACCTGTTTGTTTGTATCATTGACAGTTCGGGAAGGTAGCTTGCTTACCAAGCCAACCATTGGAGAAGCTAATCGCCAGAAGTAGGAAACCCCCCTCCCCACCCGCAACTCCTTGTTAACCAAAACTTGCTTCCACCAGAACTTCCCACTACTAAACTAACTTTCATTCATCGATATCGGTACTGTTGCTTCGCAGGTCTACGCTGGAAAGAATCGTTGGTCTGGCTATTTGGTCGAGTCGGCCCGTTCTACTCCTGTTGAAGTTGGGAATTTCTTCTTGTATAGGCTGCTTGCAGAAATAGTTGACCGACCACATATTGCTATTAACTAGATCAATAAAATTGTTAGCAAATTTTATTGTTACTACCATTTCTCGTTTGCAGTAAAGTTCTTTACCATCATTGTTGAACAAGAAAAATAAAGACTTTGTTGACAAAGAAGTTGCTTGTACATCTATCATAAATAATATTGTATTTAATGTTATTAATGCACAATCATTTGTTAATATGATAAATGCATGTATCAGTTTTGGTGTTGGTTATAATTGCCAAGTTACTTATCATTTCACACTAAATTGGTACGAGAACTTAGGACAGAAGTTGATGCATATGTAGCTTCAATAAAGGAGTCTTGGGTTCATTCAAGATGCACTTTGATGTCAGATCTTTGGTCGAATATGAAAAATTAATCATTCTTCAATATTGCTTCTTGTCCAAAGGGATCAGTTTTTATAAATGCATTTGAGGTTATTGAAAACACTGGATTATTTCTTAAAACGATGCTTCTTAATAGTCATTGAGGAGTTAGGCCCATTAAATATTGCACAACTTATGACTGACAATGGATCAAATTATGTACTCGCTGGTGATCGAAGAGAATCAAAATTCCCTCATATTTATAAAACACGGTGTGCTGCCCATGGGTTCGATTTTCTTCTATAAGACATTGATAAGGATGTCACTTGGGTAAAAGATGTTATTAAGGATGCTAAGTTGATAGTGGATTTTTTGTATCCGCATATCATTGTTTTAGATTTAATGAGAAAACACACAAATGGAAGGGAATTGGAAATATATCATAATACTAGATTTTCCACTAACTTTTTGATGGTTCAATCTATATTGCAAGAAGAGGGTTTGAGATTGATGGTTGCATCCTTTGAGTGGAGAGCTATGAGTTATAATAAGAGTAAAGATAAGAAAAAGATCTCAGAAATAATTCAAAGTTCCAAATTTTGGAATGATGCGATAATACAATCACCACATGAAAGCTTCTTGTCAAGGTGCTTCGTTTGGTTTATAGTGAGGGATCAACCATGAGATGTTTATATGAAGCAATACAAAAGGCAAGGGAAGTACTAAAGATGAAATGTAATGGCAATGAATCTAGATATCTTGAATTGTTGAAGAATTTTGAAAAGAGGAGAAAGGAAAATATAATTCATGTTGTCGCATTTCTTAATTCATCTTTAATGTGTAGTGGGTTTGTTAAACTTGATAATTCTGAAATGAAGGCTGACATTACCTTGATTTCAAATACAATGATCCAGAACAAATACAAAAATGTATTCTTTTCAGAGTTGTTGAAGTACCATACGCTGGATCTAAATGTATTTGATGGTGTTGCAATGGGATTATTGTCAATAGCTCTGCTCATCCTCGTAAGTATCTTCTTGTATTATTAGTTTTTTCATTAATCATTATTTTAAAAAAATAAATTTTATTTCACTTTTAATTGTATCTTAAATATGTGGGTAAAAAATGTCTCACTATGTAAGAGTTTAGTAGGAAGTATGTGGAAAAAGCATTATGTTGGTTCAAATGGTTCCTATTCGGATTTTGAGCCAACAATGTTTCTCATCAACATGCAAAAAAATTGGAGTTCTTTTGAGGCGACACAAACCAAAAAAATTAATAAATTGACACCGACTATGTTAAACGACTTGGTTTACGTAAGTGTGAACTCGAAGATGATAACTGCATCTCGTAAATGTAATGCAATTAATCTTGTACAACTTGGTTCATTGCTAGAAGAGGTTTTCAAAGAGACAGAAAATGAGGACACATCCACAGATGATGTTGACAGTGATGATGACGATGATGAATGGCTACATGACTTGAGGCTTACACCTTCCCAAACTCCCTACTTTTCTATTAATTCTGATGACTCTACCATACCTTGTGTTTAATTTTGAATCATTTTAGTGGATTTTGTATTAAATTTTGAATGATGGGATGGGAGACTTAATTATATTAGTTTAGTAAAGTTGTTATGGATGGATTATTTATTGATGGCTTTACCTTATTTTTTAGAATTTTTAAACTTATACGTTATTTTCACTCCAATTTTTTGGTCAAATCCCATAAAATATTTTTGCCGATTCGTATTTTTATCTGATTTTTTCATCCTGCTTTTTAAAATAAAACCGATTTATCTCTGATTTTATGGTTAGCCGATATGTTGATATTCCCCAACTTGCTAACTATAGCCCCATCAAATAATGCTGCTTTTTTGTACTGGATTCATGTTTGTTGTATTATCGCAATTGGTTATGATCTTGAAGTGATTAAGAATGTTCCAAGGACATATAGTTGCAACACACCTTCTGGAAACAAATTCATCTCTTATTCTCCGCCCCTCTACTTAACGTGACTCTCATTGTCAGCACCAAATGTGTGAAAGCCCTCCTAATACATGTTTCCAAATCACATTATATGGTTCTATCCTGCCGTGTATTTTGCTCCACCAAATATTTTCTATTCCTCTCCTATTTTACCATTTCTCAATCTACCTTTAGAATTTATACATCCTTGAATTCCCAGTCTCACTTTTCTTCTTGGAGATGCCTCTATCTATATAACAGAGGGTTTTTTTCCAGAAAGCATCCCTTCTTCCTGAAGGAAATACCCATTTATTCTCATGCTTAATCTAGCCAACATTTTCTAAATATTCAAACATACGAGATATGCGAGCTTGATGCTAGCTCTGCGATGAAGTTATATTCCCTGCACCTTTGTTAGAGCAACAAATCTTACCAAATAGGATTCTATTGATGCTAGGGCTGGCAATGGACTTGGACTCGACCTCGGACTCTCCGAGTATTCCTGACATGTGTCCGGGTATGGGTCAAACATTGGACCCGTGGGTAGGGTCCGGGTCCTTCTTAATGGACCCAATGATTTTCGGGTATGGGTCCGTGTACTAGTGGATCCGCCCCATACCCGACCTGAGACCTGAACTTTTCCACCTCTTTAAAAAGCTACCCTTCATTTTATAACAAACTCCCTCACATTACCTTTCTAAATCTTTGTATGTCTGACTAAGTTTTGTTGAAAGAGCCTACTAGTCAAGAAACAATCAAAAGGAATCTTTTTAAGCAAGGGAAGGGGGTAGGCTGGCAAGCCTGACCTAAAAGTGAGCTCCAACCATTGGCTATCGGATCCACGTGTGCAGCTGCGATTAGGCTAAGGCATTGCCTACGTGCAAAAGTGACCCTTTTCCAAGAAGCATAAAGAGAGGGAGGCTGTTGTCTACTAAGATTAGTCCCACACCGATGGGAATAGAAAGAAATAAGTAAGTTGAGTTCTATAAAAGCAGACGTATTGGGGTGCTTCAAGCAAAGACGCAGCCTATTTCCAAACTTTTTTATTGGCTAATGTCGGGGATGGGTCCGGGTCTCGGTTCCAAAAGTGCCCATAGGGTACAGGTACGGGTATATTAAATTTAGACCTGTTGGGTCCTGGTCCAGGTCTCGGTCCGGGTATATGTAGTCTATCTCGGGTCCGGGTCAGGGTCCGGGTCCGGGTTCAGCTGGACCCGACCCGTTGCCACCCCTTATTGATGCCACTATGTCCTCTCAATCTCTGACGAGGTCCTGACTTAGGATTAACAAAGAACACCATATATACTGAACGCTTCCCCCACATGCTTTCATCTGCACTACCCCTTCGTGAAAGGAAACCAACACAGTAAGAGCGGCCCTCCGGTCCCCCACTTCACCTTAAAAGAGTCTGAAGACTAGAAGCACACTGCTTAAGATAGAGAGTGAGAAACAGAAAACCACCCTTGCAGTTTAGTTTCACAACTTCTCAAACAAAAAGGTTGATACTCAGCATTTCTGCATATGTTAATTAACCCTAAGATAGATCCTTCTATGCTCTAGACGGTCCTTAAACCCTTGTACTCTATGAAGAAAATCAGCACCTTTGAAGGGCGAGAGAGATCAACTATCAGTAACCTCTCCTTGAAACTCCATATTATTCAGTGTCCTATGGTTTCCCAATTTACATAAACCATTTCCTAATGCTTTACATAAAGATCATCCCTACACTCATGATCCCTTTAACCCCAGACTGCTTATCTGTATTTGTCATTTTAAGTTTAATTTCACACGAAATAATGGATGTGATACATATTTTCCAAATATTTCTCTTCAATGTTTCTTGTTTATTGAGATCTTAATACCGAATGCTGCATGAAGGTCTCTCCACCTAGAACCAGAGATTATTTGTAGCATCTATGGGGTGCTATAAATGCACCACGTGCGCTAAGCTCTCTGCACTCTCATGTTATCTTCATTCCTAGCTGATGGGGTATTGCCTGTTCCTTTAACTTTCCAACTATTGCACGCAGGTGCTAACTGAAATATAGATAACAACTGTTTCTTTCTGTCTACCAACATAGCAACATTGTATCCCATATAACCTTTACATTCTTGGCCTTAGTAGACTAGATTCAGCTGGTCTGTCAAACCTAGTCTGTCAATTGCACATTCACAAAGTGAAGCTTCTGCACATTTACAAGAGAAACATATGCTATCCATTTATAACAACGCTCTCCCTCCATTGCATCAGGTTTGGGTTTTGAGGTGCATTTTCTGTTAAACTGTAACCAATACCCATGGTTTGAAGGAGAAAATTACTCTTCTTTTCGATGTACTCTACTTGAGTCTACATTCATGTTCAATCTCATAAAGTTACCCAGTAGAGCGTTTTGGGTTGCAACTTAGGTATTTATGAACATAAAGTCAATTTCATAATTTGGTGCAAGGAGATTGGATACCCATACTTGTATTTTTCAACCAAATAATTTAGATATTAAACTTTCAAGCTTCAATTCTACAATTAAATTTGAACCACACTCTAAATTAAGGAAAAATGATTAATCTATACTTCACAGGATTGTTTAATCGTTTTTCAAAGTGCTTTCTATTATGCCATGGGAATAAAAGCAGTACGAGGGTTTTGTAACCTGTTACTTGGGCATCTGCAGATGAGCCTTAAAACCATCTTTACCAGCTTCCTTTAAATAAATGGATCATATATTTGAGACCTTCTTTACATTAGCTAGATTTTCACTGATACATGATTTAAAAGCATTTCCTTTTGTTATGTTTGTAAAGTTGTGATTACCAGAATTGAAAAATTGTGGCATGTATTTAAATCATTTCAACCTCTTATTAACACTTTTTCTTTCTTGGATAAGGTGTTCTTTTTCTTCTTAAATCCGTTATTAATCTTATCTTGGAACCTCTCATGCGATTGTAATGGACATCCAGGTAGTCAACCATGTCTTTTGCCACGTCCTCAGGAGCTCTCCCAGCTACCACAGATTCAATAGCTGAGGCTTTAGAAGCCAAGGACCCATCGGAGTCCATCTCCATCCTTTATCGCATCATTGCGAACCCTTCTTCCTCCCCGGAAGCTCTCCGTGTTAAAGAGCAAACCATCTCTAACCTCTCTGACCTTCTTCGACAAGAGAAAAGAGCCGAAGAGCTTCGAAGCCTTCTCACTCAGCTGAGGCCCTTCTTCTCTGTAATCCCCAAAGCAAAAACTGCAAAAATAGTGAGAGGTATCCTAGATGCAGTTTCTAAAATACCCGACACCTCTGAGCTTCAAATCTCTCTTTGCAGAGAGATGGTGGAATGGACTCGAGCCGAGAAAAGGACCTTTCTTAGACAGAGAGTTGAGGCAAGGCTTGCTGCACTGTTAATGGAAAGCAAGGAGTACTCAGAAGCTCTAACACTTATCTCTTCACTTGTTAAGGAGGTTAGAAGGTTAGATGATAAGCTTCTTCTGGTTGATATAGACCTCTTGGAGAGCAAGCTCCATTTCTCATTGAGGAATTTGCCCAAGGCAAAGGCTGCATTGACAGCTGCCAGAACAGCGGCTAATGCCATATATGTGCCTCCGGCTCAGCAGGGCACAATAGATTTGCAGAGTGGGATTCTTCATGCTGAGGAGAAGGATTACAAGACTGCTTACAGTTACTTCTTTGAGGCTTTTGAGGCGTTCAATGCTTTGGAGGATCCAAGGGCAGTGTTCAGCCTCAAATATATGTTGCTCTGTAAGATCATGGTGAACCAGGTATGTGTATCACAGAACAGAACTTCTGAAGCTCAAAAATTTGAACCAATCGAGAACGCCGTAAATGACTTGAAACCAATATTTTGATCCATTTGTTACAAAAATCCTGAAACCGTGATTGATTTTAATTAAACTAACCCTCTACGGTGCTTGGGCCTATGTTTGTATTATCATGAAGGAATGACTTCCAATTAATGATGGACCAATTAAATTTATTCATTTTCTGCTCACTTCATACAAAGGAGTGTCACTGCTGTATTGTCCACTGCCTAAGAGAGGATCAAATTTTGGTGAAATTGAAAACCATGCTTAGATCCTTATGGCTGACACATGGATTGAGTTTCCTGTACACTTGGTTACCTCTAGCTAATTACAATGCAGTTATATCTATGTATTGTTATGCTCTTTAGTTTTCCAACAGTGAGTTACATGAGAATGAAGGGTTGATATGAACAATCCTCCACTCAATTTCTGCTTCGTGGAAAAACACCAGTATCGACCATCTATTGACAGTTAATGTAGTTTGCTGTTTGTAAGCTACATGCATTGCTATATAGAATCCCAACTTTATTCCAATGTTTTAAAAAACGGTCCGCCTGACGCCTGGGCGCCCTGAACCAAAAATCCGCCCGCCTAGACCCAGGCGACCCTACACGGGCGGATGTACCTGGGCGGGCTAGGCGTTTTTCATTTTTTTTAAATTATGGGGCGTCGGCCTAGGCGCTGGGCACCAGGCACGCCGCCTAGCGTTTTTTAAACCTTGCTTTACTCTAGTGGCTAATGGCATGTGCCTTGCATGATGCTCATCAAGAGATTAGATGAAAATAAACTAAATAATATTTTTTATTTCTTTTTAAGTCATTCAGTTTTTTGTGCCTGCTTAATTTTCTTTCTGTCCTTTTGAAGTTTTTTTTTTTTTGTGGAGTTTCCTTTAATTGTTATAAGCTAAATACTATCATAGAAACTTCTGTTTTGTTAGTTCCCAATTTTGATAGGCATAATTAGCATATAGAGGCATCAAAAAGCACCCAATAGATGAACTATTTAACATCTCACCCATTTCTTTTGATTTAATTTCAAGAAGCCCATGGAAAGACCCATATTCAGAGTTAAAATAGCTTATATTTTATGATAAAGGGCTAAAATGTTAGTCAGTTGATATTTTTGTTGTGGGTTAATAAATCTCTCGTCTTTTTTTTTTCTCCTTTTTCTTTTCCATAAAATCTTTTTCTTTTTTAAAATCAAGATTAGATAAAACATGAAAGATATTTTTTTAGGAGATGTGGGGATTATTTTAATTTTATTTTTTGGCAACTTTATCATTGGATTTATATAACACAGCAAAGAGGTTTTTAAGTAAAGAGATTTTTGGGTTGATAGTTTATAGAGGGGGAGATCTTAAAAAATTGGGGGGGCAAGCGATTAGCGAGAAAATTGTCACACTCCTACCTTTTTTTTTGGATATGTTAATGGTGGGAATTTAGGGTGGGGTATTATGATGAGGCATCCACCCCAAACCACCGAGCCCCAACCCCGTTCCTGACACATTCCTACTTATTTTCCATTGCATATAGATATGCATATGTCTGTGTGCACGCATGCGAGAGAGAGGTAATATGTCCTTGATTTGACTGATCTTTATACGCATGTCCCAGGCCGATGATGTTGCTGGAATAATCTCTTCCAAGGCGGGCCTTCTATATGTGGGTGTCGAACTAGATGCCATGAAAGCGGTGGCAGATGCCCACTCGAAGCGCTCTCTCAAGAATTTCGAGACTGCTCTTAGCAACTACAAAGCTCAGCTAGAGGAAGACCCAATAGTGCACAGGCATCTTTCTTCACTTTATGATACTCTCCTTGAACAAAACCTTTGCAGACTTATTGAGCCTTTTTCAAGGGTTGAGATCCACCATATAGCCCAACTCATAGGCTTACCTGTGGACCATGTGGAGAGGAAGCTTTCTCAAATGATTTTGGACAAGAAATTCGCAGGGACTTTGGACCAAGGTGTAGGGTGCCTCATAATATTCGACGATCCGAAGCCTGATGCTATATATCCAGCCACTCTGGAGACCATTTCTAATATCAGCAAGGTGGTTGATAGTCTTTACCTGAGATCTGCTCGGATTATGGCGTAAGTTGAGTAGTTTTCTGGGCCTTGTTACAGGCTAAAAATTTTCTTAAATATTGTGTGGTTTCTGAGATTTTGTACAGTCAACTTACTTTCAACTAATGCGTATTTTCCTCCAAGCTATAATGGTGCTGGAAATTGGTTTTTGGAGAGAGAGTAGAATGCTGCTGGAAATTGGTTGTTGGAGAGAGAGAGAGAGAGACATGGATCATTTCCACTAATCTATCCTCGATTGAGGTGAGGTGGAATGGGTTGTACATGTATTACTCATTGTGCCCAATGTTTTAGATTGAGTGAGGCCTATGGCCTATATCTTCAGATGGGCCCTTCCCTCTCCAAAACAAAGCTGTAAATCCATCAGATTATATTAGGGTATTTATGGGATTGTAGACTGATCTATGGTAGCATCGTTCAAGTAGTATTCATCCATTAGTCTGGAAGATATTTGTATGTTACATTCATCAATATCAGTGATTAAATACTTATTGGGCTAACTTGTGCATCCCTAAAGTCCGCCTGGACTGCAACCCGGGAATTCGGAGGAGAGGCCCAAAAATCATTTTCTCTCTGGATCCTTGGGTAGCCTTTGATATTATTTTTTGACAGCTGAGTCAGGCCTAAGAGTGGGAACCTTGTTTGGCCCATTCTGTGATGGACTCGAGCTCCTGACACTAGCCAGTCGGAGCCTGAGTCGGCTGATCTATAAGAACCATGGATCAGGCAGAAGGGATTCCACCTTATATCGGCTAGAACTGGGTCAACCTCATCTCACTTCTCATTTCTCATGTTGGAAAGTCTTGCTACTACATGTATATGGTAAATGAATATACCTTCTGAACTGAGAAAAGCTATGCATATGCATGGATGTTACATCATTTTTGAGAAAATGAGGCGTGAGATTTTACATCGTTGAAATGCTGGGTCTGAATCCTTAATCAAATCGCATTTCAATATTCTGATTGTAACCGCCTAAATGCTCTAGATTTGGTTTTGGTGTTGATAAATACCAATGATTTAAAAAATGCTAGGTCGGTACTGAATTATTCAGTTCGACTCGGGAATCGGTCAATCTTTTTCAGTTTTATGTATATATAGAAAAATGGCCGAGTCTAGACGGTTTTATTTAGATATGGGAAAACAATCGAGTTTAGAAGGTTTTCTGTATATATAGGAAAATGGGTGAGTCTAGAAGGGAGCTGGCGGTTTTGCACATGGTGGTTTTTATTGGTTCATTGTTTTATCGTGGGTTTACAATTTTCTTTTTTTACATAGTGAAACGGCAATTCAGATTACCGATTCACCAATCCAGACCAGTTTTTGGAGTGCCTGATCCGGGTCACCACTGTGCTTTTTAAATTGCTGATAAATGCCCAATTTGGTCATTTCCACCTTGGCAAATGTGATTGGGAAAAATGAATTTCAAGCCTTCAAAAGTTCAAAGTAATGTCACTTCGCCATTGATTACCCTTTAGTCATGCTATTTTTAATGTAGACTTTTTGCCCGACGTAACGTACTAATATGTTCCAGATGAGAGTTTGCCATACGCGCTTTTTTAACATGATAGAACTTTTTTTTTTTTTCCTTCCCTTTTTTCATCTTGTTGGCAAAGCATATAACATGAACATGCATGTTCATAATTTTTGGCATTTGGTGACACACCACCGAGGATGCGACTCTGTTGAGAAATTTTTAAATACTTTACTGATTTTCTTTGTTGAAATAACATTATAAACACACATAATCTTATTAAATCTCACCTTCACCCTGTCATGTGGATATATCATGTTAAAAATGCCAATTTTGGGTTCAGCACTTCGAAACTTATTAGTGTTAGAGGTTGGCACATGAAACTTTATCTTTGTAACGTGCCATGAAGTTACACCTTTAGATTACAGTAATTTAATTTCATCGAATAGTTCTTAACAATTTCATGGCCAACTGTATGCCCTCTAATCTCCTAGACTATTTTAGGTCAGGGTTTTGGATTTATGCTCTAAATTTTCCTGTTAATCCCTGTGGTGTAGCTTCAATTGTGGACCTATTTCATGCCATTGTCTCTTTCTTCGTATGATACAGTTTGCGTTTTTTTTTTTTTTTTTTTGAGTGTTTTTTTATAAAACAATGAAATTTTTATTTATGTGATCAAATTTATGAAAATTAGGACTAAGAATATTCTTATGCTTAAACTCGTATGAAATGAACGCTGAGTTTATATGTCATGTATTTATAGGTTAGTTGCTAAGTTGAGGTTAAATTTTGAGGTACTAAAAATGCTCCAAGATTAAATAGGCAATATGTTCTTGTGGGAGCAGACAATCTTTTTGGCTTCTATTATGGTCCTCTTTGGCAAGCAAAGATATTGGAAGACGCACAAAATTAGGGTAAAAAGAATAAGAAAGTACAAGTTGGAAGAAAGGGATTGTATATATTTAGACTGTGAGCTTTAGCACATAATTTTCACCCATACTTTATCAGAATGTAATATTTAGGGAGGAGTGTCACTTAGCCATATAAAGTAAAAGAATTTTTTGAACTTGAAGCCTTTAACACTCTAATTTCATATCTAACCGCTAAGGATGATTAGAGCTTTTATGTACCAGAGATAATTAGCCATATTGTTTACTTCTCCCAAAAACATATAAAAAACAAAAAAAAATGATCGTTCTACCCGTACACTTGCTCTCTAAATATCATAAACCATGTGAAATGCCATCATTTCAATTGTTCATGAAATTTGTATTTATTTACAAAAATATTATACATACAATATTTATTTACAAAAATATAATACATACAACTTTGTAAAACAACAAATGACTAGAAGTATTCACAATAGTTGGACCCCGTGTGGGGTACCTAACAAATCTATTCAGGAATGAATTATCTAAGAATGAAAGACAGTTTTTTTGGTATTAATAATTTTATATCATCATCATCTGAACCTTATCTCAACTATTTGGGATTGACAATTTTGCATGTTCTCTTAAAATTCAAGTGCAAAATCAATACCTTGAATGGCAAAGGACCAAGCAATTTTTTTTTAACTCCTAATTGGTTTGGTGGGAAATAAATAAGACCAATGGTTTTGTCCAAAAAGGCCCAAGATTTCTATCAAATTACACTTGAGAAATGGTCTATCATATGGTCTCAAGAAATATTTTGCAAGACTACCAAAGATGGCTGAGAAAAGAACCCAGTGAATCATCTCAAAACTCATTTATCAAAATAAATAAATATATGAATACCTCTTTTCTTTCAGATCTTTGATTCTGTTTTAATTAGAATGGGAAATGTTTCAATGCTTATATAGCTTATTACTCTCAACAAATTGCTTAGAAACTAGCATTGACATGTATATATGCTGCATGGACATGGGTCAGACAACACTACATTTTAAACACCCATACATTAAATCTTACAATGAAACTCCTTAATGTTATTTAAAGTACTAAGTTCCCTTACTTCATATACATATGTAGATAGGTGTGTAAATGTTAATTTTAAGATTGACATTTCTGACCTCATATATATGTCAAATGCTGACACATATTTGTGTCTATGCAATATAGACTTGCAATATCCCCTCAATCAAAACTTTCATTGAACACCAAAGATACATATTTGTCGATCACCTAGAACTTAAGGAGATTCTTATGAACCTTTGGAACTAGTCGACAGGTTAACGACACTCGAGTACCACTTCTATGAATGCTACCCTTCTCAGTTCTTTGGTCCCCTTCCTCCAACTCTGAGCTCAAGGGCATCATTTGTTCCTTGTAGCTGAGAATGTCACCAATATTCACCACCTAATATCCAAATTTAAAAAATGGAAGAAATTATTAAAAGAAAGTAAAATAAATCCACAATATCTCTTAGGCACCTAATTAAGAAATTTTGTGAGAAAAAAAGACTAACTTTAATTTGTAAGGTGTGATGCTACAGCATTGAACTCCCGAGATTTTGAAACTAAAAATAAACAAATTCAATGTATGAAGCTTGCAATTATGGGGACCTCTAGGACCACTCTAGACTTCTGAAGTGAAGATTTTCAAATGATATTTGATTCACCTTGTGAACAAGTAAAGTAAATAAATCCTAAAACCCTAGATTTGAATTTTGAACATCCATCAAATGGATACTCTAGATATCATGGAGTGTGAACTAATTTGGGGTATTTTTTGAGCTCCAAATCAAATATTCTTTTTTTTGGGGGAAAAAAATTTATAATCTAGATGCGAAGAATGAATTGAGAATTTTGGGGTGAAAGAGTGGATTGGTGGTCCCACAGGAACCCTAAATCTTTTTCTGGAATGAATGAATAACTACTCCCAAATGGTTCCCTCATGACGAGAAACACCAGAAAAGAAGATTTTTAAGGGAGAAAATGGACTTGCCTCATCAATTCTCTGTATATCTGAGTCATCAATTCCATGCAAATATTCTGAAAAATTAGAAAACCAAACCGTTAAGTTACCCTACTCTATTGCTAGGAAAACGAATCCGGGGAAGTCGGAAGGCTCCCGACTCTTAAGTTGTGTCAGACAGACTAGACCGTGTCTGTCAAAAAATTAAGATAATGAGACCGGCCAAAACTCGGCCATTGGCAGTTCCCATGTGCATGTTTCTGAACTCAGCACCCGACCAAGCCCAGGTGACTCAGGCAACTGCAAGTGGACTTGCGAGTCACCCGAGGGTTCAAGCACCTATCTACTGTGATAACTACACTACTATATTCAGCTAAAGAAAGGATAACTTATTTACCAGAAAGAACAAAAAGGTTTTAGCTTCAATCCCAAATAAATCATTGAATAACTTCATAAAAGTAAAGCCGTACCGGAGTATGCACTGTCCTTGAAAATTAACAAGCTGCAAGGAATCAAGGCAACAGAGAGAGTGCAGTGTTTATCTATTTGATCTGGCACATGGGTTACACACTCAGTCAACTTCAAATGAGGAGTGAAATTCATCACAGCTGGAGACCCAAGAGACAGAATCGCAACAATTGGAAAATAAGCAGGGCCATCTTGGTGTGGCTGAGAAAGAAGAAAAATTGAGTATAGAATTAATATACATGCTGACTAAAAAATCATATAATTAAGCATTGTGCTTTTGGTTAAGTAATTGGAGAGCATAGAATAACCGATCAAGAGGAAAATGTTCATAACAAAGAGTGGAAAACTTTAGAGACCATGATTCCTTGGTTAGATAGGTACTCATTGATAAGAACATGATTGATTGGTGAAGGAAACAATCCTGTCCAGTTGCATATTCTTCTTGTGATTTCTACAAGCCAAGGAGGCACTGCACCAGTGATAACACATCAAGACTAACACAGCTACATGACATACAAATGCACATAAATACATCTGCATCATCTTGAATTTTCATTTCAGTGTACTTTAGGTTCATAGAGAATGTGCACACATAGATGTGCATGCATGTGTAACAGTGTGATAGGCAAATGTAAATAATACACGTAAATAAGCATAAATATAAATGATGTAAGCATATTACATATAATATATCTTATAAGCTAATTTACATATACCAATAAACAGAAAAAAAAAAAAGAAGAAGACGTGAACCTTATGTTCAAATAGATACATATAGATGCACACAAATAGAGCATACACGCCCATGTTTTCTACATGTTTATATGAAAAATATTCTTATGTACACAGGCATACTTCCAAATGTGTTTCTTATACACCCCTGACTGATTAAGCAAAAATTACATGTGGATCTTCTTTCCAAAAAGGAAAACATAAGGAACTTCATCCATATTGTCTAAGCAAACTAGACCATCTATGTTAACTCTAGCATTAATGTGGTGTCTATCAGGAATAAAAACTTTGTTCTTTCCAAGTAACAATTACCTCATATACCTGATATCTATTTAATGCATCAGGCAGATGCCTAAAGGAAGAAACAAAAAATGAAAACGAGACCACAGCATATGATATGAAGCTTAACCCGAACCTGTTGAAACAAAGTTCTACTACTAACTACCGCGGGTAGGCCAACAAAGGGTTTATACACTTATAGAAGGACATAATTTTCCACAGAGATTACATCCATAGACATTAGTCTGAACACAATTTTATGGGAGCATATAAGCAAGCAAATCCCAGAGGAATAAATTTCAGGTGTCTGGCATGGGTCAAGTAAAAGGGATATTACTTAACCCTCACACTTCTCTGAAAAACTTGGCTTATCAAACAAAGGTAGTGGAGAACAAGATCACTACTTCTGAAATCAGATAAAACATAACTATGCTAGACTTGAAAAAAAAAGGGACCCGGGGAGGGGGAGGGGGAGGGGGAGGTGTTGGGGGTTGAGGAATCATGTCAAAAGGAAATGACTCCATATTAAAGCTCAAGGGAATAAGATAAGTTTGAAAGTCGGCACTTCAAGCTATGGAACACTAGCTCAATGATTATATCAGAACAACACTCTGCCAGAAAAAATGATCCTAAAAGAAAGATCCGCTGAGTGTGGTACTCTCCTAATTGTTAGCATGGTATTAGTATCCTAGGCCCCTTCATCATACAATAAGCATAGCAACAGATTATAACTTTTAGAGGCGTATCTCAAAAGCATATTTCAATTAATGAATTTCAAATACCAAACCATCAACAAATAATTAAATATATAATGAAATATAAGGTTGACACCTTATGTTGTAGAATTAAGGTGCACCTAAAAATCCAATGGAAAAGTCTGTTTTCATGTTAGAAAACCATCTAATTGATCATCTTGACATCAAGATGTATGGACATGGGCGGGGGGAATCTCAGGTCTCAAAAATGGTAACATCTTGCCACACATTATCTGGACCGTCCACTTTTAAGATCTTCATGCATTTATAGATTTGCTTGATTTAAACCATTGTTGAGCATAAAATTTTATAATTAGAGATAAAAATAGGTTCTCGGCCATCCTAAGAAGTTTCAACACCGATATTACATCTTGTGACAGAGTTAGGAGGTGTGCCTTACTTTGATTGCTTAAGGTTGCAACCTTAAACAAACCACACACATATATAATGGTCTATGCACTCTGACCTGATTGGAAAAATTGTGAATTTGAGAACTATTATAACTTTTAGAGGCGTATCTCAAAAGCATATTTCAATTAATGAATTTCAAATACCAAACCATCAACAAATAATTAAATATATAATGAAATATAAGGTTGACACCTTATGTTGTAGAATTAAGGTGCACCTAAAAATCCAATGGAAAAGTCTGTTTTCATGTTAGAAAACCATCTAATTGATCATCTTGACATCAAGATGTATGGACATGGGCGGGGGGAATCTCAGGTCTCAAAAATGGTAACATCTTGCCACACATTATCTGGACCGTCCACTTTTAAGATCTTCATGCATTTATAGATTTGCTTGATTTAAACCATTGTTGAGCATAAAATTTTATAATTAGAGATAAAAATAGGTTCTTGGCCATCCTAAGAAGTTTCAACACCGATATTACATCTTGTGACAGAGTTAGGAGGTGTGCCTTACTTTGATTGCTTAAGGTTGCAACCTTAAACAAACCACACACATATATAATGGTCTATGCCCTCTGACCTGATTGGAAAAATTGTGAATTTGAGAACTATTTTAAAAATCTCATCAACTCATTGAACTATAAATAATGGAAAGAATGAGTTATGATGCCCAAGAGCATAAAAAGATATCAAATATTTAATTTCATAGTTTCAAAAAGCGGACCGCCCAGCGCCTGGGTGGTTGCCTAGGCGGATATCCCTGGGCGCCCGCATGAACCAGCTTAGGCGACCGCCCAGGGCCTGCGTCCCACCCAAGGGTAGAAATGCAGCTCCTTGAGGGTATTTTTGGGTTATTTTTTTAATACTAAAAGGGTAAAATTGTGGGTTTTAGGTTCATTTGAACCTAAAACCCATTAGAAGCTATTTCAGAGAGAGAAAACCCAAAAAAAAAAAACAAAATTCTACTGGGCCGCCCAGGTTCTGGGCACCCCTGACCGCCTAGGTGCTGCCGAGCGCTTTTTGAAACACTGTTTAATTTATTGCCGACGTAATTTCTCCCAAGCTAAAAGTTATTGTTTTCCCTCTTAAACACTTGGGGGTGATTAATAAAAAGACAAAATTTACAAATTTAAAAAACTTAAAGAATACAAACACATAAAAGGCCATTTTTACAAACTTATATACTTCTATAGTTGATTTTTTTTGATAAATGATAACGTTTTTTCTTTAAACATATTGCAACATTTAAGCAGACAGTTATTTCTATAAAAATAAGTCACATTTTAATGAAAAAATGATGAAAAATGTTTGCAAGATTTTCTTTTTCCTTGCTAATAAGTCAAGATATGGATGACTAATCTCAAAGTCAAACTGATGTAAGCCTTCTATCATAAAAAAGAAAGCAATATGGGTGTGGGAAATTTACACTTCAACTCTAATTAACAAAAGCAAGACATGGGAGTATCCAATAGCAACTTACAGTTTTGAGGGAGGAGACCCTTCTCATGAACCACACCTCCTGTGAAAATCAAAATTCCTTTTCTAAGTTAAAAAACTTCACAAAGTCATCAAAAAGGTTACAAACCCACCAAAAAGGTTACAAACCCATGAAATTTCACAATATTAAAAACCCAGCAGAAATCTACAACAGTGAAAGTAGTGTTCCAAAAACCACCAGGCAGCACCTAGATGGTCATGGGGATCCTAACCGCCTAGCGCCCAGGTGGATGCCTAGGTTTTTGGGCGGCCTAGGACCTAGATTGAAGAAGAGGAGAAGGGGGCATGGGAATATGAATATACATCATAAAATATTAATAATCCCATAATCCAAAATTACAAGCCATTGTAAATTTGTAATATTTAGACTACTAGCCCAACCAAAAATAAAATATAATAGTACTTAGTAAATTAGTAATACATGCACAATCTATAATCCATACTCCATGCTCCATAGTTCATACCATTCCATAATCCATAGTTCCATACAATGATACAACCATCCAGGCATACGCATATGTAGGGACAAAAAAAGGACAAAAATGCCCCTCCCTGCCCCTCTTAGGTTATTGTGTTAGCCGGTAAAGACCATACAACCATACAATGGGAAAAAATACCTCCACGAGGGGCAGTTCGCCCCTGGGCAGGTGCCCAGATGGGCCGCCTAGGCCTGAGCTATGCGCTAAGCAGCCCCTGGCCCACCTAGGTTCTAGGTGGGCTGCCTTTTGAAACACTGCACTCCACAGCATTGAAACTATCCTCAAAAGTTTACCAAAAAAACCCTCTCCACCATTACTAATAAAACAATAAACACTAACGCGCCAAATATGGAAAATGCATAGAGAAGCAATAAATTCAAGGACTTTTTCACAAGAAATAAGGTCTAACTGATATACCCCAGTTCTGAAGCCTTCTGTTCTTCAAAGATTTCCACTTCGAAGCTGGAACTCCATATATCTGCAATGAAAAGAGAGAAAAAAAAAACCATATAAAAAAAAAATCCGCAAAAGAAGAACAAAAAGTACTATAAGTACACTATTGATTTAACTGTCTATAATTCGGTGCAGTAAAACACCAATACAGATTGGGAATCGCCCAAAAACGTGCCAGATCTTGGGCTGAATCAGCAATTCAGTTATGTGTAATACACAATTAGTTATCAATCAAACCACAAAACTCAAGTGGTTATTTTGGCTAGAGTGCTCCAACCTTATGGCTGAGGTTGGAGGAGCAAACCATCCCAGGTGCGCTCTTTCTTATAACATCTTTCTTATAACCTTTTTAAATACATATACTACATTATGTAGAACTTTTTTTTTTCTAAACCTTAAAAAACACGGAGAAGGGAGGGTTCGAACCCCCAATAACTTCAACTTAACAACTAGAAGGACTAACCAATTAAACTTTTCGACTTATCTATAACGGTTTATGTTATTATATGTTATATATAATAATTTTGTTGTTCTTTCTTCTTCCTTTTCTTTTTTTATTTTGCTGTATCGCTTATTCAGGCGATATGGATCGAAATTAGTGGATGAGCGATCCACCCATCGATACGCTTCTTGAAACGCTTGATTTTCTTCCGTGCTTTCTCTCTCTCTTCCTCTCTCTCTCTCCATGCTAAAGTTTGGATTTTATTCAATTTGAAAACATGCGGATGCAATGCAAACCCAATTTGACTGTTTTTAACGAAACTGGGATCGCAATGGAAACACAGGGATGTCATTACTTTTACATTTTACAACATCTTTGTTTTGGCTCCTTAAAAACTTTTTAGGCAAAATGAAAAATCATTGCCTACATGTGATTCCAAGCATGGGTTATCTGTGTACAACGAAAATGTCATGAATAAGAAATGGATAACCTGCCGTATTTTAAGATAGACCAAAATACTTTGGTCAATAAAGTCAATAAACAAAGTGATGCATGTTCACAACAAAGTAACATAGTATCAAAAAAGAGTACAGTTCCTAAATCCAAGAAGAACTGAAGAAACTGTGAAAATAGAAGAAGAATCCAATAACGGATCATATTTCTTTCAATTAATCCAACATGAAGCGGTCCAGATTATTAAAGCAAGAGAACCACAACATGCTATCTTCCTGAACCTCAAAACCATTATGGAAAGGGGATACAGCTTAGTAGAAGTGTAAAACATGAAATAACCAAGGCAGTAAGAAGAAAACCTCAGCACGTTTATCTTGCCAAATCATGATCCAACCATGTATCTTTTCTCCCAATAAAAAAATACGAATTAGAATTTGATCTAGCATAGGATAATAGGGATTTCAAAATTTGCAATTGCAACAAGATTATAAAATCGAATATCCTACCAATTTAAGTTCCAGACCAAGCCAGAAAAATATTCTTGAATAATACATTGCCTTGTCAGATGCACTTTCTGGACCCATCCACAAGACCTTCCCATCAAGCACCATGTGCCCTCTCAGATGCATTCTCTGGACCCCTCTTTTTCAATAGTTGTGCTAGAATTGTTGTGAGAGGCATGGAAGCCTCATGTGCCTGAACCCCAACACATGATAATTTTATAGACAGTAAACAATTTGAAGCTTCCTATTTCTGTAGAAACCCAATTAGCCACTCTATCAGTATGATCCAAATAACCAAACATAACATGAAGGCCATACCTAAGCTTGCTCTTTTACTTTTCTCATAAGAACAATGCATAAGCTTCCATTATGAATCCAGCCCCATTTTCAAAATTGTGTCATCAAGTTCAAGCTAATTCTAAACATTTCAACAACCCTTTTAAGCAAGACAATCAACAAAACCATAAGCCACCATACTGATCCACTTTACTCCTGATAATCCAAAAATTTGTGCAGATGATATAGATGCTTCTTACACAATTCCCTGACTGTGGAGATTTGTGAAATCAAAAAAACATATATGGTTCCTTTTTCCTTCTTTTTTCAGGTAATCTAGTGGACACCATTTCTATCAGTGGTAAACTCCAAATCACCGTACCTATCTTGCAGGTGATAATGAAGCCTCCTATATGTGACACCATCGACGAAATCCTTGTCTTGCAACTCCTTCAACAACCCCTTAGCCTCTGAGACCTTATCTTGCCTACATATTTCATCTATAACAGTTTGATAAGTGACAAAATCAGGTAATATTCTTTTCAAATTCATCTCCAGCAACAGATTCACCGACTCTTTAGTCTCCCCAGCCAAGGCCAAACAATTCACAAGGGAATTATAGGCCTTGCTAGAAGGAACAAAATCCAAGTCCAACATTTCCCTATAAAGCTGAAAAGCATTATTTGACCGGCCTTGTGCACACAATCCGTGAATTAGGTAGTCAAAAGAATGTGCATTAGGCTTGCGATTATACACCTCAGGCATCTGATGAAAGATCCTCAATGCGTCATTCATGTGAAGGGACAAAGAATACCCTTTAATCATAGAATTCAAGCTCAAAACATCAGGTTGAATCCCATCATTGACCATTTGCTTAAACAAACATCTTATGGTTTCCATGTACATATGACTTATGTAAGTGTTACACCCTCTACTCAATAAAGAAGTGAATAGGAGATTGTAGGTTCTCAAGGAGGGCTTACAATTCTTGCTATTCCTCATGTGTTTATAAACTCTTATGGCCTTCATGAGCTTTCTACCCTCGGTGTAGAGATAGATGATGGTGTTGAAAAAGGGCTCAGAAGCAAGAGATGGGTTTGCTAGGACTTGGTCCACAAGGGTATCCATTTTATCATAAAGCTTTGAAGACCCAAGCTTTTTGATGGTGATGCTATATGTTGTTTCATCATGCTTGAACCTTGGTTGTCGAGAAGCCCAATCAAAGATATGGAGACAAGCAAGTGGGTCTTTTTGTGAGGAGAGAATATGGAGAAGGTCTTCCGGGGTGAACCTTGGGGGAAGTTGGGATAAGGCTTGCTGAACATAGGCTAAATCTAGAGGTCGGTTTGGCATTTTTCTTCTGTATTTGGGGCGGAATTTAGAGGAGGTTTTCGGGGGTGGGTTGTTGGGTTCTGGAGTTCTTCTAGAACTTTGGGGGCCCGATGAGATAAATCTAGAGTGGAATTGGGTTAAATTCAGAGGTGAATTTAGCTGGAACTTGGATTTGGGTTGGGCTTTAGAGGAGGCTATGGGCATTAGGTATGATTCAGTTGAGGTTTTTGGAGGTGAATAATGCAAATCAAAATATCTCCTAGGTCTCTGAATTTTCCCTAAGGTGATTCTAGTGCCAAATGGGGATGGTGGGTAGTGGAAACCTGCTAAATTTGGAAATGAAATTGAACAGGACTTGTGGGCATAAACTAGGGATAGTGAGTAGGGGGTTCGTGCTAAAATTGGAGATGATATTGATGGGGACTTAAGGATTGATACAGGGAGGAATTCAGACACAAAATTAACACTTGGAAAGATGTTACCACAGATTTTGGAAGATAGGTTGTAAAAAGGCAAGGTTTTTCTATGGTTTTGGATATCCCGAGCATGCTGTTGGTGAAACAGGGTTAAATTCAGAGGCGCCCTCTGCAAGATGTTTGTATTGGGCAGGATTTTATTGAGAAGTTTTGGACTATCACATATATTAGAGGAGATTATTAGAGATTGGCAGTGGAGTTCTTTGGTTTCTCTAGGATTTGGGATGTTTTTTATGATTTTGGATGCAGAGATTCCAGTTACATATGGAGGTAAATTTGGTGGAGCTTTAGAGATAATTCGATCAAATCTAGGACCTGAACTATTGTTAGACTCCAGGGATTTTCTAGTGATTTGGAAACAAATCAAATGGAACAATGAGAAAGTCTTACATTTTAGGAAGGGCAAGCCTCCTCTTCCTAAGAGGTAGTTGTTTAGGGTTTCCAAAGCCATAGTTACTAAACCCTAATTACGAGAAAGCTAATGGATTAATCCAAGATTTTTTGCGATTAATCAAAGGACAGTTGTAGCAGAAAGAAAAATGATAAACCGCTACAATTTGCAATTATTATTTAAAGATGGAATTTCATTATGTGCTATGACAAGAGAGAGAAAGAAAAAAACCCTAGTAAAACAAGTCCGCAAACGAAGAAGACAGAGTAGTATAAACACACACTATTGAATTGAGAATGTATAATTGGGATGAATCATGGAGAAGAGAG
The DNA here is from genome assembly GCF_054954075.1 of Amborella trichopoda. Lineage (NCBI taxonomy): Eukaryota > Viridiplantae > Streptophyta > Magnoliopsida > Amborellales > Amborellaceae > Amborella > Amborella trichopoda. The sequence continues at coordinate 1,053,497 of NC_142336.1, forward strand.
AGAAAGGATGCAGACATATTGGAGGAGATGGGTCTCTTCGGACTTTGATACGAAATTGGGTATGTAAAAGACGGTGGGCAGAGATCCCAGTCTGAACTGCTTCAGATGTTCTTCAAGGTTTTCTTCCATTCTCTCTCTCCGCTGTTCAACCAAAAGAAAAGCTCCAACCCAAATTCATACTTATAATAATGTAGAACTACGGATGCACCTCCAAAATCCATGGGAAAAAGTAATTTTAATGTTGAAAAACCGAGCGTCTCGACGTCGAGATGTATGATCAGAAAAAATAAAAAGGTTTTTAAGTTTTAGAATTAGTACATTTTACAACATATTATCTATTATATGTAGAATTTATTTTCAAGATTTTTCTATGCTTGTAGATCAATTTGATTTTAATTATTTTTGAATTTTAAAATTTTATAATTAGCTATAAAAATTGATTTTCAGATAATCTTAAGAATGTTTTACATCAAAATTATATACCATGATAAAATTTGAAGGTGCACCTTACTTCTATAGCTACGGATGCATGTACGCCAACTGCCCCCTTAAAATAGAACTAAATTTTAAGCGTGCAAATTCCATACGGATGCGTCCCTAGGTGTAGAGGTGAAGTATACCTTCAAATTTTATCATGGTATATAATTTTGATATAAAATATTTTTAAAATTATCTCAAAATCTATTTTATATCTAATTATAAATTTCAAAAATACTTAAAATCAAGTAGATCTATAAGCATATGAAAATCTTAAAAATGGACGGTGCAGATAATATGTTGTAAAATGCACTATTTTTTAGACTTAAAATCTTTTTATTTTTTATAGTCATACATCTCGATATCAAGATGATCAATCAAACGGTTTTTCAATATTAAAACTACCTTTTCCGATGGATTTTTGAGAAGCATCCGTAGTTCTACATTATAAGGTAGCATCCTTATATAAACTTTTTCCAACAAAGAATGTCCAAATAAAATTGAAAATCTCTAAAAAAAATTCAAGGGTATTTTTAAAAATTTTAAAAAAGATGAAAAAATATAAAAATAAACTTTTATAGCCAAAATACTATCCAATCCTCTTCAAGATGATAGAAAATTCAAAAATATATTTCAAGCAAATCCCTTTTCTTTTGGGATTTTATATATCTGTTTTTAAAAAAAAATTAAAAAATGCTCGGGCGGACTACCAAAATTGGCCAAATACCTTAATTTTTTTATTTTTTTGCTTGATACCTTGTGATTTAGATCATCAATCCCCACTTTGGAGAGGATGAAGGGTAAAGATGGCGTGTAGCATGAACAAATGAGACACCGGCTTGACCGAAGCATAAGAGGTGTAGCTAATCGTGAACCTTGGCTAGGATAATATTTTTTTTTGGGTGTAAGTGGGGGAGAGGGCACTTTATCTTGAGCCTAAGATACTTGATCATGAGCTTAAGATGTAACGTTGCAAATCGTCAAACACTAACCAACTAAACCTGGGCTCTTTTCCTGGCTAGGATGATGAATTGACATGCAAGAGTCACTGAAAATTGTTTAACCACCTCAAATACGGTCCATATAACAATGATAGGTCATGTGAGGCATGTAATGTGCACGGGCACAAACAGCCCTATGATAATCATGCATGTTTGAATTGATATAATGTGTAATGTGCATGTATAGGCACAAATAGTCTTATGATAATCATACATGTTTGAATTGACATAATATGGACAATAACCATGTATGTTTGAATTGATATAATATGAGCAATAACCAGATCAAAAGTTTAAACCCCATTAATCAACTATGATGAACAACGATTGAAAGTAGGTATGGGTTTATAATCGCCACAACAGATGAAGACATTCAGGTGAGTGTATAAATGCAATCAAGGTTTAGAAAAATGATGAAAACCCGAAGGTTTGGATCAGAAACCAACTAGCCATCCTGGTTCCCACAAAATATTAGGAACCAACGTGTTCTTTGTTCGCTTTACGAGTCGGCCGGTTCCATTATAAAACCACATCCACTTTAATTTTAATTTTTTTTCAATTTTTTAAATTTTTTATTGGCACATCCACTTCAATTTTAATTTTTTTTTCAAATTTTTAAATTTTTTATTGGCTGGTTCACTTGGCCATATCGTCGATCCAAACCACCTATCAGCCAAACCAAGCCAATTTTCCAGATGAGCAACCCGGGTTGCCCAGCCATTTTTTTAAACCTTCGATGCGACCTATAAATTCCCTGCCTAGCTTGCACGAGGTGAGTGTATAGATGCAACCTATAAACTCCCTGCCTAAAGCTGCTTACGAGCATGTTTATAGAACTAATAAGAGTGGGTCGAGGCTCATTCGGAAAGGGCTTTGACGATAACGATGATGAGCCTTTCTTATAAAACTAATAAGAGTAGATCGAGGCTCATTCGGAAAGGGCTTTGACGATGACGATGATGAGCCTTTCCTGTATGTTATGTGCTTGTGGAGAGAGAGCTTTGCCTTTGACTAAGAACATTTGTAGGACCCCAAAATTTTGGGACGCACACATCTTAAACGTAGCAACTAACATAAAACTAGTTCAAAATAGCACTCAACATGTACCTGACAAAAGGCCCAAGATTGAATAGTCCAAGCATTTTTTAATAAAAATAATCATCATGCCTTTTTAAAAAGAAAGGCACTCAACAGAGCCTTGAGATCTAAGCATCGAGAAATTCAAAATCCAATATTTATTTTTTAAGAAAAATAATCATCAAGTATTCTTAGATGGATTCCAAAACTTAAGATCGAAAAAAAAAATCCTCCCAAATAGCTCTCACCGGATGGATTGATCGTATAGTATATGGTCACGCAGGCCACATTATACATGCTTTTATTTCATTAGGATTACAAAGCTGGTGAAATAGTGAAACAATTCATCTATCCTTACAGTGACAAACATTGCCCACCCAAAACGTTGCATTTAGACGGTTCTTGCAGAGGCGAAAAGTGGGCTCTGAGAACCAAAAGGACCTTTGTGTCGAGGAAATGGCTTTTCATTGGGAAAGATCAAACGGGAATGCCGAAGTCCGAGATTTTGAGTAACTTTTTGTCTAGAGCACTCCTCTCTTTTTTCACTTGGCAAGCCATAGAAGCAACCTGCACAAGCAATGGTCATAAAAAACAAAAGCATGATCTCTCCCTCTCTCTCTCTCTCTCTCTCTCTCATTCATCAGGGGAGCATATCTCATGGTTTATCACATTCCAATCAACACAAAATAATAAAATCTCTCTATCTCATGGTATATGATATTGCAATCATCATCATCATTGAAGCCTTTTCCCAACTACACGAAGTATATCACATGGCAATCAATACATAATAAAAATAAAACCATGATCTCTCTCTCTCATGAAAGCCTCAAGCACAAAATAATTATAGATATTATAGAGCACTCACCTCTGCTCGTAGTTTCAAGGCCTCCCTCCCAGGAATTACCCGTAGAGCATCCATCAAATCTGTATGTACAACAAACATACAACAAACTTGAATCTTCTAATCTCAAGTAAACTACACAACGGAGGATGCACTGCGACGACATTTGAGATATTAAAAAGAACCGAGGGGGGAGGAAGAGAGAGATATGGACCTGCAGCCTGAGGCTCCATCTTGTAAACGGAATTGACAAGCCTCTGGATCTCATTTCCAGCATTCCTGAAAATGGATTAATCCTTGATTTAACACGCACCACCAGATTCATTAACCAAACAAACAACAGAACTCATTCATCAGTAAATTATCAAAAAAACAAAAAATCAAGTGCTATGGTCTTACTTGAATAAGTCTTAGATAGCATAAAAAACTTAAATAAAATTAAAAATCAACATATAGAAGCCATGCCTACTTAAGCTTTGCATGCCCACGCCTCATTTCATCTTCAGCAAAGGTAGCCCTTTGCAGAAGCTTCTTGCTCTCCTTCTTCATCAAATCAAGAGATAGACCCAATTCAGTTAAACGCTTTTCAGTTCTCACATATTGTGCCTGCACAGGGATTTCAGCTCTTAACAATGAAATTCAACAAATAGAAGAACCACTTAGACAATCATGGACTTGCATTGATACATGGAAAGTCTATGCAGTCCACTGAACTAGCATGTGGTACTCCTAGACTACATCCTTCATCAATTCCCACTAGTAGATGGATGGAGATTGATTGGGGAGGGCCCAAATGAAATATCACTCAGACTCACCCACGTATAGCGCGTGCATGCATCAGTAAGGTCTCCGGGTGGATGAAGGCTGCAGGACCATATACCATATGGTCCAGTTGAACAAACCATATACCATAAGGTCTATGGTATTACTTTCCTTTTGAACAAACACTACATAACTTTAATGACGGAAAGGTTACCTCTTCACTTTGAAGGCGGCCAAATGTATGGCGAAATAAAAACCTCCTTGGACCTGAGAAATTCCAAATTTCCAATTCAAGTTAAAGAAACTGCCAATTACATACGCAAACAATGACACTAGAGTTGATGTTGCCAGTGAGAGGAAGCGGTCTTATGCTGTGCAAGAACCCATATCAGGAAGGAAGTTTTGTATGGTGAATGATCCTCAAAAAAACTTCAAATTTGCAAGTTGAAAAATTAGAATGAAAATGAAGATAAGGCCATACCTCGCAAAAGCAGAAGACCTGTTGCAACTGCTATCCCAATTGTTTCAATGGGATGCTCCCGTGAAACCATCAACTCCTCTACAGAAACAGCAAACACCATACTACTCAATGGAAAAGTGAATCTTACCTCATCTAGTGCATCTAAAAAGATGTGCTCTATTCAAAAGAAAGTATACTATGACCCAATGGAATATAGTAAGCTCAGTCAATTACAGTCGCCATTGATGTCCATCATTCAAATGGAGGATTGGATTGGGTTGACTGCCATAGACTGGATTTACATAGACTGTTGAATTATATCCAACACTTATACGTTGTCCATTGGATCAAAGCATACCTTCCCCATCTATTTGAAAATAACAAATATAAAAGGTAACTACATGGGCAATAAATGCTTACATAGTCTGAACAAGACAAGATGAAAACAATTACCTTTAGCTTTTTTAAAGAAAGCATCTTCATAAACATGGTATTTTGATTTTAGTTGAGGTATAAAGTCCTGCAGCAGGCAGAAGATATAGCCTCAATGCAACAATGATTTCAAGATTTCATGTCATTAAAGGAAACCTCTTGCAAAAGTATATTTCCATGAGTAACAAACCACTATGAAATTAGAGTGTACAGCTTCCGCATTATAAAAAAGATTACCTACAAATTTCTTGTTCAGATAAGTTTGAAACGATACGCATCATGTCATAGTAAAATAATATCACAATCAGCAATTATCAAGGTCATTCGCTCTTTCAAGGTGCCACATTCAAACACCCACAAATGCAATATGTTTCGACAAAAGCACGGGGACGAGATCCATTCTCTCAGTGCCTTGATGCCTATGGGCAAGACATAATGTTCTAAACAAGCCAATCAATCTATACCCACTTTCCCTGTCCACAAAAAATTCCAGGACAAGTATTCTACCTCTTGAATGTATTACACTTGGAGAAAGGAGGACTCAACCTCACAAACAATCCCTTTGGTCCCATTACAAAGAGTTGAGAGATCTGGACAATCAGTCAAAGACCAAATAAAAAAAACAATGTGACTTAGTTTCTTTAACAAGTTCAGATGAGCCAACTAGATACACAGCTGTATTCATTTTTTACCTTAATCAATTATCGGGATCACTGTAAGAGTTGCAGACAGACGCACAATTACAAGCACAGACTCCCAGAAGCACAACACGCCATGTTATTAAGACCTGACCAACAGAACCAGTTGGACAGGGAAATGGTGCCCAACCTAGTCCAAGCTCGAGGTCTGAATTGGTCATAACCTCAAAACTGAATCGGATAATCCCCAATATGACCAGCGGGTTCAACTGGTCCAAATTGAAGCGGATGCCTGACCCATGGCACAGAAATCAGCCAGTCACCCTTCTTCCTCTATTTCCAGTCATTCTGGCCTTTTATTTGGTCAGTCTTCTCATATTTTTTTTGTTTAGAGACGTTTGACCCATAATGGCAATGGATGAAATTCATGACCCCAACCCCATGTTTAGGCCAAAGAGAGAGAGAGAGAGAGAGAGAGAGAGAGAGTGAGTGAGAGAGAGAGAGAGGGAGATTTTCTACATTGCCAATCTCTCTACCTAAATCCTAAAAGCCTACTGCCCATTATCTAGCTAACCTGATGGTGAATCTGCTCAAACTCATATAAGTGTGGCTAATCATCAAAGTCAGCTGTTAATTTGGTTGTTCATGCTGGTGAAAATATATATATATATATATATATATATATATATTAACAGGTTCTGGCGAATAGGTAAGGTTTGTCATTTTTATCTTGGTGGACATGTTATAAGATACTCTGATTATTTTATTCATATTATAACGAGTTTGTGTTGATAAAAGTATGTGATTTTGGATAGAAAGGATGGATGCGTTTTTTCTATTGGATACTTTGTACGTGTTAATGACTTTAATCACATCGCCTTAGTGGCCTTGTTAACATTACAAGAAAGAAAGAAAAATAAAAAAATAGTGGCCTACAATAGTCAATGAATTAATGACTAAGAATTACTTGATTCCAAAATTTTCATCATGTTTTTCTAATTGTGTTATTGTTCATGCCAGTTTTCTGATTTTCTTTTAGAATTTTTAACAATTCCTATAACTTCTCCATTTTTTGCAATATTGTGTATTAGAAAATAATAATAAATGACTGGTGCCTACAGCTGATGCGCCCATTTGACCCTTCAGACTAGACCAGTGCCCTAGTTCGGTCTTAATGAAATTTCAAATAAACATAATGAAAAAAAAACAAATTCACAATGGTTTGAGTCCAATCAAAATACGTGGGGTTAGACTAGCTACAAGTCGGCGACCACACACCACATATTGAACCTAAAATCAATCCCTTGAGGTCATTATATATAAATTGTAGGCATACACGATACAACAAATGTATGCACGCATGGGCTTGTACAGGTGTGGACAATAAACATGAAGAAAGAACAAACAATGTTTACAATGATTTAGTGTATAAATCTAATTGGTGGGTTCAGATTAAATGTAGGAAGACATCACATTGGGTAGAAGGACAGTAAAAAAGACATCTTCAATTCTTGAAAAAGTAGAATGACAAAGAAAGTGGCGGCCATGATGAATTGGAATTTCATAACCTATATTAAACCAAGCATGTTAGATACTGGGTTTAAAATTCTAACAGATTTATCCAACCCAAATGATCTGAGTCCTTAGGAGAGGTTCTAGGTAGAATTATCAGTGGTCCGCAGGAATTCAAATTGCTGATGTTTCGAGGAGACCTTCACGTGATTAGATTCTCCTTTGAGAACGATAGGGTTAAAAAATAGATATACAGGGGAGAAATATTGATAAAGTTCAAGAATATATTTTATTTAGATAGCAGGGAAGAAAACATTGTTCTCTCTGAGAATGACACAGCTTATACATTGCTCTTACTAGACCATAATTTCCTTGATATCTAGAAGCCTAGAACTATACAACCATCCCCCAATGTAGAGGATCCTAAAACACAACCAGAACAAAGACAATATAAAAATGTACATTCGAAAGGCATTCAAAGATGACACTCCATAAGCCCTAAATCTCAATACAATTATATAAACCCAACAAAACTATGCAAACCCAAAGGAGGAGGACATTCCTTATTCATGGTTCTCATCACACTTTCAAGTTTCCATCAAACTTCAACTCCCCTCCTCCCCAATGAAGTCCTATGTTCAAGGACACATACAATGGCAAGACATAGCTCGACAACAAAATTCATTACAATAATATCAGGAATCAGATGTAATTGTCCAAATACACATGAAAAATCCAGCATTACAACGAAAAGTAGAGCAGAAAGGAAGTGGAGAATCAAACAAACATTATTTTCCAAGAAAATATTACAAATTTGCATCAACAATTTCAAATCAACGTGACATCAAATCAGCATTCTCTTACCAATTTTGGTTTCATCATTTCATCTCTCTCTTTCTCTCTCTCTCTCTCTCTCTCTCCGACCACAAAATTCTCAGCCAATACAGGGAAAAAAACTGAAATCTATAAAAAAAGAAAAATCGCATTTCTGAGTGGCCCAGAATACCTGCAATGTACTGAAATGCAGGGGGAAATACTGTTGCAGAGAGGGGGCAGATTGAAAGGACTCAACCACCGATCTTCTCAAACCCTCAGCCTGCTCGGTTGTATACACATGCCATGGCTTATTCAGCGGCTTAAGCTCATGAGTCAATGCCCCGGTCTCCGTAGAACTTGAGAGCGCCTCACTCGAGGTGGTTTCCGCCATCGACGAACTAGAAGAACCAGCCTTTGAAGAATTTGAGAGGTCCTTGCCTGAGGACTCAGCCATTGATGAACTGGAAGACTCAAGCTTTGACGAATTTGAGAGAGCCTCGACGCTAGATGCCTCCGCCATTGTTGAACCAGAAGAAGCAAAAACCACTGAAGAAACCCTAACCCAAATTTGCAGAAAAGGTAATTCAGAGCGCAATATTTTCGAGCATTTCTAGGTTTTCCATTTCGAGCATTTGTAGCTTGCTATTACTGGCTAAAAGTTGGTACGAGCCGGGCCGTTTTCTTGCGTTCCATAGCCTTTTGACTTTGCCAATTATGCAAAACAAAGCCCATTAGGTCTATCTAAAATCTTAGCCATTTATTTCACCTCATAATCTCACAGGATCTCTCAGATGCAAATTCCAGTCATAAATTCATGGGGTCCGACTAGGGGTGGCAATGGGCCCGGACCCGACTCAATGTTTGGACCCGACTATTGTTCGGATCCAAATATTGGACGTGAACACTAATCGGGACTAAATATTGGACCTAAACAGCATTCTAGCCAGGTCCGGGTCCATGGTTCGAATTGTGTTATCATACAAATAATATTTTAAAAATATTTAAATAAATATAATTATATATTTTTAGTTATAATATTTAAATAATATGTATATATATTGAAAATAACATTACATAACATTTAAATACAATTTTTAAATTTTTGGATTGGGTCCCGGTCCCATAATTTTTTTTGGAGTTGGGTCGAGAGTTGATAATTTTTTTCGGATCCCGTTGCCACCCCTAGCCCCGATTAATGGGGATCTCTCCCTATTGAACAATGAGAGAATTTCCTTAGCATAAACATCCTTATTTTCTAGGTATATTTTCAAAAGGTATTGATCTCAAGGATGTATCATCGTATAATGCAATAATCTTCAAAAACTATGTTAAAACCATTTGTTTGATCTAAATTTTAACATATGCAATTTTGTCTTTCTAACGAATAATCACAAAAAAGGAAATCTTGAAAATACAATCTAGAAAATATTTTTTAGCCCCATTAATATAGGCTGTCCATTTTGATAAGATGCTTAGATCTAAGCTTTAGAAATTTTTTTTCTTTTTCAACTTTTTTATATGGCTTTACTGATATTAGATGAACAGTATTAAAGAAGAAAATAATTTTGAGTTTGTAAAGGCTAAGATACTGAAATTCACAAAATGAATGGTCTAGATTTGTTGTTGGAGGGTGACTCATTTTAACTATATCTAGGGTTCAAATCGAAATTTTTTTTGGGGATTCATTACTGGGATGAAGAGAATGTGTGTGCAAAACTTGGATCTTACAAATAACGCAAACATGGTTTTTAAGAAGAGTAGTTGCATTATACTATGATACAATCGTTGCATGAAATCGTTGCCCATTTTCAAGATCGATAAATTTTGAAGATTTATGTAAAGAAGAAGTATATATACAATGAGACAAATTACCTTTGTTACAAGGTGGTGACCATTAATCCTGACCCTTGGATGTAAAATTGGGTGGCTGCATTTACTTCATAAAAAAAGTTTATATGGAGCCAAGGCTCTAAACAATCATATTAGAGCCTACCTTAAATTTTTTACTAAAAGATGTTGTTTTGATGCCCAAATATCCCCAAATTGATCATCTCGACATCCAGATGCATGGACATGAGAAAAAAAAATGGATTTCAAGTTTTGAAAATAGTGCATCTTGTAATTCATTTTTTGACCGTCAATTTTCAAGATTTTTAAGTTTTCATAGATCAGCTCGATGTACACTATTTTTGAAGCTTTAAATTATATAAATAAAAACCAAAATATGTTTTAAGGCCATCACAAAAGATTCCAATATTGAAACCACATTTCTCGACACTATTTGAAGGTGGGCTTCACATTGATTGTTTAAAGCATCAACTCTATACAAACCGTAACTATATTTCATTGATCAAGCTCAAAGTTCAAAATAAATTTTCTAAAATTTTGTAACACGTCCAAGTTATTAAATTTCACATCGATGGTCATAAGTAATTTGTGACATCCTTGTACTAATGGTAAATGATCTCATTATATATAATCTCGGACATAAATATCTTTTTTTTAAGTTTATTTTTTCCAATGTGCTTATAAATTCGGCACTGAATTTGGGTGGAAGCTGATTAACTACCAAAAAAAAAAAACAATGTGTGGTTATTGAGAGGACCAAATGTTTTCTTTAGTTCAATAATAAAAATACCAAACAAGTTTATCCTTTTAATGCATTGTTCGGTACTCTTGGTGTTGAACAATACAATTATTTATTTAATTAAAAGCAAGTTCGGTCTCATCAGTATTGAATTTATTATGTTCGGTATCCTTAGTACTTAACTCTATAAAAGCCAAAATCAAAGTTTGACACTCCTGAACATCATTGTTCTCAATTGTCAAAGATTCAACCTAGTTGCAGGCATTTTGGGGAAAAAAAAACTTCAAAAAAAGGGACAACTAAATAGATTTCAAAATTTTATGGACATTTCTTAATATCTCTTAAAAAAAATAGATAATTACATTAATTTCTCACCTCATTATTATGTATCAAAATGTGCGAAAGTATTATGTACAAAAACAAATCAGCATCAGGAAGGCAAGGGTCACTATATCCTTTCAAAAGTGCAATTTGGGCTTCTCTAACAAAATCGTTTTCTAATTTTAAACTCTTTTGAGTGCTTGATTATGTCCGTTATTATCCTTTTGATCATAAGAAACTGCCCAAATTGCTATCCAAAGTAAAACTGCACAAAATGGTTGTCTTGTACCTACCTCAGCCAAATCAGTGTTAGCAAAATTGAACAGTAAAGGTTAACTCGGCCGAAAGCAGTTTATCCGGTCTAATCGGTAAACCGGCTTAATCGGTAAACCGGCTTATTCAACCGTTCAAACTGGGTAAGTCCTGAAAAATAAAAAATTGTTAAAAAATTAAAAAATATACAAAAAAAAAAAAAGCTATTAAAATATGAAAAACATATAAAGATTTATTAAAACAAAACACATTCAAGTAAAGTTAAAATTAATAAAAAAAAATGGATTTTAAAGAAAGGTACGGTTTGTATAGAGCCTAGGTTCTAAACAATCAAATTAGAGCCTACTTTCAAATAGTATCGAGAAATGTGGTTTCAATGTTGAAAATCTTTGTGATAGCCTTAAAATATATTTTCATATTTATTTATAAATTTTAAAGCTTAAAAAATAGTGTAGATTGACAAATCTATAAAAACTTGAAAATCTTGAAAATTGACGGTCCAAAAATGCATTACAAAATATATTATTTTCAAAACTTGAAATCCATTTTTTTCTCATGTCAATACATCTTGATGTCGAGATGATCAATTTGAAGATATTTGGGCATCAAAACAACCTCTTCTAATGATATTTTTGAAGTAGACTCAAATTTGATTGTTTAGAGCCTCGGCTCCATATAAACTTTTCACTTTAAAGAAACGACTTGTACCTAGAGCTATTTTAAAAAATTTCTGAACAAGGTGGAAAAATGTAAAAGTGAATATTAATGATCAAAGCATTTTTTTAATATTTACTATAATATAAAAAATATTAAAAAATATATATATTACATACCAAATTTCTTATTTTTGAGATTTTATATACATATTTTTTTATTTTTTATTTTTTTAAATACCGACCGATCACCAAAACCACCCCAAACCAAAACCAACCCCTAACCGAGCGGTTGCTGATTAGATCGCTCAATTTTTCTAATATTGAACCAAAATATCTGCTTCTACAATAATTCAAATAAAAAATTCAAAAAGGATAAAAAGTGGATAAAAAAAAAACATGATTGAAAATAGTGATAAAAGATATGGGATTTATAATTTTACCGAACGTATGGCCCTAATAAAATAGAGTGACAAAACAGAATTCACGTAACCGACCTCAATTAATTGAAAAAAAACGATACACGATACAATAACCCATTAACCTTTCTATAGCAACATAGATTACTCTTACCCATAATATCAACAATGGAAGTTAGCCTTTATGATGTGTTAGATAAATTTGTGCACCATCTGATAACATTCTCCAAATCTCCCTCCATAGACTCCAAATTTCTCCTTCCATGGACTCCAAATCTCTTTGAAAATATAAGTGTGGTGGAATATAAGGATGAACAGAAATTGCCCCACAAGTGCCCTTAAATACACACTGCAGAGGATTTCTCTCCATTGGTTTAAAAAACCCTCCATCTCCCTTCACAATCTCTCTTCCATTGGTTTTAAAAACTCTCCATCTCCCTTCATGGCATCTCTCTCTCCATCTCAAACACCAATTCTATATTAGTTTTAAAAAGTTATGACACTAACCACTTAGATTGATTTTTTATTTTTTATTTTTAAATCCGATCCAATTGATTCAACTTGAGTTTAATATGCACGAACTAAATTCACTTTGCATGAACTATGCTGGACATAGGACTGGGCTCTTAAACAATCAAAGCTAGGCACATGAAATAGTATCCATGTTGTTTTACTCCTAAAAATTTTTGTGAATGACTAGAAAATTTACTTTCATATGTAACTATAAAATTTAAAGCTTAAACAAGAGTCTAGATAATGTATTATTTTCAAAACTTGAAATCTTGAAAATAAATCCATAAATACTTGAAAATATTGAAAATTGACGACTTAAAAAATACATTACATGATATATTACTTACAAGACTTGAAATCCATTTTCTCTTATGCCCATACATCTTTATATTGAAATCACCGATTTGAGAATTTCTGAGAACAGAAAAAACTCTTTGTAAATTTTGAGATTCACTTTAATTTGATTGTTTAGGGCCTCATCCTTTCCTTGGCTTGTAATCCCGTGGGGTACCACACCCTCTTCTTTCTCAAAGCAACTCTATACCTTAACTAAAAAAGTTTGAAGAGAAAAAAAAAAAAAAAAGAAAAAAAAAAAAAGGGATACTTCTTAATAGGTTAGGCCAGGTCTGGGAGGGGTTTTAATTTTGGTACACTTTTCGAGCCATGCCTTACCAGGCCGGGCCGGGCCAAAATATGTTAAAGCTTTGCTGAGCCTCGAGCCAGTCCGGCCAATGGCAGCCTTACTTACACCTCTGACCCAATTATTTTGAAAGAAATTGAAATCTTACATATATAGGTATGATTCTAATTTCTTAGATTTTAGACACTTACGAAAATAAATTTCAACCGTTCAAAGATTTTCTTACTCTTGTGACAAACCAAATGTGAAAATTAGTTATTTTTTAATTAAATAAATTCTAAGAATTCATTTTCATTCGAACCAAACGTGCTAACAGTGGCAACTGGTCAGATCCGATTCCCTGAGCTAAGGTTGGAAGTCTACACGTAACCTTAAAATATATTTTTATATTTATTTATAAAATTTAATGCTTCAAAAATAATGTAGATCGACATATCTATAAACACATAATAATCTTGATAAATGTACCATTTCCAAAAACTTGTAATCCATTTTTTTTCTCATGATCCGGCATCTCGATGTCAAGACGATCGATTTGAAAATATTTGGGCATCAAAACAACCTATCAAATTTTGATTGTTTAGATCATCGGCTCAATATAAACTTTTCCCTTAAAAAATAATCCATGATATTTGTATAAGTATTTGTAAGAACCCAAAAAATTTCAAACTCAAAAGAGAGTAAGCGTTCATTTTTTTCTCATTAATATACAAAAAAAAAACAACATTATTTTCAACAACACTTCTCAATAAGAGAATTCCAATACAAATTATTCTCGACAACAAAACAAATATCAATAAGAGTGGTAAATAGAATTCTAATACAAATTATTCTCAACAACAAAACAAATATCAATAAGAGTAGTAAATAATTCTAGTGTGATGTATAATACAAAAAGAAAGTTCTTGAAGATAATATGTTCTCCATGTTCCAAGAATTGATCTGCAAAAAAACACACTCATTATAATCAAACAAATAAAACTCTGCAAAATTTCAAAATTTGTCCAAAAAAGCAAAGGAAATTTTTTCTTTAAAAATGGTTTTGTTATTTTTCAGGCATTGTGAGTCCTAATAAATGACCCAAAACTTAGAAATCAAATTCGCATCAGACAATACATAGTAAAATTTTCAGTAAAAAAAAAATTCAAGTTCAAAGAAGGCTTAATACTCTTTATTTAAGATAATCAAGATAAATTAATAAATCACTCGAAAAATTGAAAAAAAGTGAAATAAGATGACACAAAAATAAATAAAAATTACAGCACGCTAAAATTTTCCTAAAAGCCAATTTAAGGGATAGTTAATAAAACCACTAAAAAAATCAGTTCAAGAGAGTAAATAAAACCATTTTTTTAAGAGAGAGCAAAAACAACATATTTCTTTGAAAAGGAGAGAGAGAGAGATTCTAGGGTTTGGGGGGTTTAGCCCGAGCAAGTATCATCGCCATGACGGCTCAAACCTCGGGCCGTCTTCACAGCAGCGGGATCCCCTGCCCAGACCTTCTCTCGGGCAGCCATGGCGGACGCCACCAACCTCATCAATGAATCTAAGCCGTTCATTTCTGGAAGGGCAGCATCTCAGGCAGCTCTGACAGAGAGACCGGGCAAGCGTAGCTGCTCAGATAAGATCAAGTAGTGAGCAAGGGATTAGGGTTTGCTTCTCCTTTTAAATGAACGCCGATGGCTTGGATTAATTAACTTTTCTCTTGATAGTGTATCCAGGCCGTTCTTTTGAAAATAACAAAAGAGGTGAGGAAACGGTTCATATTGTTGGAGAAAGACTGACGAATCTCCACCGTCCATTGTTTGAGAAGAAAGGCAGATGCCCCATGATAAATTCGGAACTGGCTATTCTGTCTGATAATTCCTCGTGGGATTGAATACAATCAATTAGCCCCCATAACAAGATGGAACTGTTTTGATAGGGGCTACAAAGCCCAATCAAAGTAAGCAAAGTTTCATCTCAAAACTAATTGAAAATTACAATTTAAGCATTAAAAAATCTTAAAGTCCATAATCTGGGCTTGAACATAATGGTTGTGAAAAACAAATTAAAATTTTAAAATCTAAAAATAGTGTATATAAAACAAATTTTATAAACGGCCTGTTTTGCCCTAAAAATAAGTGTTCAAAGACGATCTGTAGGATCTTAACTATTTTTTAAGTTTCAAAATTTATTTTCGGTGTTTGAAATTTATTTTAGAATCATCATGGAGTTTTACATTGAAAAAAGTGATGGGCTAGCTTTCTTTGCTTCCACATAAAACTTATATACTTTCCCTTATGCAACCGTCTTTTTGAATGGAGGGTTATGATTGCCTTAATCACAATGTCACTTCTCTATACTATTTTAGTTTTATTTTTTTTTTTCTATAGACTATTCTGACACCAAATTTTGGACGTCCAATCTTCTATTAAACTCGCACTAGCGAAAAATATAAAACAAATATTTTCAATAAAATAAAACGATCAAATACCTTTGAAAGTTTCAAAAGGTATTTTGGTCATTATATTTTATCAAAAATTAATTTTAATATTTTTTATAGGTGTGCCCCAATGAGAATATGACACGTACCAAATTTTATATTCATACAATTTGTATGAAGAAAAACTAAAAACAAAAAAATACTTTGAGAGTTGGATCTAAGATCAAACGGTGAGTGTCTCTCTTAATCAAAATTGGACTGCTAGACGGTAGCATAAGAATAAATCTTCTATGTTGTAGGGGAAGTATAGAAACCTTTCCGCAAAAAAGATTTCCACATGAACATTTGAGGTGATGCTTTATTTTGTTTTCATAAAACCTAGGCCTTATAAAAACTTAATCCGAACAATATAAAGGACACGATAATTGGACTGGGCCTAAAATCTAGGCCTAATATCAAGGGCGGGCCCAGAAAAACAATAGAACACTAAAATTGGAACAATGGCTAGTCTAGGACTTGAATTTGGAAAATAAATAAATAATATCTATTGAAGACATGCCCATCCTGACCCATTGATAGGCCCAGGTGGGGCAACCTACCCCAAGGGTGGGGCCTTGGATACTGACCCTTTGGCCCTTTTGGGCTGGCTGGCCCTTATAGGTCAAAGGGTGGGCTCGAGCCAGCCCTGTTGCTATCATTAATGAGACGGTTAACTTTTTTCAGACAAAAAATTCACAAGCACCCCAAGTTGGCCACTGGAGAACAGGATGGTTGGGGTGCGATCTATATACCCAAAGTCTTGAGGAAATTTTTTTCAGATTTCAAATGCAGTTCGTGGTGCACCTCCAACCACCGGATTTCATATCTAAAGGTTAGGGATGATCACAGTCCTTTACTACCAAAGGCAGAGAGTCTTATTATATACATTCATTTTGCATGAACAAATACAATGAGACTACGGGGAAGGGGCCGGGTCACCCGCCACCGCACTAACACCTTCAAAAAAATAAAAAACAACTCCTAAACTATTTGAAAAAACGGATATCCTAAACTATTTGAAAAAACGGATAGGAGCTGTATTCCTCATTGAATTACCTCAAAAAAATAAAAAAAACAATGAGACTATTACCTCACATAAAAAGGTCACAAACACACATGCGCCCAATGTAAAATCTGGCAGTTGTGGATCATTTATCTGAGGAAAATTAGAGGATAATTTTGTCAAATTTCTAGGACGTATACCGTTACACCTCCAATTACATTGTTGTTAAGAGCGATTGGATTTTTAAATACTGAAGGTAAATAATCATAATGTGATTGTTAATTTTGTAGACAAAAGTCACAAACACCCCAAGCCGTCTGATATAAAAATTGAACAGCTGAAGCGTGTCATTCTCAGCACAAATTTTTTAAATACATTCTCTAAGATCTAAAGCATTATTGTTAGGGCTTGCAACATGGATATAGGATCTATGGAGCAATTACTTAGAAGTACTTTTTGTGTTAAGGACCTTCCTATCTTACTGAACAGAATCCCCTGACTTTGAACAAATCTTACCTGGGATCGCAAATCCCAAGTTTGTCTATGACGATCTGATCTAATTGTGTAAAAAGGCAAGGTGAAGGTTGGCCTTGACCTTGGCCTAGAGGTCTAATCCTTAATTTTACTTTTTCCCATATTAGATAAGTGAGTAACACTAGATAAAAAGCAAATATCAAATAAGATCCTCACCTTAAATGATTGTTTATCATTTTAGATAATGGACAAGATCTGGCCTATTGCTGCTCATCTTGTAAAGGTGAATAACATGAGATAAAAAGCAAATATCAAATAAGATCCTAACCTTAAAAGATTGTTTATCATTTTAGAGAATGAATAAGCTCTAGCCAGCCCATTACTACGCTTATCAGTTCTGATTGTACCCTCAACATCCTCTTTTTTTTCGTTTTCTTTTTAAATAAAGGTTAACTATCCCTTTTTTGAAAAATAAAGGTTAATTTTCTCCAACCACCTATTTCACATTGAAAGCCAACATGAGAAGTTTAATTATACCAACAATAAATGATTCGATGTGAAATTTGATGGCATGGATGTATTACAAAGTTCGAGAAAAATTATTGGAAAAATTACAAAAAAGCCTCCAAAATGTACTATTTACGCAATTTACCCCCCAACCAACCGTTCCTCTCCCTTTTTTCCCACAACTTTTCTTCGTAAAAAACCCCCAAGGTAAAAAGTTGTTATTTTTTAGACAAAAAAGCCCTTCTCATACAAAAAAATTCAACTGGCTGTCCCAAGTTGTATATTGCCAGAGCGTAGAATAACACTGCCGAAGCACTTAGTAATGATTGCCAGATCAGACTAGGTACTGCCAGAGCGATGTGGCTCCGAAAGGTGTACCGTCGGAGCACTGAAAACCCTGCCGAAGCGCCTTAATGCACTGCCGGAGCGCATTCATAGAGTGCCGGGGCAAAATGTCTCCAAAAGGTGTACTGTTGGAGCGAGATCATGTAATGTTAGAGCAAATTCGTCTACTGTCGGAGCAAATTCGTCTACTGCCGAAGCAAACTACCACACTGTCGAAGCGCTGTGGCTCCATAAGATGTACTGCCGAAGCGAATGTCGGTATTGTCAGAACCCTTTTTTGTACCACCAAAGCGATGTAATCAACCGCCGGAGTGCCCTGGCTCCAAAAGGTCTACTGCCAGGGCGAATTTTCGTATCGCCAAAGCGCGTTGTCTTCGTTGCCGAAAAGAGAGAGAAAGAAAAGGCGTGTGAAAAAGGGTATTTTAAACTTGATTAGTTTTTATTGGGTTGGGGGGGGGTTTTTGCGAAGATAAGTTGTTAATGGGAAAAAGGTGAGAGAATAAGGTTGGATGGGGGTAAATTGAATAAATAGTGTATATTGAGGGGTTTTTGTAACTTTCCCAAAATCTTTAGGACTTTTAGCTTGATGAATATTATAAATACAACCCCCAATTTCACCTCTGATGGACAAGATTAATTGTGACTACCTTTTATCAAAGATAAATAATCTTATTGTATACTTTCCTAAATTTTCCCTTTTCTTATTTAAGCACCCACTGGAAGGACCAAAGAAGATACAACAATAAAACTCATCCTAAACTTAGACGTAAAAACACTCTCCCGCAAGAAGCATTCACTGAAGAGACCATGACTTCTTTCCCCCTCTCAAAATCATATACAAAAGTAGGCTTTCCTTGAAGTAGTGTCAAAAAATTTGACCTCATACTTGATTCACCATAAACCCAAACCAGATTCAGTTAGAGAGTTGGTCAAGCCTAAGACTGCCCTATATTTGGATGACTCCCTCTAGAATCACCAAGGTCCCAATTCCGATTTGATTTGAGCGATTCTAGATCAACTAAGTGACGTTCCGATTGCTGCTTAAGAATAAAAGATGCTTTCACATTCTGGCAGTGGTATGCAGGTTAAATAACAATGCCAACATCCACCACAATTGATCTGTTATTGTCATTAATCAAAACTTTCAATAACTTGTAATCTAATTCAGACCTACTAATACACAAGCCCAAATATGGGACTGACATTCAACCTCTTGGATAAGTGTGATTAGAGTAGAAAAGCTCCAACACTAACAAGATCTCGGTTTTTGAATCCATCTTACCCACCCAAAAAGTTAAAAAATGAAGAAAGATAGATGGGTCTAAGAAATTTTATGCTGTGATAACCACAGTACCTATAACCAATCAATCAAAACAAAGAGAATATCAAAGAAGGATGAAACAAAACTTGTACTCTTTGGTGATTCTTCCTATCCGAAAGTCTCGAGCATTTAAGAAGAAACAGAAAAGTATTGCCTCTAGTGTTGAAAGTGGGAAATCAATACATGGGATGAGATGAGTGAGAAAAATGAAATCATGGGATAAAAGGCTGCAATCACTGTTAATGGCAACACAGCACTTCGCAAAATATTTGTGCTGTGAATATGAAGAATTGATAACTGTACAAGTTCCACCTCTCTACACTGCAAGGGTAGAGAAAGGTCCGAAATGCAGAAAGATGGAGTGGACTCCAAATGAATATAACCAGCTTGCATCAAAAGCTTGGCAGCTTCCTTACAGCTCTCTTGTCCTGCATTTGAGAAAGTACAACCAAAGTTAGAAATGACTTAAGATAGATGTGTGTGTGTGTGTGAGAGAGAGAGAATGAGAGAGAGCTCATAGATAGTCCTAATAAAAGGCATAAATAATGAATTTAAGAAAAAGAGCATGTGCTGGACTACTGGTGACTAACATGAGCATGGGGAAAAGAACTGCTAAGACAAGATTTAAGTTGGAAAACATCGGGAGAAGATGTAGATCCACCATTGCCGTCATTATCTTGTTGCTTGCTACCCTGCAAAAAAGGAAAACATGAACTTAAATTCTCCAAACTCCACGTCAACATCCTTAGTATGTACCATTATATTGCAAAGAACTGAATAAATTTTTTCTAAAGAATGTTCCAATAAAATCAATAAAAAATCATATAAAGAAAGATAAACTTTGAAATGGTCCACTGAGAATAGTTCAAACTAGTCAATTTTTTGTTCAAACCGATATCAAATCCTAGAAAGAAGAGATAGATGACTGGCCAATCGGTAGATTCTATTCGATCCATTGAGATGTCAGGAGTGTTACATTTAAATATTAGAGCACTTTGCTCTTAGGATTCTTGTATCACAATATCAACTTTCTCCAATAAGGTGAATAACCTTCTCTCTAGGGAATACCATTATTCTCAATGTAATCCATCCTTCAATCCTCATTCGGGACAAATACACCAGCTGTTATAGTAGCTTTATTGCGTGAAAGAAAGGAATATTCCGAATAGCTTAATGTCTCCAGAATCTCCTATGAGACATCTACAATCCTCCACACATTAATAGCAACCCTTTGAATCCATCTAACCACATTAAGAGAATATCCTATTATCATCATCATCATCCAAGCTATATCCTAATTAATTGGGGTCGGCTACATGAATCATGTTCATCTATTTTTCTCTATTAAGGATCATACCTTCAATAAGACCAAAAGTTACATCTTGTCTCACTACTTCTTTCCATGTCCTTTTGGGCCTTCCCCTTTCCCTTTTAGAGCCTTTCACTTGAACCAAATCACGCCATCTAACCAATGTTGTATTAGGTCTACGCTGCACATGGCTTAGCCCACCTAAGTCTATTGTCCCTCATCGTATAGCCTATTGCAGCCACACCTAAGTTCCCTCGTATGTATTCATTCTGAATTTCATCCTTTCTTGTCTTGCCACTCATCCATTTCAACATCCTCAGCTTAGCTACGCTCATATTATGGATATGTTGTTTTTTGACGGCCCAACATTCTTTCCCATAAAGTATGGCTAGTCCTACAATCATACTTTATGGTATGTGGCCATCACATAAAACTCTAGATGCATATCTCCCTTTTGCCCACCCGGCTCTAATTCTATGTGCAACATCTTCCTCAATCTCTCCATTCTCCTAAATTATCGACCCCAAATATTGGAAACAATTTATTTTAGGTATTTCTTGATCATCAGTCTTAACTACTTCCTCATTCTACTCCTGTTATTTCTAAACTTGCATTCCATATATTATGTCTTAGTCCGGCTATAAAACAATATCCTATTATGAGGCTGCCAAAGCGCGATGACATAAAATCCTCAGTCCACTCTGAAGTGCTTTCTTCAGCTCCCAAGGGTTCCGACACTCCCAGCGAAAACTCAAAGTTTCTTGACTATGACATGCCCATGCTGGATTAGACCCCCAAAGCAAGCAAGGACAACATTTCTAAAAAGAATCACAATAAAACTTTAGCTTGAAAACCCATTCTGAAGGGAACATTTTAGACCTAAAAAATCTCAATGGAGTGCTCGACTGCCCAATGTTGTCCTTATTCTCTTATGTCCCATACCCACCAACTTAAGCTCCTTCAATACCCAAGAGATAATGCTCGTCTTAGTGAGCTCTTCCTCCACAAGACTGGCCCTTCGCTGACATTCCAATGTTCAAACCTAGAAGATCACTAATGGGCAACATCTCTAACAAGTGAGCAGGGTTTTTTTTTCAAACATCAATACAAGCAACTCTCAAGTCCTATTATGAGTTGCAAGCATCTAATAGAGGAAATGTAAGCCCTGTATGAGATGAGATGGTGTGTGGGCAGGAACTTTAACACATAGTGGTTGTATGGTTGCTCCAAGGATGATAGTGGAACGCCAGCCGACAAAAAAAAAAAAAAAAGAAGAAGAAGAAGAAGAAGAAGTGGGAAACAAAGGTAACTTCTTGTTTTTGGCAATTAAAACGGGTTATCATGATCAAATATATTTCCAAGAAAGCCAGGCTTACATCCTATGTTGCATGGACTCGGATACATGTGTTAGTGGGTATGGGGTGTACGATTCCACACGCCACGAAGAATAGGATTCGGCAACACGGCTATATATGAAGAGACAACCAAATCCAACAATTTTTCATTAATATTCGTTTTCATGATGAGTAGCACGAAATAATCAATTGTACGTCAACTGAATCCACGGAAGTTTTTGAAGTCCAGTTGGCATTTTCAAACTTCACCGTAACAAAAAAAGATCAAGTCTCTAAAAATGAAATCTATTTTTTAAAAAAAGTCTCTAAAAATGTAATCAATGGTAAAAAAAGGGGAAGAATACAGAAGAATCAGAGCAGGTATGTATATCCATATGTGCCTGACACTAGTAAAACACCCAAACAGAAGAATCTACCTACACAATTTATGTCTGGTTCTGTGAAGTAGGACATTTGGGAACTCTCCCAACCATCATGAGCAAGGAAGCAAGTAAACCTTTCACGAGAACCACCTTTTGCATCGCTTTGTTCTGAATGTTCGCTATCAATTAGAAACCATTCACATTGCAGATAGATCAAAGGGTCATGCAATGCGCAAAGACTTCCTGATGTCTATTAAAGCTAAGGGAATTTATCAAAATACACCTAACTTTTCGACAATTCAACATTTTACCCTTTTCCAACTATTCCAACTCATGTTTATGTGTATTTAGATGGTATTTGAAATTAAAGTAAAAGATATGGGCAAAATGTTAAATAAATAAATAGTGATGGACCTGCAACCTCTTCCTATGACTGCATTGAGAAACCCCTCTTATGAAGCTCTTTATCAAGATTTCAAGCATTTTAGTCTAGGTGATAGTGACCATATTCCTGCTCTAGAACAACTCGAGCCTCTTGATAGAAAAATTTCTCTCTCATGAATGTTACGTCCATGGCGGCCCCAACCGTTCCGGCATCGCCCCTCTCCTTCGCACGGCTTTTCTCCAGCCACTCCCCCACCCTTTCTCCTCCGCCCGGCACCCCCTCCCCCTCCTTCTGCTCAATTTCCCTGTGGCTTCCCCTCTTGCTGCCTCTCTTAGGGTCCTTGGCCATTCGAGTCCAGGACTCACCCCTTCCCTCTCATTCGACCTTGCTTAACTCCCTCGTTCGCCACTCTCCCCCCCCAATTTCAGACCTTCATGCCATTGAAAAGTGGGCCCAACAGTCGTGGAATGATCCCAACATAGGCCGTTGCTCCTTTCAGTGCGAAGGCATCCTCTTCTCTTTCCCTTCCCGGGAGGCGGTCCTTGCAGACCCTATGCTCACCCCCTCTGCCTTCAAAGGTGCCACCCTCTCCATCTCTCGTTGGAACCATAACTTGGGAGCCTTTCTCCCTCGCCATATTTGGCATCGGGCTTTCAACATTCCCCTTCACGTCTACAATCCAAAAACTTATAAGTCCATTGGCGATGCAGTTGGGGGGTTCATCTGCGTTCATTGGAAATCTTCGGAGTCTATCTTGTTGCTCGTCAATTCACTTTCCCCGGAGCTTATTCTTGAGGCGACTAGGCTTGCGATTAACGGCCAACATTTCAGGGTCAGCTTGGCCTGGATTCCGGCTTTGCCGCCTTCTAGACTCCATTTTCAGGCAACTGAACCTTTGCTTCAATCCCCGGAATAAGTTGCTACCTTCCCCAGACGGTTGGACCCTAGTTCGTGGCTGGAAGTGGTACCGGAGAGGTCGCCTTGGCAGAAAGGGTCGTCAGTGTTTCCCTATCTGACGAAACTCTGGTAAGATCGCGGCTGTTGTTGCCCTTGACCCTCTCCGTTGCCGTTCACCCCTCCCTGCTGCTTTGGCACCTGCTGATCTGCCGCTGTTGTCGTCAACCTCTACCCTGGACCCTCCCCCATTAATTGAGAGGGTTTCCTCTTCCGTCTTGAGCCCCCCTATGCCCCTGCAGGTTGGTTCATTTTATGCAAGTTACCTGTTGTGTCCTCTACATCCCGCTACACCTCAATTATCGAGGCCTCCTATGGGCCTTCCTTCGCCGACTGTTTCCTCTTTTGCCCCCATCTGTTCTTTTCTGCCTTCCCTTACTCCCACCCTTGTCTTCTTTTCTGTTCCCCCTGCCCCCCTCTCTATTTGTCCACCCCCTCTCGACACGTGCCCCTTCCCAACTCTCTCTTCGTGGTAGCCTCCCCTGGTGACACGCTATCTCCATTGGTGATGCCACTGGCATCGCCACATGTTTTGTTTCGTGCTCTCCTCTGCTGCTACCACCTGTCGTTGATCTCTCCATCCCTATTTTTTCCTAGCCACTTGGCGCTACTCCCTCTACCGTTACTTGCTTTCCTCTGTTACCGCCACCTGGCGTCGTTCCCTCCATCCCTTTGGTCTCCCATCTGGTGCCCTCTCTCACCCGCATTCCCTCTTCCCGTCCCTTTGTCTTTGCGGCTTCCTTCACCCTCAGCTTCTCTGGGTTCCCTCCCCTCCTCATCGCGTGGCTCTTACCCTTGTCGCCTCTCGCCCTCAGCCTTTCTCTTGCAACCACCCGTCCCTCTGATCGCCCAATCTTTTTGTGTGGCCTCCCTTCCCTTGCCACCCTGCGCTCGTTTGCGGCCCCTCCTTGATCGTGGCAAGGCTCTTGCTGCCTTTTTGCCAAGTCGTCGGTCCCCTCGTCTCTCTCAACCTCCCCTCTTTTGTTTCTGCCTCCCCCCACACACCCCCCCCCCCCCCCCCCCCCCCCGGTGCCTCCCCCTGGCCTCGGTTTCCATTTTGCTCCCTTGGTTCAGCCTGGCCTCCCTCCTCTCTCGCCTCTCCCCTCACCTCTCTTGCCTCCTGCCGATGGGGGCACCTCGGTCCCCCTTTCTCCCTTGTGGTCTCCCCTTCCTCTTGCCTTTGGTAATCACTCTGCTTGCCCTTCTGTTGGGGAGTCCATTAGTACCCAAGACCAACTCTCGGTTGATTATGTCTTCGTCGATACTTTTGACGCTGCTAAGGGCGATACCCTCAAGGTTCTCAAGGTGATGGGTATGGGTTTCCCCGGCCATTGGGAAGCACTGAACTTCATCAAAAGCGGCCCATATTTCTGAGCAAATTAAGAACCAAAGGCCACAGGGAATTGAGCAATCTCATTTGCCACATAACCTACAAACGTGGTGGGCGTACCTCTACCCTCACGAATGCCGATTTGCCTT
Source organism: Amborella trichopoda (assembly GCF_054954075.1). Taxonomy (NCBI): domain Eukaryota; kingdom Viridiplantae; phylum Streptophyta; class Magnoliopsida; order Amborellales; family Amborellaceae; genus Amborella; species Amborella trichopoda. The sequence goes on from NC_142336.1 coordinate 1,078,880, forward strand.
CTTCGAGTGGTCGCCCTATCACTCGTTTTTTAGGAAGACATTATGCCTGCTCTCTCTCCCTTCCATGAATATCTTAATCTGGAATATCAAGGGCCTCAGCGACCCCTTGAAATGTCGGCATATCCTCAACTTCTGTCGGCAACACTCTCCAGCGATCCTGGCTTTGCTTGAGACCAAACTCCCTATGCCCTTGCTCCAAAATGTGTATCCAACCTGGGGACAACGTCCCTGCCAATGGCTGGGCCCTACCTTTCAATGGTGCATCCGGGGGAACATGGGACCCTTCTCTTCATTCCTTCTCTTCCTCTCGTATTGGGGAGTTATCAGTCTCCATCTCCCTCCTCAGGTCATCGGATGGGATACCATGGAAATTTTTAGCCATGTACAACCCCAACTTCCAAGCTCGGAGTTTTTGGTAAGAACTCCAATCCTTTGCCTCAACCTCCCCCTCGATCTGGTGTATTGGGGGGGATTTCAACAAAACCCAATGGTCCTTTGAACGAAACTCCAATTCAAGGATCTCCCTCGTGATGTTTGTGTTCTCTGATTTCATTACCAGAAATCAACTGCTGGACGTGCCCCTCCAAGGGGCTCGCTTTATTTGGTCGAACCACTCGCAAGACCTCTCTGTCCAAACATGACTGGTACCTCCTCTCACTCGAGTGGGACTCTTCTTTCCCCAACTCACACTCTGTGGCCCTCCCCAAGCCTATATCCGATCACAGTCCCATACTTCTCAACACGACTGCCCTGGGCTGAGGTCCCAAACCCTTCCGTTTAGACCTTTCTTGTTTGGAGGAGCCCCATTTCCCTTCCCTCATTGCCTTGTTGTGGCATTCTTTCGCCCCTATTGTTCAAGGATGGCCTGGTTTCCGCCTCCAATGTAAGCTACATCTTTTAAAACTCACCCTCAAGGACTGGAGCAGAAATCTCCCGAGGAATTTCCTCGCCCAAAAGCAACCCCTTCTTGCCATTATTCTACGCCTTGATACCCTTGAGGAATCTGCAACCTTCTCCCTTGCCAACCAAAATGTGCATCATGAAGCCAAGTTAGCACTCCACTCTATCCTTCATAAGGAGGAAATCTTTTGGGGGCAGCGGTCTCGGGTCAAGTGGTTAAAACTGGGAGATCATAATACCACGCGACAATACCATTTCCCTCATCAAAGTTGGCAATCAGCATTTCGATGACCCACAACTCATTGAGCAAGCCTTCATCGACTTCTTCCAAAACCTTTAGAAGGCGCACGATGGCCCAAGGCCCTTGATGTCCTCCCTCAGCTTCAGTGTTGTCCCACCTGACAGAGCAGTTTGGCTAGAAGCCTAGAATGACCCTTCGACGCATCAAAAATCTTTGACGCAGTTAAGTCCTTAGGCCATGATAGAGCCCTTGGCCCTGACGGTTTGCCCATTGCTCTCTGTCACCAATTCTGGGACACTCTTAAGGCTGATGTGGTTGCCTTTTTTGCTGATTTCCACTCTAGTAGTGTGGTCAACAAGACCATGAACGGTACCTTGTTGGCATTAATCCCTAAAATTGAAGGAGTGGTGGAATTAAAATACTTTAGGCCCATTAACCTACTCAATAGCTCCAGATAAGATCCTTTCCAAGGACTTAACTTCCAGAATCCGAGAGGTACTGGGTTGGGTGATCACCCCCAGTCAAGGGGCTTTTGTCAAAGATTGCCAAATCCTCGACGGTGCTCTTATTGCGCACGAATGTCTTCATACCCATCATTTGGCCAAAACACCGGGCTTGGTCATTAAGTTGGATTGCGATAAGGCATACGACCACGTCAATTGGGATATTCTCGATGAGACGCTACACCGCATGGGTTTTGGCACTCGATGGCATAGGTGGATGAGAGGGTGCATTTCCTCACCTACTTTCTCGGTCATCATTAACGGCACACCCAAGGGCTTGTTCCAAGCTTCAAGGGCCTGAGGCAAGGTGATCCCCTTTTACCTTTCCTTTTCTCTATTGCTGCTGAAGTCTTCAGGGCTTCCCTCTTGATTTTGTATCATGTTGGCTTAGTCAGGGGCTTCCAAGCAAGTCTCGAGGGACCTTCGGCCTCCCATCTTTTTTGTGATGCCATCCCAAAACAAGTTCACTATCTTCGCATCTTTCTCAGAAGCTTCCAATGGGCAACAGGCTTCAAAGTTAACCTCGCCAAGACCGGTATAATGGGGGTGGCCATGAGCTTGGAGTCGGTGTCCAGTTTTACTAGTCTTTGGGGTTGTAAAGCTCAACCTTTGCTTGCCTCTTATTTAGGTTTGCCCCTGTGTATCGGGAAGCCTAAAGTTAGCCAGTGGTCCCACATTATCGATAAGTTTAACAAGAGATTCACATGATGGAAAGGCAGATTCCTCTCCGCTGCGGGCAGACTCAACCTAATCAACGCGACTCTCTCTAGCACCCCAATTTACCAAATGCCCCTTTTCCCGATCCTGGTTTCTGTGGCTAATCGGCTGGAACAACTCATGAGAAATTTCCTCTGGTTAGGTACTGAAGGAAGGAAATTTCATCTTATTGCATGGGAGACTGTGTGCAATCCGAAATCCCTTGGAGGCCTGAGCATCCGCAAAATTAGGAAGACCAATGTTGCCCTCATTGGTAAGTGGTGGTGGAGGTTCGCATCCCATAGGGATCACCTCTAACAAGAGGTGGCTCGTCTCAAAGACCAGTGCCCCCGAGGCTTGGTTCCCTAACTCCAAGGTCCCCTACAATGCCTCAAGTATTTGGAAGGGCCTCCATTCTTGACCTCACCGCTTCCTCTCTCACATTCACTTGCGTCCTAGAGAGGGCAGCCGTATTGCTTTTTGGTCGGACATTTGGCTAGGCCATAGCCCTCTTAGGGACTCTTTCCCCGCCCTTTACTGGTTGGCAAGCAACCCGTCATCCACCATAGCTGAGAATTTCGAACCCTCTCCCCGAGGAAGGGTCTGGTCCCCTATGTTCAGAAGGCCCCTTAAGGATTCCAACTTGCCAAGATTTATCGAATTGCAAACCCTGCTCCACAACTTCTTTCTCCCTTCTTCGAGTCTTGTTGAGGTGGTCTGGAGCCTCTCCCCTTCAGGAGTGTTCTCTGTTGCTTCTTTTTATAAGGCACTCCTCCTGACAACCCAATCCCCCCCCTCCCCCTCTACTTCCCATGTTGCAGCTAAGGCCTGGGATTCTCCGGGCCCCCCAAAAATTCTCTTCTTTATTTGGGTGGCCACACATGAAAGAGCCTTAACTGTGGACCATCTCCAAAGAAGGGGCATAGAACTCCCCAACAGGTGCATCATGTGTCAAAATGAAGCCGAAACCAATGCTCACCTCTTTCTGCATTGTGAGATCGCGTCATTTCTCTGGAACTCAATTCTCCTACTATTCGACTGATTCTGGGCCACCCCTTAATCTATATCACAGCTTTTCTCATCCTACCTCTCAACCCCGTGAGCTAGATCCGGCATCCTTCTTTGGAAAGCTTCTATTGCAGCCATACTCCAGACTTTGCGGTTGGAAAGGAATCAAAGAATCTTTAGGGAAGAGTACTCTAATCTCATCACGTTGCTGGAAAAGGTGAGATCCTCGGCCATCTTTTGGGCAACCAACTCTAAATCTTTCAAGCATGTCTCTGTGGCAGACTTCCACCAAAATTGAAAAGCTTTGCTTCACTTAAGGCCTTATCAAATTCCTAGAGTAGCCTCTTGGTCCCTTCCCTCTCCATGGTGCACTAAGCTTAATTTCGATGGCTGTTCCCTAGGCAATCCTAAACCCTCTAGTGTAGGTGGTATCTATCGCGATCACGCTGGTAGCACCCTCCTCTCATTCGCGCATCCCACTGGTAGCTCAGAGTCCACCAAGGCCGAGGCAATGGCCCTCCTTCATGGCCTTCGACACTTCAATAGGGCATGGGTGAACTCTTTGGTGATCGAAGGAGATTCCGCCAATGTTATTGCATGGGCTTCTAGTTCAGCCCAGTGCCCTTATAGGTCGATCCCGTTTTTGACAAGATCCACCACAGGTGCTCCCCCACAGATTTCTTGGAGGCATACTTGGAGAGAGGCCAACTCCATCGCTAACTCCTTAGCCAAAACTGGGGCCCTGGTCTCAATATTGTGGATATTCCATCCTAGATCCTCTAGATTCCTCTTGCTCTTTTAGTAGTATTGTTCTTTTGTAGCCGTATAATGGGTATAAATTCTGTACCCCTGTAAAGGGTGTTACTCTCCTTCACCCACTTTGTGGGTGGGCAAACTTTGTACTATTCTCTTTAGCTTTCTATACAAGAAGTAAACATTCTCAAAAAAAAGAAAAAAAAGTGAATCTCTCATGCGTTTTTTGATAAATTTCACATTAAAGTTATTTGATATATCTATAGAGAGGGTTGGCTACTGGTTCAATGTATTTTGGAATCAGTCTTAGATCAGCGGGAAAAGAAAAGGAAAAAGAAATAAACATTGGTAATGTTATTTCATGGGTTATCTCAGAAGGCCCCTCACCCATGGCGAATAACTTGAGGTCTAAACTTGTTTGACGTATCTACAAAGAGGATTGGCTCCTACTTCAGCACATTTTGGAGTCGATAGATTCTCACTCCCAGATCAGCAGGAGAACAAAAGAAATAAGAGGACATTGGTGAAATAATTTCATGGGTGTCCCAAAAGGCACCTCACCCAAGGCGAATGGCACCCATCTTGGAAGAGATTTTCAGCCAGTTTTCACAGCTCAATATTTCTTTCAACCACATATGGCACAAGTCCAATGAATTGGACAACTCTTTAGCTTGAGACAGGGTCTCTAAAACTTCTCTCTTTATCATTGACAAACCAGACAACCAAATCACCTTCCCCTTCCCCCTCCCTCCCGCCACTCACAGTTCTTTGAATTTTATATTTCCTGAGTTCATATTTTTGAGAATTACGTTCTTATACTTGTAAGTTTTCACACATATATGAGCTTTAGACATCGTTAACCATAAATAAAAAGCAGAGGGAGAGAGATATATATCAATTAAGCCAACTAGAAAGCTTGCCAGAGAGGGTCCAAATTCCAAAACACAGAGAGAGTTCCCAATAAACCATACAAGCAACAACCTGAATATATGCAGCAATAGTTTTGATGGCTGTCTGACTAAGAGAAAAAGCATATAAGCATTATATGTAACTACTTGATAAAACGTTTCCCGTATTCCATAAATTTACAAGCTGAATATGTGTACCAATGCTTTAACTTCTAATATTGGTAAAGCTTCCAATATACCACAGATCAGGTGACACTGAGCTTCTAATATACAAAATTACCAGCTGAATATATACAGTAATATACTTAACTAATTGGTAAAGCTTTGGATATTGGTAAAGCCTCCAATATATCATAGAGTGTCAGCAGAGCTTCAAATAGACCATAGGTGTAAAAGCTGAATATATACAGAAATCCATTTAATTACTTGGTAAAGCTTCCAATAGACCATAAATGTATAAGCTGAATATATGCAGCAACGCATTTAACTAGTTAAAAAGTTTTTAACGAAAAAATGAACTAACCATTATCCCATATGGATGTCCCTTGTATGTTGCATCTTCAAAGAGAGAAGAATAGTAAACTGGATCATATATAGATCCTCCTAATATATGCTCGTCGTCAGAGTCCTGTCTAACTGCTGTATGTATTGGTGGGTTCAAAAAGCTATTCCTTACATCGTAATCTGCCTCTCGATAAACTGAATTGTCTCCATTTGAAACTCCCATTCTGTACATTTGGATCCATAATAACGAGGACATCAACCTCATTGAAAATCCCACAATTTGCATCCAGAAGGATACTCTCACTGAAAAGATAAAACAATGTCCATACTTTTCAGCAGAGATGTTCCTGTATTGAAATATAAGGATTAAATGGTTAGCAATGCACTCATTTCTACCTCAGATACATAATTATTAGTCAATTGTATGGCAAGAACACATAAAATGGCAATGTTCACAGATTTCGTCCGTTAGTACCTTCCTAGTTTCACCAAGTCAAATAGATTGACAAACCATGCAAATGCAAACATGATAACCTTAATGAAGCATAGAAACCTATTTAGGGTTTGCGGGAACCTATAGAATAAAATTAGGGCTAGGCTTGAGGGTTTATTTCTCTCTTGGTTGGTTGTACCACCTTTCTTCTACAAAATACAGCAAACCCCTAATCACACACCACCTTTTCTTTTTCTCCCATGGCTAACGTCACAAGTTGAGAAGCAAGAAGGGAGGGTGGCGTGCCAAAAAAATAAGAGAGAGAAAATTAGGTGGAGGAGAGAGAGAGAGATTTTTGCCATCGATTTGAGAGAGGTTCCAGTAGCTTTATATAGAAAAAAATGTTTCTCCCACTTCGAATAGGATTCCTTCTAAGTATGACTTATCTAATTTACCCAGCTTGACAAATAGGATATTAGGAAATCTATGGGGTGAGAGAGATTAAATATGTGTCATCCATCCCACAAATCAGCCATCATAATTTTGGGTAGAAATTAGAAACCTTTTTTTTTTTTGTATGTTTAGAAATTAGGAGCCTTATCCCTTATAATTTGACCCAAGTCCAATTTCTATTTAAATTATAATTATAACCAAATCCAAAACTTCCTAATATCTTTCCAAAATCTGTAGGAAGTCAAAATAATTAGAGTTGTGGTCAAACTAAACTCTTAATTAAAATTTAATATTTAAAAGATTCCCCTAAAATAGTCTCTAAAAAAAAGATCATATAAATGAAACAATGGGGGAGTGAACCAAGCAGACTAAAAGGTCCCCACAATGGTCCACGTCCCACCCATGGGTGGCACACATGTGGGGCAGGATCTTGGGCCCCACATCTGCATTTCCAAATTTCAAAATTTTCAAAAAAAGCCCTTTTAAAGGATTTTATAGCAGAAATAAATTTTTAAAGTTCTGAAAAATTGGAAAGATCACAAAAACATTTCTAACATCAAAAATAAAATAAGTAGAAGTGATTGATACCAATGGATCAAAATTAACAACAACAATGGCACCCCACTTGACCCAATAACCATGATCCACTATTGGTTTTTTATCCAATCCAACAAAGACCCATGACCCACAGTCGCAATGCAAGGGTTCATGATTGGCTCATCAAAGTTGGTCAATAATCAGTGGAAACATGATCCTAGAAAGTAAATTTCAGTCCCTCTTTAAGAGCAAGTTTAGCACTTATCACTACATGTCCCTCTATAGGGATACTTCCCAGTAATGCAGTTGTCATATGTACATGTCTTGCGAAAATTTGTTGGGGTTTTGACCTTTGCTCTCACAAGCCTATAACTGCAAATAGGAGACCACACAATTCTTCTGGCCTACAAACATCATCTGTGAGCATCATTTCGACCTCAACAAGGGATGACCAACTGTAAACCCTTATCGGTAGTGCTACATGCCTAGGAGTAAGGGTTTTGGATATAACCAATGCCATAAACCGCCAACCCATAGTCAGTTAACACAAACATTCCCACTGAAGTGCATATTCCACTGTAAAGTATTATTTTTACACGCTCTCTAGGCCTTTAAAGGCCACAAAACCCAACAGAGCATTGATTCAAAAGTGATCCGCCTGGCACCTAGGTGGGATGGGGGACCTGGGAGGACCAACTAGGTGGGCTATTACTAAGAGCCTGCTTAGGGACCCTAGGCGGGTGCCTGCTTAGGGACCCTAGGCGATCGCCTTGGGTACCTAGGTAGGCGCCCAAGGGACTGCGCCCGACTGAGTGAAAAAATACCATCGAGCGAGGTATATTTGGTGTTCTTTTTTGTTTGGATTATAAAAAATGCATGAATATGCATATTTTGTACAAATATGCATATTTGCCCCCTTTTGAACCTAGTCTGCCCAGGTTTTGAGCAGCTGCCTAGGCGCCCACATAGTCGTTGGGCGGCCTAGACCCCCCCGGTCCCCCTAAGTGCCGCTCGTCGTTTTTTGAAACACTGGCAGAGAGACTACATATAAAGGTAAAGAGAGAAATAAAGAGCTTTAAAATAGGAGACCTCCTTTTGAGTTTCAAAGTGAGATTATATTAAATATGTGAGTAATTATGGATAGATAGATTAATATAGAGAGTTGGACAATTCCAAGAAATATATAAGGGCAAAATGGGGAAAAAATAAAAAATAGTAAGGCAAAATTGGAAAAGAAAAGGATATATGTCAATAAAATAAAGGGGGACCTCCTCTTGCTTAATATATACAATTCGAAGAAATATAAGGGCAAAATGGGGAAAAATAAAAATTAGTAGGGCAAAATTGAAAGAAAAAAAAAAAGGATATATGTCCATAAAATAAGACCTCTTCTTGCTTAATATATACTAATAGATATATATATATATATATATATATATATATATATATATATATATATATATATATATATATATATATTAAATATGTGATATACAATATAACACACACATATATGTTATAACAATTATGAATGACGATATTAATATTATAAATAAATGATACCCATTATTATAATGAATAATATAGCAAATTCTTTTATAACTATAAATATTACAAAAAATATGTTGTTGATAAATTGATTATTACTAAAATTAATAGAATACTCATATATTATAACAATACTAACCATAGTGTCATTCATGATATTTATATATTACTATTAAGTTTTCAATCGAATATTAATTATATGTTTTAATTAATAATAATCCAATAAAATTAAATAAATTTGCATACAATTATCTATTTATATAATAAAGTTCATCAATAATAATTTACAGTTGCAATGACTTAATTTTATTATAATAACTATTAGCATTCCAAATTATTACAATAATTAAATCATATGGATATAAACACAATTAAAAACATTAATACTATAATTGTAATATTATAATACTTTAAAAGTAATTACAAAATTAATCAAATACTATGAATATATTACACTCATATATGTATAATTTTGTTATTATATATTACTAATCATCAAACTATTGTAATTAGAATATTAATCGAATACTATGAATATGTTACACTCATAGATGTATAATTTTCTTAAAATATATTGCCACTCATAAAACTATTGTTATTACTACTACTACTAGTATTGTTTTGTATACATAATTATAATAATAACGGAAATTTATCAAAATGCCAATAAAAGATCAACTATTTAACTCTCTTCCCAATTGCAACTATTCCAAGTCATTATCATGTGAATTTTTATGGGTATTTTGAAATTAATTGAACAATATGGGTACAATATTAAATAGTTCATCTCTCACTGACATTTAGATAACCCTAATAACAATTACGTAGTTTTAATTAATTTATTTTGTGAGTTCGAAATATAGGTATATTTGAATTAATAATAATCATAATAATACCCTCTACATGTAATTTAATATTTCAGATCAAATCCTTATGAATTATATTAAAATATCACATAAACACTTTATATTCATTATGTATAGGATTTAATGAAACCTGGGATTTTGTATTGAATAATTTCTATTTTTTAATTACAATTTTCACGTTATAAATATTTATATGTTTCAAAAGATGTTTCTCACTATTTTATAATTTTTAGCTCCTCTATCTTTCTCACGCCATCTCCTCTACAGGTCTCTCTTGCTAAGAACCTCGCTTCATTTCTAATTTAAATAACATATCCGCCTTTTTTTTAGGAATTTTGGAAAGGATATAGTTAATTGCTAATTTTGTATTTTAATCATTTTTATGACCATCTTTTAAGGTTTTGTAATTATGAAGTAATAATTTCTACAAAATGTGTGATTAGTATGCTTGCGTTAATTTTTTGAGACTCTTGAGCAGTATTTTCTTTTAATTATGAATTTTTATTTATTATAATTATTTATAACTAATTTTTACGTTCCTATCTCTACTAGCTTTCTCTTACCATTTTCAATCTACATTATGTCACTCCTAATCTCTTGGTTTTGAAATAATACTTTTGAATCTTAAATGTATCACCTTTTATAGTGTTCTTTATACAATTTTGTACTTCTTGATTATCAATTTTTATATTTTAAAATTGTCTATGATATGTTTCAATTCTTTTAATTGTGATTTTTTTAAAAAAAAATTGAAGTATGATATTTAGCAAGCTAGCATTATTTCTTATTTCATAAATTTTAAAGAATTCATATGTTTTTAGCTACAATTTTTATGTTTTAAATATTTATAAGTTTCAAAAGTTGTTTCTTACAATTTTTAAGACTGCTAGCTCCTGCATCTTCCATATCCTATCTCCTCTATAGACTCTCTTGCTAAGACCCTATGCATGACCATCATCTCTTTAATAAAAGGGAAGTATATTGTTATTCATAATCAATGGTATGAAATGGCAATTGATGTGCTCAGCAAAAAAAATTTTATGGTATATTTAAAAGTAAAATGCTTCTTACTCCAAAATCTTATGTTCAACTGTGTTTCATTAAGAATTCAACACAAAAGTAGTAAAATTCTAGAGCAACGTGTAATAATGGAGTTCTTTTTCTTTTCTTTTTTATTCTAGAGCAAGTGTGTTGATTCGTATTTCATGAATAAATTTTGTTTATACAACTATAATGATTAACTCTAGTATTTTTAAAAAAATAATATTCCAGCAACACGTGTGAAGCACTTGCAGTTTACTACTTTAAATTAAGGTGGCAATGGACCGGGGCCCTTGGCCTGGCTCTTGTCCCTATAGGGTCAGGTCAGCCCACACCCTAATAGGGTCATGGTCGGGCTGGGCCAAAAACAAATGAAAAAACTATAAAAGGAAAACCAAGAAAAAATAAAAATAAAAATAAAAAAAGAGGGTTGGGAGGGGCCAAACCGTGCTAGCACTAGCCCTAGCCTGGCCCTCGGTCCACGTACATTTTTAGTGCCGGGCAGACCGAGTCAAGCTGGGCTGGGTCCATTGCTAGCCCTACTTTAAATAAAGGATCAAATTCTTTATATCTTATGCAAAGGTCCTACTTTTTATCATTTTTCCCCCATAAATTATATATATCCAGACACCTAATGTTCAGACCGGGATACTTTTCTTCAAGTGGGAGACAGTTTCAAACAAAGTGCGTCCAGACTGCTCTATTTATGTTTTTTTTTTCCCCCTTTTTG